>NC_133424.1:40051666-40360000 GCF_049350105.2 Macaca mulatta
ATCAACAAAATGATACCAGAGCTGAGATACAAGATAAAGCCATTTTAAGGCAGAATCAAACTGATCTAATGGAACTGAAAAACTCACTATAAGAATTTTATAAATCATTAACAGCATAATATACCAAGCTGAGGAAAGAATTTCAGAGCTTCAGGACTGGTTCTTCAAACTGACTCTGTCAGACACAAATTTAAAAAAAGAACTTTAAAATAAACAAAATCTCTGAGAAATAATACAATTATGTGAAGAGACTAAATCTATAATGCATTGGTGTGCCTGAAATAGAGGGAGAGAAAGCAAGCAACTTGGAAAACATATTTGAGAATACTGTTGATGAAAAATTTCTCAACTTTGCTAGCAAAGTCACCATTCACAGTCAGAAAATTTAGAGAACCCCTTCAAGATACTAGACAAGAAGACCTTCCTCAAGACGCACAGTCAGCATATTCTCCAGGGTGAATGCAAAATAAAAAAATATTAAAGGCAAGTGGAGAGAAAGAGCAGGCCACAAACAAAGGGAATCTCATCAGCTTAACAGTTTACTTTTCAGCAGAAATCTATAAACCAGAAGAGATTGAGGGCCTATATTCTGTATCCTTAATAAAAATTCCAACCAAGCATTTCATATCCATCCAAACTAAGCTTCATAAGAAAAAAAAAAAACCCTAATTCTTTTCAGATAAGTAAATCTTAAGGCAATGACCACCAGACCTTCCTTAAAAGAGATCCTGAGGAAGTGCTAAACATGGCAATGAGTGACTGTCACTAGCCACCAGAAAGCACATTTATGTATATAGACCAAGGACACTATAAAGCAGCTACAAAATTAAGTCTACATAAATGCCAGCTAACAAAATGATGACAGGATTAAATGCATACATATCAATAAATCTTGAATGTGAATGGAATAAATGCACCACTTAAAAGTCACAGAATGGCAAGTTGTATAAAAAAGCAAGACTCAACTGCATGCTGTATTAAAAATACCCATGTTAGTTGCTGTGACACTCATAGGCTCAAATTATAGGAATATAGAAAAATTTACCAACAAACAAAAAAAGCAGAATTTGCTATTCTTATTTCAGACAAAACGGACTTTAATCAACAGTAATGAGAAAGGACAAAGAAAGGCATTATATAATGATAAAGGGTTCAGTTCAAGAGGAAGACTTAACTATCTTAAATATGTATGCACTCAACACTGCAGCACCCAGATTCATAAAGCAAGTTGTTAGAAACCTACAAAGAGACTTAGGTAACGACACAACAATACCAAACAACTTTAACACCCCACTGACAGATCATCGAGACAGAAAAGTAAAAAAAAAGATATTCAGGACTAAAACTTGACACTTGGTAAAATAGACCAAACAGACATCTACAGAATACTCCACCAAAAAACCAACAGAATATATATTATTTTCATCTGCACATGAAACATAATCCAAAATCAACTGCATGCTCAATCATAAAGCAAATCTCAACAAATTGAAAAAGCTGAAATCATACCAACCACACGCTTGGACCACAGAAAAATATAATTGGAAATCAATATCAAGAAGATATCTCAAAAAATAGTGAGAATCAGAGCTGAACTAAATAAAACTAAGATATGAAAAATCATATAAAACATCAAATGAAACCAAAAGTTGGTTCTTTGAAAGAATACATAAGATTGATAGACTACTAGCTAGACTAATGAAAAAGAAAAGAGAGAGAAGATCCAAACAAGCACAATCAGAAATGACAAATGGGATATTACCACTGGCCAAACAGAAATACAGAAAACCCTCAGAGACTATTACAAACACCTCTATGAGCACAAATTAGAAAATCTAGAAGAAATGGATACACTCCTGGAAACATACAACCTCTTGTGATTAAACCAAAAGGATTTTAAAACCCTGAACATACAATAATGAGTTCTGAAATTGAATAAATAATTTTTCAAAAGCCTACCAACCAGAAGAAGCACTGGATGAGACAGATTTACAGTTTGATTCTACCAGATGTATAATGAAGAGCTGGCACTAATTCTGCTGAAACTGTCTCAAGAAACTGAGGAGGAGGGACTCCTCTCTAACTCATTCTATAAGAACAGCAACATTTATGCTACCAAAACCTGACAAGGATACAATATAAAAAGAAAACTTCATGACAATATCCCTGGTGAACATACATACAAACATCCTTAACAAATACAAGCAAGCTGAATCCCAGGTAATAAGAAAAGTGAATCCACCACAATCACATAGTCTTTATTCCAGGGATGCAAGGTTGGTTCAACATACACAAATCAATAAAAGTGATGCATCAAATAAACAGAACTAAGAACAGAAACCACATGATCATCTCTATAAATGTAGAAAAAGTTTTTGATAAATTTCAACATCCCTTCATGTTAAAAACTTTCAACAAACTAAGCATCAAAGAAACATACCTCAAAATAATAAGAGCCATCTATGACAAACCCACAGCAAACATCATACTGAATGAGCAAGAGCTGGAAGCATTCCCCTTGAAAACTGGAACAACACAAGGATGCCCATTTTCACCACTCCTGTTCAATATACTAGTAGTACTGAAAGTCCTAGCCAGTGCAATCAGGTAAAAGAAAGAAATAAAAGGTACCAGAATAGAAAGAGAAGAAGTCAAATTATATTTTTTTGCAGATAATATAATTCTACACCTATAAAATCCCGTATTATCTGCCCAAGGGCTGCTAGATCTAATACACTACTTCAGCAAAGTTTAAGCATAAAAAACCATTGTACAAAAATCAATAGCATTTCTGTTTACCAATAATATCTAAGATGAGAGCCAAATCAAGAACACAATTTCATTCATAAAAGACATAAAAACAACAAAATATCTAAGACTACAGCTAACAAGAGAGTTGAAAGATCTCTACAAGAGGAATTACAAAACACTGCTGAAAGAAATCAGAAATTACACAAAAAAGTAGAAAAGTATTCCATGGTCATGAATAGGAAGAACCAATAGCATTAAAATGTCCATACAGCACAAAGCAATTTACAGATTCAATGCTATTCCTATCAAACTACCAAATGATTTGTCAAAGAATTAGAAATAACTACTTTAAAATTCATCAACTATTCACATGAAACCAAAGAACCAAAATACTAAAGCAATCTTAAACAAAAACAACAAAACTGAAGGAATCACAATACCTGTCAACTTATTATACTACAAGGCTCCAGTAACCAAAATAGCATAACACTGGTACAAAAAGAGACACATGGACAAATTAAACAGTTTTAGAGAACACAGAAATAAAGCTGCCCACCTACAACTTATATTTGAAAAAATTTTTAAGAAGCAATGGTGATAGGACTTCCTATTCAATAAATGTTGCTAAGGTAACAGGACACCCATATGCAGAAGACTAAAAATTGACACTTTCTTTACATCTTATATAGAAATCAATTCATGGTGGATTAAAGACTTAAATGTAAGACCTAAAATTATTTTTAAGAATCAATAAGAAATCTTAGGATACAGCATTCTGGACAGAGGCATCAGCAAAAATTTTATGGTGAAGTCTCCAAAAGCAATTACGATGACAACAAAAATAGACAAATGGTGCCTAATTAAACTACAGATCTTCTGCACAGCAAAAACAAAAACATTAACAGAGTAAACAGACAGCTTACAGAATTGTTAAAATATTTACAAAATGGTTGAAAATATCTGATAAACTCAATACCCAAAATCTATGAGAATTTTAAAGAAATCAACAAGTAAAAAATGAACAACCCCATCAATAAATGGGCAAAGAACATGAACAGACACTTCTCAAAAGAAGACAACACGTGGCTAAAAAGCATGAAAAAAAATTCAACATCACTAATCATTAGAGAAACACAAATTAAAACCACAATTAAGCACCATTTTGCAGCAGTCAGAATGGCTATAATTGAAAACACACACACAAACACACACAAAACACAAGTTGATGAGGATGTGGAGAAAAAGGAATGCTTATACATTGCCAGTGGAAATGTGAATTAGTTCAGCCACTGTGGAAAAATTTTAAGAATTTTCAAATAACTTAAAATAGAACTACCATTCAACCCAGCAATCCCATTTTTGGTTATATACCCAAATAAATAAAAATTATTTTCCCCAAAAGACATGTTTGTTTTTGTTCATTGCAGTGATATTCACAATGGCAAAGACATGCAATTAAACGTAGATGCCCATCATCTGTAGCCTGGAAAAGGAAAATGTGGTACATATACACTATGAAATACTATGCAGTCATAAAAAGGAATGAAATCATGTATTTTTCCTACCAACATGGATGCAGCTGGAGGCCATTACCCTAAGTGAATTAATTCAGGAACAGAAAAATCAAATACTGCATGTTCTCATGTATGAGTGTGAGCTAAACTTTGAGCACACATAAGCACAAAAAGGAAAACCATAAATGTCAGGGCGTACTTGATGGTAGAGGGGGAAAGGAGAGTTAGAATCAGAAAACTACCTATTGGGTACTACACTCACTACCTGTGTGATAAAATCATTTTTACACCAAACCTCAGTGACACACAATTTACTCAGGTAAGAAACATGTGCATGAAACCCTGAATTTAAAAGTTGAAAATAAAAATTTGATATTCTCTTAAAATTACTGGGTTTCTTTTTGAGAGACTATAATAAGAGATTATAAAAGGCTTTTTTTTTTTAAGTTGTAGTACTAAGATTTTATTTATTTATTTATTTTTATTTATTTATTTTTATTATTTATTATACTTTAAATTCTAGGGTACATGTGCACAACATATCAGTTTGTTACATATGTATACATGTGGCAGGTTGGTGTGCTGCACCCATTAACTCGTCATTTACATAAGGTATATCTCCTAATGCTATCCCTCCCCCCTCCCCACAATAGGCCCCAGTGTGTGATGTTCCCTTTCCTGTGTCCAAGTGATCTCATTGTTCAATTCCCACCTACGAGTGAGAACATGCCGTGTTTGGTTTTCTGTTCTTGCGATAGTTTGCTGAGATTGATGGTTTCCAGCTGCATCCATGTCCCTACAAAGGACAGGAACTCATTCTTTTTTGTGGCTGCATAGTATTCCACGGTGTATTATGTGCCATATTTTCTTAATCCAGTCTGTCACTGATGGACATTTGAGTTGATTCCAAGTCTTTGCTATTGTTAATAGTGCTGTAATAAACATACGTGTGCATGTGTCTTTATAGCAGCATGATTTATAATCCTTTGGGTATATACCCAGTAATGGGATGGATGAGTCAAATGGTATTTCTAGTTCTAGATCCTTGAGGAATCGCCTCACTGTTTTCCACAATGGTTGAACTAGTTTACAGTCCCACCAACAGTGTAAAAGTGTTCCTATTTCTCCACATCTGTTGTTTCCGGACTTTTTAATGATTGCCATTCTAACTGGTTTGAGATGGTATCTCATTGTGGTTTTGATTTGCATTTCTCTGATGGCAAGTGATGATGAGCATGTTTTCATATGTCTGTTGGCTGTATGAATGTCTTCTTTTGAGAAGTGTCTGTTCATATACTTTGCCCACTTTTTGATGGGGTTGTTTTTCTCTTGTAAATTTGTTTGAGTTCTTTGTAGGTTCTGGATATTAGCCATTTGTCTGATGAGTAGATTGCAAAAATTTTCTCCCATTCTGTAGGTTGCCTATTCACTCTGATTGTAGTTTCTTTTGCTGTGCAGAAGCTCTTTAGTTTAATTAGATCCCATTTGTCAATTTTGGCTTTTGTTGCCGTTGCTTTTGGTGTTTTAGACATGAATTTCTTGCCCATGCCTATGTCTTGAATGGTATTACCTAGGTTTTCCTCTAGGATTTTTATGGTATTGGGTCTAACATTTAAGTCTCGAATCCATCTTGAATCAATTTTTGTATAGGGAGTAAGGAAAGGATCCAGTTTCAGCTTTCTACTTATGGCTAGCCAATTTTCCCAGCACCATTTATTAAGCAGGGAATCCTTTCCCCATTTCTTGTCTCTCTCAGGTTTGTCAAAGATCAGATGGCTGTAGATGTGTGGTATTATTTCTGAGGGCTCTGTTCTGTTCCATTGGTCTATATCTCTGTTTTGGTACCAGTACCAGGCCTTTTGGGTTACTGTAGCCTTGTAGTATAGTTTGAAGTCAGGTAGCATGATGCCTCCAGCTTTGTTCTTTTGGCTTAGGATTGTCTTGGCAATGCGGGGTCATTGTTGGTTCCATATGAACTTTAAAGCAGATTTTTCCAATTCTGTGAAGAAAGTCATTGGTAGCTTAATGGGGATGGCATTGAACCTATAAATTACCTTGGGCAGTATGGCCATTTTCACAATACTGATTCTTCCTATCTATGAGCATGGTATGTTCTTCCATTTGTTTGTGTCCTCTTTTATTTCACTGAGCAGTGGTTTGTAGTTCTCCTTGAAGAGGGCCTTCACATCCCTTGTAAGTTGGATTCCTAGGTATTTTATTCTCTTTGAAGCAATTGTGAATAGGAGTTCATTCATGATTTGGCTCTCTGTTTGTCTGTTACTGGTGTATGAGAAAGCTTGTGATTTTTGCACATTGATTTTGTATCCTGAGACTGCTGAAGTTGCTTATCAGCTTAAGGAGATTTTGGGCTGAGATGATGGGTTTTCTAAATATACAATCATGTCATCTGCAGACAGGGACAATTTGACTTCTTCTTTTCCTAACTGAATACCCTTTATTTCTTTCTCTTGCCTGATTGCCCTAGCCAGAACTTCCAACACTGTGTTGAATAGGAGTGGTGAGAGAGGGCATTCCTGTCTTGTGAGCGTTTTCAAAGGGAATGCTTCCAGTTTTTCCCCATTCAGTATGATATTGGCTGTTGGTCTGTCATAAATAGCTCTTATTATTTTGAGATACGTTCCATCAATACCAAATTTATTGAGAGTTTTTAGCATGAAGGGCTGTTGAATTTTGTCAAAGGCCTTTTCTGCATCTATTCAGATAATCACGTGGTTTTTGTCTTTGGTTCTGTTTATATGCTGGATTATGTTTTTTGATTTGCGTAAGTTGAACCAGCCTTGCATCCCAGGGATGAAGCCCACTTGATCATGGTGGATAAGCTTTTTGATGTGCTGCTGGATTCAGTTTGCCAGTATTTTATTGAGGATTTTTGCATCGATGTTCATCAGGGATATTGGTCTAAAATTCTCTTTTTTTTGGTGTATTTCTGCCAGGCTTTGTTATCAGGATGATGTTGGCCTTATAAAATGAGTTAGGGAGGATTCCCTCATTTTCTATTGATTAGAATAGTTTCGGAAGGAATGGTACCAGCTCCTCCTTGTACCTCTGTAGAATTCGGCTGTGAATCTGTCTTGTCCTGGACTTCTTTTGGTTGGTAGGCTATTAATTATTGCCTCAATTTCAGAGCCTACTATTGATCTATTCAGGGATTCAACTTCTTCCTGGTTTATTCTTGGGAGTGTGTATGTGTCCAGGAATTTATCTATTTATTCTAGGTTTACTAGTTTATTTGCGTAGAGGTGTTTATAGTATTCTCTGATGGTAGTTTGTATTTCTGTGGGGTCGGTGGTGATATCCCCTTTATCATTTTTTATTGTATGTATTTGATTCTTCTCTCTTTTCTTGTTTGTTAGTCTTGCTAGTGGTCTATCAATTTTGTTGATCTTTTCAAAAAACCAGCTCTTAAATTCATTGATTTTTTTGAAGGGTTTTTTGTGTCTCTATCTCCTTCAGTTCTGCTCTGATCTTAGTTATTTCTTGCCTTCTGCTAGCTTTTGAATGTGTTTGCTCTTGCTTCTCTAGTTCTTTTAATTGTGATGTCAGGGTGTCAATTTTAGATCTTTCCTGCTTTTGCTTGTGGGCATTTAGTGCTATACATTTCCCTGTACACACTGCTTAAATGTGTCCCAGAGATTCTGGTATGTTGTATCTTTGTTCTCATTGGTTTCAAGGAACATCTTTATTTCTGCCTTCATTTCGTTGTGTACCCAGTAGTCATTCAGGAGCAGGCTGCTCAGTTTCCATGTAGTTGAGGGTTTTGATTGAGTTTCTCAGTCCTGAGTTCTAGTTTGATTGCACTGTGGTCTGAGAGACAGTTTGTTATAATTTCTGTTCTTTTACATTTGCTGAGGAGTGCTTTACTTCCAATTATGTGGTCAATTTTGGAATAACTGTGATGTGGTGCTGAGAATAATGTATATTCTGTTGATGTGAGGTGGAGAGTTCTGTAGATGTCTATTAGGTCTGCTTGCAGAGTTGAGTTCAATTCCTGGATATCCTTGTTAACTTTCTGTTTCGTTGATCTGTCTTATGTTGACAGTGGGGTGTTAAAGTCTCCCATTATTATTGTATGGGAGTCTAAGTGTCTTTGTAAGTCTCTAAGGACTTGCATTATGAATCTGGGTGCTCCTGTATTGGGTGCATATATATTTAGGATAGTTAGCTCTTCTTGTTGAATTGATCCCTTTACCATTATATAAAGGCCTTCTTTGTCTCTTTTGATGTTTGTTGGTTTAAAGTCTCTTTTATCAGAGACTAGGATTGCAACGCCTGCCTTTTTTTTTTTTCTATTTGCTTGGTAGATCTTGATCCATCCCTTTATTTTGAGCCTATGTGTGTCTCTGCATGTGAGATGGGTCTCCTGAATACAGCAAACTGATGGGTCTTGATTTTTATCCAATTTGCCAGTCTGTGTCTTTTAATTGGACCATTTAGTCCATTTACATTGAAGATTAATATTGTTTTGTGTGAACTTGATCCTGTCATTATGTTATTAGCTGGTTATTTTGCTCGTTAGTTGATGCAGTTTCTTCCTAGCATCAATGGTCTTTACATTTTGGCATGTTTTTGCAATGGTTGGTACCGGTTGTTCCTTTCCATGTTTAGTGCTTCCTTCAGGATTTCTTGTAGGGCAGGCCTGGTGGTGACAAAATCTCTAAGTATTTGCTTGTCTGTAAAGAATTTTATTTCTCCTTCACTTATGAAACTTAGTTTGGCTGGATATGAAATTCTGGGTTGAAAATTCTTTTCTTTAAGAATGTTGAATATTGGCCCCCACTCTCTTCTGGCTTGTAGAGTTTCTGCCAAGAGATCTGCTGTTAGTCTGATGGGCTTCCCTTTGTGGGTAACCCAACCTTTCTCTCTGGCTGCCCTTAACAGTTTTTCCTTCATTTCAACTTTGGTGAATCTGATAATTAGGTGTCTTAGAGTTGCTCTTCTCGAGGAGTATCTTTGCCTTCTGGTCCTGTGGTGCCTCCAATGCACTGGCTATATCAGCATTTATTATTAAGTTTAGTGAGGACGGGCGTAGGTTAGTGAGGGATTCAGGGTCGTTTGATTATGAGGTGAGATGATCACATGGGGATGAAGTAATTCTCTAACATAACATCGGTATGCAGAAGTACAGTATACAGAGATATGAATTTACAATATTGTGTGTGTGTCAGCAATTTCTAACACAGCTTTAAAACAGAAACACAGTCTATACATAACCTATGTTTAGTAAGATACTAATCAGCAGTAATAACTGCAGCAAAAGTTGGTGGCAAACAATGAAATAGAAACAGGACATGAAACTAGACAACCAGTTAGGCCACAAATTCTCAGAAGGGAGTATGCCTTAGCCCTAAAGAGACCTACAAGAGCCATGGCAAGATAAGGGCATTTATAACCCTATCTTTTCCATATGAACAGGCGCCCTTCATGCATCTGTTTATAGGCTCTCCACAAGGGTCACATTCCATTCCCAGACCTATGAAAATTTGCTTTTCTGGGATAGGAATCTTGGTGATGCAAAACCTCCCTAACTGCAGGTCCGTTTATAGGCTCTCTGCAGGGGGAAGCACATCATGCACTGTTGGCTCATTCTGGCAGCCCAACCTTGCATTGTCTTTACACAATCCTGCATGCAATTTTGTATTCACAACAATCAGGAGCATTTCATCTTTTATTCCATAGCAATAGTTTCAGGGGGTCTCCCTAAAAGAACTTCTGCAATCAAAGACACTTTAAGGGAACTACAAAATTCAGTAGAAAATTTTAACAACAGACTAAACCAAATATAAGAGAGTTTCAGAACTTGAAGACAAAACTTTTAAATTAACCAAATCAGAAAAAAAATCAAAAATGATCAAATTCCCCAATGAATAGGAGATTATGTAAAATCGCCAAACCTAAGAACAAAACGTATTTCTGGGTGAGAAGAAAAAACAAAATTTTAGAATACCCATTTGAGAGAATTATTGATAAAACTTCCTTGGTGTTGCTAAAGATCTGACATCCGTGGGAACCCGGGAGGCGGAGCTTGCAGTGAGCTGAGATCCGGCCACAGCACTCCAGCCTGGGCGACAGAGCGAGACTCCGCCTCAAAAAAAAAAAAAAAAAAAAAAAAAAAAAAGATCTGACATCCAAATACAAGAAGCTCTAAAAACTTCTGTGAGATTAATTCCAACAAGTATATCACCAAGGCCTAAGGTTAATGTGAAGGAAAGAATTCTAAGAGCAGTGAGACGAAAGCATCAAGTAACTTATGAATTAAAACCTATCAGGCTAACAGCAAACTTCTCAACAGAAACCTTCCAACCCACAAGTGACCGGAATCCTAACTTTAGCCTTCTAAAAAAAAGATGACTGTCAACCAAGAATTTTATATCCAGTGAAACTGTTTTATAAATGAAGGGAAAAAAGTATTTCTCAGATAAGCAAATGATGAGGAAATGCATCAGTACTAGACAAGTCCTACAGAAAATGCTAAAAAAAATTCAACTTTGAAATTAAAGGTTGATACACGCCACAACAGAAACTCTTAAAAGCATAAAACTCATGGGGCTTATAAAACAATAACACAACGGAGAAACCAAAGTCACTTGGTAACAATCGAACTGGAAAATTACCTCACATCTCAATACCAACATAGAATAAAAATGGTCTAAGTGCTCTACTTAAAAAATACAGATAGGTAGAATAAAGTATATTACAAAACAAATATCTGCCTTCTTCAAGAGACACACATAATACATAAAGATTCTTTAAAATTCAAGGTAAAGGGGTAAAAAAGGATATTTCATGAAAATGGAAACCAAAAGCAAATAGGAGTAGATATTCTTATATCAGAAAAACAGTAAAGAAACAGTAAAAAAGACAAAGAAGAAAATTATATAATAATAAAATAATCAATTATAACATATAACAATACTAAATATATATGCATTTTACTCTGGAGCTCCCAGAATCATAAAAGTATTACTACTAGACTAATAAAAGAGATAGCAATACAGTAATAATGGGGAATTCAATATTCTACTGACAGCATTAGACAGATCATCAAGGTGAAAGTCAAAAAAGAAACCCTGGACTTAAATGTAGTCTAGAATAAATGGGCCTAACAGCTATTTAGAAAACATTCTACCCAAGACGTGCAGAATATACAATCTTCTCAGCAGCACATGAAACATTCTCCAACATAGACCATAAAATAACCCATAAAACAAGTATCAATATTTTTTTAATATTGAAATTATATCAAGTCACTTCACAGACCATAGTGGAATAAAACTAAAAGTCAGTTCCAAAAGGTCCCTTAAACCTACACATGTACATAGAAATTAAACAATCTGCTCCTGAATAATTTTTGGATTAACAATACAATCAATGATCAAATTTTAAAAATATTTGAAATGAATGATAACAGGGAAACAAGGTATCAGGACTTCAGTAATACAGCAAAACCAGTGCTAAAAAGAAAACTCACAATTCCAAATACCTACATCAAAAAGGCTGAAAAGAATCTGGATGGCAAGAAACATCATCGAGATTCAGGAGAAAGTTGAAACCCATTCCAAAGAATCTAAAGAGTCCAGTATAACAATTCAAAAAATGGAAGATAAAATAGCCATTTTAACATAGAACCAAACTGAGCTAATAGAGCTGAAAAATTCACTATAAGAATTTTACAGCACAAACAGAAGTATTTTTTATTTAAATTTTAATTGAAGTTCAGGAGTACATATACAGGTTTTATATAGGTAAATGTGTTATGGCAGTTTGTTGTACAGATTATTTCATCACCCAGGTATTAAGCCCAGTATCCATTATTTTTCCTGACCCTCTCCCTCCTCCAAACCTCCATTCTTTGATAGGTAGGGGGTGTTGTTCCCCTCTATGTGTCCATGTGTTCTCATCATTTAGCTCTCATTTATAAGTGAGAACATGCAGTATTTGTTTTCCTGTTTCTGCATTAGTTTTCTAAAGATAATAGCCTCCAGCTCCATCCTTGTTCCTGCAAAGGACATGATCTTGTTCTTTTTCATAACTGCATGCTATTCCCTGGTGTATATGCACCATATTTTTTTAATCCCATCTATTACTGATAAACATTTAGGTTGATTCTGTGTTTGATATTGAGAATAATGCTGCATGCATGTTCTATATAATAGAATGCTTTCTCTTCCTTTGGGTATAGACCCAGTAATGAGATTGCTGGGTTGAATGGCAATCCTATTTTTAGGTCTTTGAGGAATTGCCACACTGTCTTCCACAATGATTTAACTGATTTCCACTTCCATAGACAATGTATGTGTTCCTTTTTCTCTGCAGCTCTGCCAGCATCTGTTATTTTTTGACTTTTTAATAGTAACCATTCCAACTGATGTGAGATGGTATCTGATGGTGGTTTTGATTTGCATTTCCCGAATGGTCAGTGAAGTTGACCTTTTTAAAATGTGCTTGTTGGATCCATGTTTGTCTTCTTTTGAAACGTGTCTGTTCATGTTAATTGCCCACTTTTTAATATGGTTGTTTGTTTTCTTCTTGTAAATTTGTTTAAGTTTCTTATAGATGCTGAACAGTAGACCTTTGTCAGATGCATAGTTTGCAGTATTTTTCTCCCATTCTGCAGGTTGTCTGTTTGCTCTGTTGATTGTTTCTTTTGCTGTGCAGAAATGCTTTGGTTTAATTAGATCCTATGTGTCAATTTTTGCTTTTGCTGCAATTGTTTTTGGCATCTTTGTCATAAAATCTTTGCTCCTGCTTATATCCTGAATGGTATTGTCTAGGTTGTTTTTCAGGGTTTTTATAATTCTGGGTTTTACATTTAAGTCTTTAATCCATCTTGTGTTAATTTTTGTATATGGTGTAAAGAAAGGGTCCAGTTTCAATCTTCTGCATATGGCTAGCTGGTTATCCCAGTACCTTTTATTAAATAGAGAGTCCTTTTCCTATTGCTTATTTTTGTCAGGTTTGTCAAGGATCAGATAATTGTAGGTGTGTGGCCTTATTTATGGATTCTCTATTCTATTCCATTGGTTTATGTGTCTGTTTTTCTACCAGTACCATGCTGTTTTGGTTACTGTGGCCCTGTAGTATAGTTTGAAGTCAGGTAGTGTGATGCCTTCAGTTTTGTTCTTTATGCTTAGGATTGCCTTAGCTATTCAGGCTCTTTCTTGATTCCATATGAATTTTAAAATAGTTTTTTTTTCTCAATTATGTTAAGAATCTCAGTGGTGGTTTAATAGAAATAACATTGAATCTACAAATTGCTTTGGCCAGCACAATCATTTTAACAATATTGATTCTTCCTATCTCTTGAGCATGGAATGTTTTTCCACTTGTTCATGTTATCTCTGATTTCTTTGAGAAATATTCCATATTTCTCCTTGTAGAGATCTTTCATCTCTCTGGTTAGCTGTATTCCTAGATATTTTATTTTATTTTTTCTGTGTGTGGCAATTGTGATAGCAACTGAATTTCTGATTTGGCTTTTGGCTTGACTGTTGTCAGTGTATAGGAATGTCAATACATTTTGCACATTGGTTTTACATTCTGAGACTTTGCTGAAATTGTTCAGGGTAAAGGAGCTTTTGGGCTGAGACTATTGAGTTTTTTGGATATAGAATCATGTCATCTGCGAACAGTGATATTTTGACTTCCTCTCTTCTTATTTGGATGCCTTTTATTTCTTTCTCTTGCCTGATTGCCCTGGCTGGGACTTGCAATACTATCTTGAATAGGAGTGGTGACAGACAGCATCCTTGCCATGTGCCAGTTTTCAAGAGGAATGCTTCCAGCTTTTGCCCATTCAGTATGATGTTTGCTGTGGGTTCATCATAGGTAGTTCTTATTATTTTGAGGTATGTTTCTGTAATACCTAGTTTATTGAGAGTTTTTAACAAGTACTGTTGAATTTTACCAAAAGCCATTTCTGCTTCTATTGAGAAAATCATGTGGCTTTTGTCTTTAGTTCTGTTTATGTGATGAATCATATTTATTGATATACATATGTTGAACCAAACTTGCCACCCAATGGATAAAGCCTATTTGGTCTTAGTGGATGAGCTTTTGGATGTGCTGCTGGATTCAGTTTGCCAGTGTTTTCTTGAGGACTTTTGCATCGATGTTCATCAAGATATTAACCTGAAGTTTTCTTTTTTTGTTGTGTCTCTACCAGGTTTTGGTATCAAGATGATACTGGTCTCACAGAATGAGCCAGGGAAGAGTCCCTTCTCCTCATTTTTTTTTTTTTTTGAAATACTTTCAGCAGGAATTGTACCACCTCTTTGTACATCTTGTAGAATTCAGCTATAAATCTGTCTCATCCTGGGATTTGTTTTGTTTTTTAGGCAATTAATCACCAACTCAATTCCAGAGCTCATTATTGGTCTGCTCAGGTATGCAGTTTCTTCCTGGTTCAGTGTTGGGAGGGTGTACATGTCTATGTATTTATCCATTTCTTCCAGATTTTCTAGTTTATATGCATAGAGGTGTTTATAATATTCTCTGATGACTGTCTATATTCCTATGGAGTGATTGGTAATACCGCCCTTGTTTCAGATTGTACTTTTCTGAATTTTTTTCTTCTTTATTAGTCTAGCTAGTGGTCTATCTGTTTCATTATATTTTTTTTTCCAAAAAGCTAGCTGCAGGATTCATTGATCTTTTGAATAAATTTTGATGTTTCAATCTCCTTCAGTTCAACTCTCATTTTGGTTATTTCTTGTCTTCTGCTAGCTTTAAGATTTGTTTACTCTTGATTATCTAGTTCTCTTAGTTGTGATGTCACATTGTTATCTTGAGATTTTTCTACCTCAAGTTAGAGGTAGAAACTTCTTTCTACTTCTATTGAGGTGAGAATTCAGTGTCCCAGAGATTCTGGTATGTTGTTTCTTTGTTCCCATTAGTTTCAAAAAACCTCTTGATATCTGCCTTAATTTCATTATTTACCCAAAAGTCATTCATGAGCAGGTTATTCAATTTCTATGTAATTGTATGATTTTGAGTAAATTTCCTAGTCTTGCTTTCTAATTTGATTTCACCATGGTCTGAATGATTGTTATGATTTCAGTTTTTTGCATTTGCGAAAGAGTGTTTTACTTCTGATTATGTGACTGATTTTAGAGTATGTGTCATGTGGCAATGAGAAGAACGTATATGCTGTTGGTTTTGGGTGGAGAGTTCTGTAGATGCCTATTAGGACCATTTGATCCAATGGAGTTCAGGTCCTAAACATCTTTGTTAATTGTTTGTCTCAACGATCTAATATTGTCAGTGGAGTATTAGTCTCTCAATGTTATTGTGTGGGAGTCTAAGTAGCTTTAAAGGTCTCTAAGAACTTGCTTTATGAATCTGGGTGCTCCTGTATTTGGTGCTAATATTCAGAATGGTTAGAACTTTTTGTTGAACTTTTTACCATTATGTAATGTCCTTGTTTCTTTTTTAAAAAAATCTTTGTCGTTTTAAAGTCTGTTTTATCTAAAACTAGGATTGCAACCCCTGCTTTTTTTTTTCTTTTTTTCCATTTGCTTGGTAAATTTTTCTCCAGCTCTTTGTTTTGAGCCTATATGTGTTACTGCATGTGAGATGAGTCTTTTGAAGACAGCAGCCCAAGGGGTCTTGGTTCTTTATCCACCTTGCCACTCTGTGTCTTTTAATCGGGGGCATTTAGCTCATTTACATTCAAGGTTAGTATTGATATGTGTGGATTTGATCCTGTCATCATGATGTTACCTGATTTTTCAAACTTGCTTATTTGGTTGCTTTATATCGTGACTGGTCTGGGTACTTCAGTGTGTTTTTGTCAGGAGCTCTTGGAGGGCATGCCTGGTGGTAAAAAATTTCCTCAGCACTTACTTGTCTGAAAAGAATCTTATTTCTCCTTTGCTCATGAAGCTTAGTTTGACCAGATATAAAATATTGGGTGGGAATTTCTTTTCTTTAAAAATGTTGAATATTGGTCCCCAATCTCTTCTGGCTGGTAGAATTTCTGCTGAGAGATTTGCCATTAGTTTGATGGGGTTCCCTTTGTAGGTAACCTAACATTTCTCTCTAGCTGCCTTTAACATGTTTTTTCCATTTTGACCTTAGAGAATCTGATGATTACATGTCTTAGAGTTATCATTTTGTGAAGTGTCTTACTGGGGCTCTCTGCATTTCCTGAATTTGAATGGTGGCCTCTCTAGCTAGGTTGGGGGAAATTCTTATGGATGATACCTTGAAATACGTTTTGCAAGTTGGTTCCATTCTCCCCCATCACTTTCATGAACACCAATGATTCATAGAGTTTATCTCTACATACTTCCATATTTCTCAGAGGTTTTGTTCATTTTTTTCTCATTCTTTTTTCTCTGTTTGTCTGACTGTCTTATTTATTTCAGCAAACCAGTCTTGAAGCTCTGAGACTCTTTCTTCCACTTGGTCTATTCTGCTTTCAATACTTGTGACAGCACTATGAAATTCTTGTTGTGTGATTTTTAGCTCTATCAGGTTGGTTATGTTCTTTACCATGTTGGCTGTTTAGACTGTCAGTTCCTTATTATTTAATCATGATTTTTAGCTTCTCGGATTAAGTTTCAATGTACTTCTGTAGTTCAGTGATCTTTGTTCTATCTATGTTCTGAATTCTAATACTGTCATTTCAGCCATCTCAGCTTAGTTCAGAACCTTTGCTGGAGAGCTGATGTGTTCATTTGGAGGAAAGGAGTCTCTGTGGCGTTTTGAGTTTTCAGAGTTCCTGCACTGATCCTTTCATTTTTGTGGGCTTATTACTTTCAATCTTTGAGGTTGCTGACCTATGGGTGAGTTTTTTTCTTTTATCCTAATTGATAACTTTGAGGGTTTGATTGTGGTATAAGGTGGATTCAGCTGACTGGCTTCATTTCTGGAAGATTTAAAGTGGCCAACACTCAACTCCCAGCTCCTGGACTGCATGCTCTAAATCTTGGTGACTTGTATTGGGTGCCAACTTTGTTCCCTTGCTCTTTGAAGTCAGGAACCCACTGTGCTGGGGGCCAGGGTAAAGAGAATATGATCCTAGTCTACTGGTCACTACACTCTGATAGGTGGTATCAGCCAATCTATTCTGAAGAGCAGGGACAGTGGGATTCATCCTCCTTCACACATGCCAACAGCAATGGTAGTGGTAGCTGGCAGAGTGATAGCAGGTACTAAGGTACCTGCCTCCCTTCAAACCTCAGTCCTCACCAAAGCTCCTAATACCCTTAGTTGACTGCCAGGTTGTTGCAAGCCCCTAATAACAGGTACAATTTCAGAAAGACCCACAAGATGTGAAATTGGCTCAAACTACTGTGGTAAGTGTATCAGAAGTATTAACAGCAGAATAAACCAAGTTGAAGATAGAATCTCAGAGCTCAAAGACTGGTTCTTTAAATGAAGTCAGACAAAAATAAGGAAAAAAGGATTTTAAAAAATGAAAAAAATTAGAAATATAGGATTATGTAGACAGATCAAATCTATGACACATTGGCATTCCTGAAAAGAGAGAGAGAGCAATCATTTTGGAAAACATATATAAGAATATTGTCCATGAAACATTTCTCCAACTTTCCTAGTTGAGATTTAGCTTGATATTTCACCAAATGGACTTAACAGACATCTCCATGATACTCCAAATAACAAACACAAACATGCAAATTCAAGAAATTCAGAGAACCTCTGTGAGATACTCAAATGACTAAGAAACATAGTCATTACATCCTCCAAGGTCAACATGAAACAATATTAACAGCAGCTAGAGAGAAGTGGCAGGTCACCTACAAAGGGAACCCAACAGGATAACAGCAAATCTTTCAGCAGAATTCTAAGCCATAAAACATTGGGGGGCTATATTCAAAATTCTTAAAGAAAATAAAGTTCAACCAAGAATTTCATACCTGGCCAAGCTAAGCTTTATATATAAGTAAATAAGAAATGACATCCTTTTCAGACAAGCAAATGCTAAGGGAATTTGTTACCACCAGGTCTGCCTTACAAAAGATCCTTAAGAGAGAGTGAAACATGGAAATAAATGTTCTTTTCCAATCACCACAAAACACACTCAAGTACCTAGGCCATGCACACTACAAAGCAATATTTAATCAAATCTACTTAACAATCAGCTAACAACATAATTACAGGGTCAAATCTGCAAATGTTAATATTAATCTTGAATGTAAATGAATTAAACTCCCCACTTAAAAGGCAAAGAGGGACAAGGTGTGTAAAGCAGAAGACTCAACTGTATGCTGTCTTCAAGAGACCCATCTCACATGCAAGAACACCCACAGGTTCAAAATAAATGGATGCAGAAAAACCAATCAAGCAAACAGAAGACCAAAAAGAGCAGGGGTTGCTACTTTGACTTCAGACAAAATTAACTTTAAACAAACAACAATAAAAAAAGATAAACAAGGGCATTACATAATAATAACGTGTTCAATTCAACCAGAATATTTAACTACTCTAAATCTCTCTCTCTATATATACGTGTGTGTGTGTGTATACATACGTATGTGTATATATGTGTGTATATATGTGTATACATATATATGTGTGTGTGTATATATACACATATATATATATATCTCTAACACTGGAGCACCCATATTTATAAAATAGTTCTTAGAAACATACAAAGAGACTTAGATAACATCACAAAAGAAGTGGGAGACTTCAACACCCAAGTGACTTTTGGACACATAATAAAGGCAGAATACTAACAAAGATATTTGAGACTTAACATTTCCCCAAATGGACATAACAGACATCTCCATAACACTCCACATAACAAAAACAAAATATTCCTTCTTCTCACATTCAAGTGGCACATGCTATAAAATTGACACAATGCTTGGCCAAACACAATTCTTAACAAATTTAAAAAAACAATATCAACCACATTCTTGGACCACAGCAAAACAAGAATAGAAACTAATACCAAGTAGATCTCTCAAAACCATACAATTAAATGGAAATGAAACAATCTGTTCCTGAATGACTTTTAAGAAAGAAATTAAGGCAAAAATTAAGAAATTCTGGGAAACTAATAAAAGCAAAGAAACAATGCACCAGAATCTGTAAGACATAACTAAAGAGGAAAGTTTGTAGTACGAAACACCCACATCAGAAACATCTCAAATTAATACAGAAACTTGAAAAAAACAAGAGAAAAATCAACCTCAAAATTTGCATAAGAAAAGAAATAGGCCAGGCGCAGTGGCTCAAGCCTGTAATCCCAGCACTTCGGGAGGCCGAAGTGGGCGGATCACCTGAAGTCGGGAGTTCTGGACCAGCCTAACCAACATGGAGAAACCCCATCTCTACTAAAAATACAAAATTGGCCGGGCGTGGTGGTGCATGCCTGTAATCCCAGCCACTCAGGAGGCTGGGGCAGGAGAATCACTTGAACCTGGGAGGCAGAGGTTGTGGTCAGCTGAGATGGCACCATTGCACTCCAGCCTGGGCAACAAGAACGACACTCCATCTCAAAAAACAAAAACAAACCAACAAAAAAGAAATAACCAAAGTCAGAACTGAATTAAATGAAATGGAGATGAGGAAAACCACACAAAAAAATCAATGAAACAAAAATTGTTTTTTCTAAGGATAAAGAAGAGTGATGGACTTCTAGTTATACTAATAAAGGAAACAAGGGAGAAAATTCAAAAACCTACAATCAAAAATGAACAAGGAGACATTACTATTGACCTTACAGAAATACAAAAAACCCTCAGAGACTATTATGAACAACTCTATGCACAAAAACTAGAAAATCTAGAAAAATTGATAAATTCCTGCAAACATGCAACTCCCCAAAACTGAACTAAGAAGAAATTGTAACCCTGAACAGACCAACAATCAGTTCCAAAATTGCACAGTAGCCAGGCACAGTGGCTCTTTCTTTAATCCCTGCACTTTGAAGACTGAGGCAGGTGGATCACTTGAGGCTAGCAGTTTGAGACCAGACTGGCCAATATAGCAAAACCTGTCTCTACTAAAACTACAAAAATTAGCCAGGCATGGTGGCACATGCCTGTGATCCCAGCAACTTGGTAAGCTGGAGCACAAGAATCACTTGAGCCTGGGACGCAGAAGTCGCAGTGAGCCAAGATCGTGCCACTGCACTCCAGCCTGGGCAAAAAAGTGATACTCTGTTTCAAAAAACAATAATTGAAATAAATAAAAATGATAAAAAATTTGCACCAGCAATATAAAATCTACCAACCAGAAAAAGCCCTTGAACACACAGATCTACAGTCAAATTCTACCATATGTATATAGAAGAGCTGGGACCAATCCTACTGAAACTATTTCAAAAAAATTTGAACTCATTCTATGAGGGCAGAATCACTCTGATACCAAACTTCTGTAGAGACACAATGCAAAAAGCAAACTTCAGGCCATAACTCAGAATATCTGGAACAGCTCAGAAATCTGGTTGCAGAAAGCTAGGGACAAGCCTAGCCAGTCAAGTTGCCTCCGGAGCAGATGCCAGAGGCAGATTTACTGGGCTGGGAGAGTGCAAGCTGAATAGATCCCACGACCATCTGCTGAGCTGAAAACCCTGGGCCATGGGTGCCTTCCCAGTTGCATATCATTGGGTATCACTGCCCTGCCAGAAACTCATCCACTCCTTGACCCACTGCACCAGTAGACATACCCTACAACCCACTCGGACTCTCTCAAGCACAGAACTGGCAAGTCCCTGGGGAGTTGTGAATCTACTGGTGACCCAACACTCAGCTGGTACCACCCCTAAGGAAGGAGACAGTGCGTCCTACCAAATCTCCCGCTGGGGCAAAGAAAACACAGGCATGGCGCCAGTTTCTGAAGGGGATGGCACCAAGTCCTGGGAATGAGATTGGAGAGGAAGTCATCTCTTGCCCCTGCCTTCTTTCCCCCAGGGCACTGCTGCATAAGCACTGAAAAAGTGCGCAGCGGTTAAAGCTTATCTGCCGGCCCTTACTCTTATGCGCCATCTAGTGGACTAAATCCTAAATTATACCACCAAACACGAGTACATTCCTCCAAGAGGCAATATCTCTGAAACCCGTCAGAGTATGTATATACAACTTTGGAACCCATACGTACAGCGCCTTGGCCTTCTAAAAGCACTCAGAAATGAAGCCAATTGACTATACAGTATATTAACCAGTCAAACTCTCAAGGGGAGCAAGAATAAAAAAAAAAAGTCCCATCCAAATGACAGCAAACTAAAAAAAAAGACAGCTCTCTTAGATGAGAAAAAATTAGCACAAGAACTCTCGCAACTGAAAATGTCAGAATGTTTTGTCACCTCCAGAAGATCACACTGACTCCCTAGCAATTAATCCTAGCCAGATTGAAATATCTGAAGTTAAAGACATGCAATTCAGAATGTGGGTGTCAAGAAAACTCAAAGAGATTTAAGAGAAAGTTGAAACCAATCCAAGGAAGCTAGAAAAAATGATCCAAGATTTGAAAGACAACATAAGCACATTAAGAAAGTACCAAACTGAACTTCTGGAATTAAAAAATTCACTACAGGCTGGGCGCGGTGGCTCAAGCCTGTAATCCCAGCACTTTGGGAGGCCGAGACGGGCGGATCACGAGGTCAGCAGATCGAGACCATCCTGGCTAACACGGTGAAACCCCGTCTCTACTAAAAAATGCAAAAAACTAGCCGGGTGAGGTGGCGGGCGTCTGTAGTCCCAGCTACTTGGGAGGCTGAGGCAGGAGAATGGCGTAAACCCGGGAGGCGGAGCTTGCAGTGAGCTGAGAGCCGGCCACTGCACTCCAGCCTGGGCGACAGAGCGAGACTCCGTCTCCAAAAAAAAAAAAAAAATATTCACTACAGGAGTATCAAACTACAGATGGAAGCTTGAACAACAGACTAGACCAAGCAGAGCAAAGAATTTCAGATCTCTAAGACAGTTCCTTCAAATCAACCCAGTCAGACAAAAGTAAAGAAAAAAAAAATTGAACAAGAAAATCCAGGAAATATGGGATTATGTAAAATAACCGAACCTAGTACTCATGGGCATTTCAGAGAGAAAAGAAGAAAGTGTAAGCAACTGGAAAACTTATTTGAAGATGTAATTCATAAAAATGTTCCCCATCTCACTAGACAGGTCAACATGCAAACACAAAAAATTGAAAAAACCCCTATGAGATACTATACAAGATGATCATCCCCAAGGCATATAGCTGACAAACATTCTGAGGTCAAAACAAAATAAAACATTTTAAAGGCAGCCATATCAATATTAACCTTGAATATAATGATCTAAATGCCCCCCACTTAAAAGGCACAGAGGACCAAGTTTGATTTTTAAAAATCCAACCTTCTAATGTTTTCAAAAGATCCATCTCATACTTAACTACACATATAAACTGAAAGTAAAAGGATGGAGAGAAAACTATTATGCAAATGGAAAACAAAAAAGACCAGGGCTTACAATTCTTTTATCAGATAAAAAGAGACTTCAATAACAGCAAAGGAGAAAGCAGGTCATTACATAATTATAAAGGTTTTAATTCAATTAGAAGCCTTAAATTTTTTTTTTGACAGAGTCTCGCTTTGTCACTAGAGTGCAGTGGTGCAATCTCTACATATCACAACCTCTGCCTCCTGGGTTCAAACGATTCTTGTGCCTCAGCCTCCCAAGTAGTTGGGATTATAGGTGTGCACCACCACACCCAGCTAACTTTTTTGGTATTTTTAGTAGAGACTGGGTTTTGCCATGTTGCCCTGGCTGGTCTCAAAATCCTGGCCTCAAGTGATCTGCCTGCCTCAGCTCTCAACGTGCTGGGATTACAGTTGTGAGCCACTGTGCCTGGCCTTCTGCTTTCTTCTCTTGCTCAAGATTGCCCTATTAGGGGTCTTTTGTGATTCCATATGAAGGCTAGGATTGTTTTTCTGTATTTGTGAAAAATTCCATTGATAAAGATTAGATTCAATCTATTGATCACCTTGGGTAGCATAGACATCTTAACAATAATAAATCTTCTAATCTGTAAACACAAGTTACACAACATTTATATTTTTCTCAAGTTTTTAAATCTTTGCTTGAGGAGTTTTGCATCGTTGTTCATCAAGGACGTTGGTCTGTAGTTTTTTATTATTATGTTCTTGCCTGATGTTGATATCACAATACTGGTTGCATAGAATGAGTTAAGGAAGAATCTTTCTTGCTAAATTTCCTGAAATACTTTTAGTAATACGTACCAGCTCTACTTTGTATGTCTAGTAAAATTTGGCTGTGAATCTGTCTGGTCTTGTCTTTTTGCTGTTGTTTTTGTTGGGAAATGTATTATTTCTGCTTAAATCGCATGACTTGTTATTGGTCTGTTCAGGATTTCTATTTCTTCCTGGTTTATTCTCGTGAGGTTGTATGCTTCCAGAATTTATTCACTTCCTCTAGGTTTTCCAGTTTGTGTGCTTAGAGATGCTCACAGTAGTCTCTGGTAGTTTTGTGTATTTCTGTGGCATCAGGTGTAATGCCACCTTTATCATTTCTGATTGTGTTGATTTGAATTTTCTCTTTCTTTAGTGTAGCTAGCAATCAATTTTATCTTTTCCATAAACTTGTCATTTTGTTTATTCTTTTATCTCTTTTTGTTCTCAATCCCATTGGTTTTGGTCTGATCTTTGTTCTTTCTTTTCATCTGCTAGGTTTGAGCTTAGTTTGTTTTTGTTTTTCTAATTCCTTGTAGTGCAACATTAGGTTATTAATTTGAGATATTTTCTACTTTTTTATGTAGGTATTTGACATTATACACTTTTCACTTAGCACTGCTTTTGCTGTATCCCAGAGGTTTTGGCATGCTGTGTCTCTATTTTGTTTGAAAATTGTTTTTAAATTTTCTGCCTTGATTTTGTCAGGTAGCTAAAGGTCATTTAGGAGCAAGTTGTTCAGTTTCTATGTATTTGCATATTTTTGAGAGTTCCTCTTGGTATTGATTTCTAATTTTATTCCACTATGATCCAAGGAGACACTTAATTTGTTTTGGATGTTTTTAATTTATTAAGATTTGCTTTATGTCCAAATATATGCTTTATTTTGGAGAATATTTCATGTGCAGATGAGAATAATGTATATCCTACCATTGTGTAAAATGTTCTGAAAATGCCAGTTGGGTCGATTTGGTCTGAAGTCTAATTTAACTGCAATGTTTCTGTGCTGATTTTCTGCCTCAGCATTGTCAACAGTGTTAATACCCCATTATTATTGCTGTCTATCTGTTCTCTGAGGTCTATCAGTATTTGTTTTATGAATATGGGTGCTCCAGCATTGGGTGCATATACATTTAGATAGTTATGTCTTCTTGTTGAATTGAGCCCTTTGTTATTATGTAATAACCTTCTTTCTTTTTTTAATGCTGTTGATGAAGTCTGTTTTATTTCATATAAGTATGGCTATTTCAGCTCATTTTGGTTTTCCATTTGTGTGGCATATCTTTTCCTACTGGTTTTCTTTGAGGCTTGACTTTTTACCATTAAAGTATGTCTCTTGTAGGCAGCAAATGTTTGTATCTTACTTTTCCTATTTAATATGCCAGTCTGTATCTTGTAAGTGGAATATTTAGGCCAATTACATTCAGGGGTAATATTGAAATGCAATGTTTTTATTGGTGTCATAATGTTGTCACCTGGTTGTTTTGTAGCAACAATTGTATAACTGCTTTATAGATTATGTGATCTTTTTACTTATGTGTGCTTTTATGATGGCAAATTTTGTCCTTTCATTTCCATCTTTAGAAGTCTTCTAAGCATTTCTGGTAAGTCCAGTCAAGAGGTGACAAATTCCCTGAGCATTTGCTTGTCTGAGAAATACTTTATTTCTCCTTCATTTATGAAGCTTAATTTAGCCAAAGCCAAAGGTTTTGGCTGGCAGTTCTTTGCTTTAAGAAGACGGAAAATAGAAGCCTGATCTCTTCTGGGTGGTACAGTTTTTGGCAAGAAGTCCACTGTGGTTCTGATGGGACTACCTTTATAGGTGCTTTGATACTTCTCTCTAGCTGATTTCAGCATTTGTTACTTTATGTTAACTTTGGTTTGTCTGATGAATATATGCCCTGGTGAGATCCATCTTGCAGAAAATCTTTCAGGTGTTATTTGCACTTCTTATATCTGAATGTCTAATTCTCTATCTAGATTAGAAAAGTTTCTTAACTAATTAGATACATTTCCCATGCTTTTTACTGTTTCTTCTTCTCACTCAGAAATGCCTATAGCTTGCAGGTTTGATTACTTTACATAATCCCGTATTTCTTGAGGGTTTTAAAATTTTTTTATGTTTTTTCCTTAATTTTCTTATGATTGGGTTAATTCAAAGGACTGAGCTTTAAGGTCTGAAACTTCCTTCTGCTTGTCTGGTTTATTGTTAAAACCTTCAACTACATTTTATAATTCCTTCAATGAGTTTTTTATTTCCAATAAGTTCTGTTTGTTTTTTAAATATCTCTTTAGTAAATTTTGTACTAATATCCTGAATTGTTATTCTGATTTCTTTATGTTGGTTTTCAACTTTCTCTTGGATCTCACTGAGCTTCCTTACAATTAGTATTTTGAATTTTTTTAATGTGTCACTTTAGTTTTATTTCTGTTACAATCCATTGCTTCAGAACTGGTGTGATCCTTTGTGGGTGTCAAAACACTGTCTTTCTCTACTGCTGAAGTTTTCACATTATTGCTCATTTACAGAAGCTGTCACTTAGTTATTTTTTATTTGCTTTCATTTGAATAACATTTTCAATTTTCGATTCTTTTCTTTTTTGGGGGTGTGATTACATGCTGTGTGTAATCATTTGGCTTCAATTCTGGGTGCTTTCAGGGCGCTAAGGCTCTAGATGAGTTTCTTGGTTATAGACAGTTTTTGTGCAGTGGCTTTCTCAAATGCTGATTGTTGTAGCAATATAACAGGTATATAATCTGAGTCACTATCTTTTGCAGGGCTGGGAGTGCAGAGGCCTCAGGAAGATTATCTCATTCCCTAGTATTATGCCCTTCTGCCAACAAGTTTTGTATATGGTTATACAGTTCAGTTTACTGTTTAGTAGTTGGCACTTACTAGCAGACGCTGGCTTGTTGTTTGACAATTTGATGACTAGCAAAAGCCCCTTCCTTGAAGGGGGTGGTGGGAAAGCTCACTGTGGGATGCACATGGGTCTCCGCCAGGTGGTAGAGGTGTGGAGGGTGTTGCACTAGCTCCTCATCCTAGGGATGTAACTCACATCCTTATCTACTCCTGTTCAAGGGCTCACAACCTTCAGTTCAGATAGAGAATGTCCTTTATCTCCAGGCTGCAATGCAACTAGATTTCATAGAAAACATTCATCCTGTGGCTACAGCTGAAATGACCTCTGGAAAAAAACCTCTTCCCACAGCTTGAAATAGACAGCTGTAGCTGGTCCATACTCTGTAGCTGGTTCATTCTATGGTGCAGAAATGCTGCCACTTTGTATAGGGAGGAAGAGATAAGTCCCACCCTTTGAGTAAGTCCAGGTTGGTGGGGACACTTTCAACTGGGGTGCAGCTGTCCCAAAGTGTACTGAAAGCCTGTTTCCAAGTGCACCCACACAAAACCCCAGCAGAAAACATCATGACTGTGTCTGCAGCAGTGATGGAGAGAGCCGAAGATGCCTTTTCCATTTCAGTTCCCAGCCACTGGTGCCACCTGTCCACTTTGACAGGACAATACTCATTTTCAAAGATCAGCATTGCACCTGTGTCTCTGCTGGGAGAAATACAGCCATTTTCTGGTTATAAGTGGGGAGGGGGGCTCTCCCTCAGGGAAGAATGTACATTCCAGTTTCCTTTGTCCCAAAATGTGCTTTGGTGTACTAATCCCCCTTCCCTAGTGAAGGCCTGTATCAAAGGCTAGGTCTCTAAGGATCTTGCGGCTCCCCAAGGTCCTGCTGGTCCCCTGCAGTTGCCAGAGGCAGAGAAGGTTCTGGGAAACATTTGTGTGGGATCTAGTGATGCAGAGAGACACAAGGGTTAAAATTATCTGGACAGAATAGAGGCCCCAAACAGATGTACAGTCTGTATGGTGCTCACCATCTCAGCTCGGGTTTCAGGGGGAGAGCAAGCAAACCTATGTGAACTCACCACCCAGTGCTCTGCCCTCCAGAAGTTCCCCAATCATTGCCAACAGTGGTGCCTGGGTTTGCAAGGGCAGAGGGGCTCTCAGACAAATTGGTGGTAAGCAGTAGGGTACAAGGGTGAGGGAAAAAAGACACACTCCCATCTACACTTTCCATGGGATTCAAGTTCCTCATGGGTCAGTCTCTGGCAGACATCTATGCCCCTTTTTTTTCTTGTACTCCCAGCTTCTTCCTGTGGGTTCTCCAAAAGGTTCTGACACTTTTCTCTCAGCATTTCACTTAAGCCATGATTATTCACCTGTAACGTTAAATCTTCTTTCAAAGAAGAACTGGTATCTGATGTCTCTAGTCAGCCATCTTGAAAAAAAATCACCACATGATTTTCATTCTTTATTCCGTTAATGTGATTTATCACAATTATTTTGATGTAGTTTCTTTAGCTTTATTGAGGTGAAGAAATATGAAAAATAAAATTGCGTGCATTTAAAAAGTACAACACAATGATTTGAAGTAAGTATATATTATGAACTGATTGCTGCAGTCAGGTTAATTATCATATTCACTACCTCAGGGACTTAAATTTTTCTTTCATTTTGATGAGAATGCTTAAGGTCTACTGTTAGAAAATTTCAAAATATATAATTTAGTACTATTAACTGTAGTCACCATGCTTTACATTATATCCTCACAACTTACTTATCTTAGAATGGAAAGTTTGTATACTTTGGCCTACATCTCCCAATTTGACCCACTCCTAGATCTTGTCAACCACCATTCTACTCTATTTCTAAGAACTCAATGTTATTGTTTTATATTCTACATTCACTTTTTTTGCTTTAAAATGTTTATGTAAATTACAGCACAGAGAAAAGAGACAGAAAAAAGGCTAAAGGGTCTTACACTACTTAATCTTGGGATTGGGGTAAAAACTATGACCTGTGGGTCAAATGCAGTCCTTTACTTGCTTATGTAAATAAAGCTTTACTGGAATACAGCTATACTCATTCATTTACATAATATGTCTATCTGTTTTCACACTTCAACAGCAGAAGTAAGAAGAAAGATGGTATGGCTCATATAACCTAAAATATTTACTATCTGCCCTTTGCAGAAAAGCTCTCTGACTGGTTGTAAATTAAAAAGAGAATCTTCATCATAATCTGAATGAGCTGAAGTAACAAAATCATCTTCACCAATGTTCTTGAGCCAGAATAAGTGGATTAATATATTTCCCTATCATATATGGTTTGTATTAGCCAATATTGTGTTGTTATAAAGGAATACTTCAGACTGGGTAATTTATTTTACTTTACTTGTATTTATTTGTTGTTTTTCGAAGACAGGGTCTCACTCTATCACCACTGGAATGCAGTGGCACGATCTTGGCTCACTGCAGCTGCCACCTTCCAGGTCAAGTGATTCTCCCACCTCAGTCTCCCGTTTGCTAGAACTACAGGAGCACACCACCGTGTCTGGCTATTTTTGTATTTTTAGTAGAGGCAGGGTTTCACAATATTGGCCAGGCTCAAACTCCTGACCTCAAGTGATCTGCCTGCCTAGGCCTCCCAAAGTGCTGGGATTACAGGCATGAGCCACCAGGCCCGACCCCTATTTTTAAAAACAGGTTAATTTGCCTTACAGTTCTGCATAGTGCCACTATCTGCTTTAGTCCAGGACCTCAGGGAGCTTCCACTCATGGCAGATGGCAAAAGGGAACAGGTTTGTCACACGGTGAGAGAGGGAGCCAGGGAGATGCCATGCTCCTTTAAGCCACCAGCTGTCATGTGAACTAACAGAACAAGGGCTTGCTCATTACCATGGGGAAGGCACCAAGCCATTCATGAGGGATCCACACCATCACTCAAACACCTTCCACCAGGCCCCACATCTGACACTAAGGATCACATTCCAACACGAGATTTGGAGGAGAGAAATATCCCAACCATACCAGGTTACTCAAACATTCTGCTTATAATTTGTGCAGCCCAAACTAGTTACCAACTGTGTTTGTTAACTAAAATATAGTATTCAAATTTTTTGTGTTTAACTTAAAAATTATACAGATAGATAGATCTAGAGAAAGAGGGAGAGGAGAGAAAGAAAGAGGGAGAGAGACAGAGAGAGAGAGAGAGAGAGAGATAGGAGCTATCCAATTTGAGTGTGAGGAAATCTAAAAATAAATAAATAAGAACTCAAAATCCTATTACTAGAAACAGCTTTTTGAAACCTAAAAATATTTTATTATTTTTTTCTTTATATTTAACAGTATGGGACTGTTTAGTAGAACCCATACCAAAGACAATTTACAACTCCAAGTTTTACCCACGAATGATGTGACAAAAGCTTTTTGAATTCAAACCAGCACTTCTATAAAACATTGATTTTGATAATTGAAGTGATATAGCAAACTAAAAGTGTTTTTATTTCTAAAGTAAACATTTTAGTCAAAGTTCCATCAAAAATCAACTGTTTCTTTGACATTTTTCAATACTTTAATTTTAGCTACAATTATAGTTAGTGATATAGTACATATTATTTAAAATGTATTATAACCCTTTTCTCTTTAATTTATATGAAATATAAAATTTAAAATGTTGTAACACGATTCATATTGAAAAACATGTAAAATTGTATAAACTGCTCTCATACAGAAAGTGCCACTGGAATCACATAAAACGTTCAAATGCTTCAAGGTGCCAGGCACAGTGCTTGGCACATATTACATACTTCATAAATGTTTGTTCACTCATTCTCTCATTTACTCATGTACTCGAAGAAATATGGGCTTAAGGAGAAACTGCATTATAATGAGAACAGAAAGCACAATCTTTTATCAACAAACCTGGAGTTTTGCAAAAGACTTTGACGGACAGTGGAGCAGATGAGACGATGATAATCAAGATTTCAAACTCCTTGGTTAAAATCTACTCAGTAGCCGGGCGCGGTGGCTCACGCCTGTAATCTCAGCACTTTGGGAGGCCGAGGCGGGCGGATCACAAGGTCAGGAGATCGAGACCATCCTGGCTAACACGGTGAAACCCCATCTCTACTAAAAATACAAAAAAATTAGCCGGGCGCGATGGTGGGCACCTGTAGTCCCAGCTACTCGGGAGGCTGAGGCAGGAGAATGGCGGGATCCCGGGAGGCGGAGCTTGCAGTGAGCCGAGATCGCACCTTTGCACTCCAGCCTGGGGGACAGAGCGAGACTCCGTCTCAAAAAAAAAAAAAAAAAAAAAAAAAAAAAATCTACTAAGTAAAGCCCTGGGTTCACAAGATGACATAATAGAGAATCCGAGTCAATACTCCACAAAAAGAATGCATTCTTTCAATACCCAGGTTGGACTTTTATATATAATCATCTGCTTGAAGCTGGTTATAAGTTGTGTTAGAAACACACAGTCCACCGGAAGGTAAGAACCACCTGATGGGGGACTTGTTTTTCTGCACTGAGACTTCTTTTCAGGTAGGGCCTCATTCTCTTGGTTTTGACAACTTAATACGAGTTGAATTAAAAAAAAAAAAAAAAAAAAAAACTGGCTTAAACCAAAGAGTTTTATTCTAAAATAAAGATAAATACATGTAGAAGGTAGAGGGGTGTTTAACACTCCTATTTTTTTTTCCTGTTATGCACGAACCAATCCATCTACTCTGCACATTTGTGCCAAAGTCACAAGGTGAGGTGTCAACTCGTTGAGGGGCATTTCTGGGCTATTTACAGAAGGGCTGATAAATGCAGTATTTTACCAGAGTAATAAGGTCTACAAAATGCAAAAAGCTGTAAAAAAGAGAGGAAAGTATGGGTACTAAGTAGAATATAAGATAAAAATTGATCTTGGAGGAAATTTACTCATTTTCTGTTTGCCCCAAGAATACTGTGCTGGCAGGAAGATGCACTTTTTTTTTTTTTCCCTACGTGGGAAATGGGTTAAAAATCTGTAACAAAAATAAAACATAACGCTGGCAAGTTATTTGCAGCTGGCCTGAATTGTCTTTGGTATTGAGAGAAGAAAAAAGAAAAAAAATGGAGGGCTGGGCACGGTGGCTTACCCTAGAATCCCAGCACTCTGGGAGGCCGAGGTGGGCAGATCACAAGGTCAAGAGTTCAAGACCAGCCAGACCAACATGGTGAAACCCTGTCTCTACTAAAAATACAAAAATTAGCCAGGCATGGTGGAACATGCCTGTACTCCCAGCTACTCAGGAGGCTGAGGCAGGAGAATTGCTTGAACCCGGGAGGCAGAGGTTGCAGTGAGCCGAGATTGCACCACTGCACTCCAGCCTGGGCAGCAGAGCAAAACTCTGTCTCAATAAAAAAATAAAGGAAGTACTGTTGTAGGTCCAGTCTTGTCATTCCACAGAAGGTATGGAGAGGTGTAGAAGACCCTCTCAAATTCTTTGCTTGTGAACTGACTCTGCTTGAATACTTCTCTGTCTTCTCTTAACTCCAGTCATCTGACTAATACAATGAGAGCCCTTGGAGATACAGGTTGTGTCTCCTCATCCCTTGAGAATTTCCTGGAAGACCAAGGCGGCCTCCTTACTCTGCATTCTTCCAAACAAAATAAGAGTTTGGAGACTCCACTGCTATCTGCACAACTTCTCTGGGTCTTTGACAATTAAATTTTCTTGCCTTTTTTTTCAGTGATTTGTTAAGTGGGCTTGTGCTATTTTTAGCAAGAAGGCTTTTTCAAGAACCAAGTACTTTCCCTTTTCTCTTCTAAAGTTATAGTAATCTACCTTTATCATTTAAAAATTTTAAAGGTTCAAGTAGTAAAAAATATTACAATCTCAAAGTATGTCCTAAAATTTAACTCTCTTAAAAACTCAATTGTAACTGGCTCTACATCCTTATTTTCTATGTTTATTGAAAACTTTTGTAGTGGCTGCCATTTATGGATTATTGGCTGGGCTGTGAGAACTATTTAATAATTTTTGGTATAAGATGAACTACCTTGGAAAACATTTAATTATATTCATTCATTAAATCTTTTCCCAACTTAAATCTAAAAGCTAAGTTTAAAAGACATGCTATCAAATAAGAAAATAAACCTTCAGAATTCCAAGGTGGATTTCTTGTATGAACTTTGTTTCATAAAATCTTAAAATTCAGAGTAAATATCATACTAGTTATACTGTTTGCAATTTTATTAATGTCAATGGAAGATGCCTAAATTAAATTAAAACAATAAAAACAACCCTTCAGTTTGTGACAGAAAATTTGTAAGCATTAGATATTTATCTTACACCATAGTTACTGATAAATTTTTTTGCCAAAATATAAAGAATTAGTAATTTATTTAAAAAGAAATAACAATGCAAAACCTACTGATAGTAAGAGAAAATCTCTGAGATACTTCGATGCTTTTATCACTGAAAACTATTTTGAAGCTATTCAAATTATTCTGATTTCTATACACATCAATAGAAAAAATTTTAAAACATAAAATATCTGTGAATGGCACACTCACCTGGTAAGATAATAAAGGGTATCATCCCAGATAGAATATTTAAGAAAGTTGCATTGTGTTTTGTTTTTGCTTTAATGAGTTGTAAAAGTAATTTAGCTTATCAAGGCAAATTCAGAGCTACATAATAGTACAGTGAATTTTGCCAAGTCACACAAATCAAGTTGTGAGTTGGATGACTCTCCTAATGTTATTATGAGATTAAAGTAGATACAACTTAATTGGTAGATTTATTAGTTCAGAAAAATAATCTCCTACCAGCAAAACGAAGAATTTCTTTTAGAACAGATTTCATGGCAACCAACTGTGGCATTTTCCGCACTTTTTGTCATGCTACCACCACTGACAGAACCACATGAACAAAGTCTCAAACTCAGGCTTATAAGTAGTAGTTATGATAAATAGAAGTTTTAATGATTTCATATGAAGACAAAGACTGGAAGAGTATTTTTTGTGAGATCATGCCCCTGGAGGAAACTAAATTTAGCCATGAAATTTAAATACAAGAGATTTTATTTAAACCTATTAAATAGGATTTGAAATGACTGCCAGTCTGGTCATCCAATACGGAACTTGAAAATTCAGACATGGACTGCACTTCTGTTTGTTTTTTGAGTCTTCTTGTCACTGATGCAGTTATACTATCTTTTTTCTTTACCTTAGTTCATTACATTATTAAAATGGAGAAAAATGAAACAATGTGGAATATTTGACAGTTGCTCCACTGTAGGAATACATAATTGGTTCCAAAGGCCATCCTTAACTCCTGCAAGGTGCTCTATATTCTTGGGTTTCTCTTAGGAAGTCTTGTCTCCAGACTCCAGAACTCTACAAACCATATATGTATGTGTGTGTGTGTGTGTACAAATATATATAACTCTCTCTCTATATAAAACTCTATATAACTCTATATATACATATAGTTTTATATAAAGCTATATATACATATATAATATACATTATTTATATATATACAAAATATATATGGTTTGTAGAGTACCAGGTGATGCAAAAGTAATTGTGATCTTTGCTATAACACACATCATTCTTATATGACCACTATCATGTTGACTTAGAAGTCTAGGTTTTCAGACTAATTTCTGTAGTGGTCCACGTAAACAAAACAGGTGAGACTGGTCCTGGTCCTGGTCCTTGAAACTGCTTTTATCCAACAGCAGAATTACCTAAGTGTGGTGCTGGCTAAATGTAACACAGGGAGAGGGTGAGCCTCTGTATTAAACACCTGGTAGTCTAAAGGTAAAAGGTCAACACTGGAGAACAGCACATACAAATATTTTAGTGTTTCGGCAATAAAGACACCCCACTGTACATCATCATGTGTAGGAGTAGAGAAATGTACATTTTTTTTTTTTTTTTTTTGAGACGGAGTCTCGCTGTGTCGCCCAGGCTGGAGTGCAGTGGTGCGATCTCGGCTCACTGCAAGCTCCGCCTCCCGGGTTCACGCCATTCTCCTGCCTCAGCCTCCGAGTAGCTGGGACTACAGGCGCCCGCCACCACGCCCAGCTAGTTTTTTTTTTTTTGTATTTTTAGTAGAGACGGGGTTTCACCGTGTTAGCCAGGATGGTCTCGATCTCCTGACCTCGTGATCCACCCGCCTCGGCCTCCCAAAGTGCTGGGATTACAGGCTTGAGCCACCGCGCCTGGCCTAGAAATGTACATTTTTAACTCCAGAAAATCCACCACTGATTCAGCAATACTTGTCAATGGCCAGTTTTGTTCCCAGCCCCACTGCCTGTATTTTGGATTGTAAGAGAATCACCATAGGTACCAATAGGTTTCAGTTACTTCTGGACAGAGGATATAATACTTTTCAGCCTGACAGCCACAACCTCCACTGCACCATCAAACTTGAATGACTCAGGACCTAGCTTTAATGCGGTCTGTCATGTGACTCATGACATGTTCGCGCAATTTCCACCCCAGCTCTAAATAATGATAGACGTTATCCATTCTGGAACTATCTTCTCCTAGTGCAAACCTTACCCCAGCAAAGCAGGCCAGATGCCCATCTTGTTTTCCAAGTGCCCACTGATCCATTCTTTACTAAAGATAAGACATCTATGGGAGTATTTGTTTTTTTTACAGCCTCAAGGGCATCATCACACATCTTTCTCCATTCATAGTCTGTTTTATCTGACATCAACCACGCTCTCAGTAAGTATTCATAAAAACTGTCTCCAAGATCACCAAGTGATGTGTGATACCGACCCCAGTGCCCTGTTCTGGGGTTCAAACAATTTAGATAAAGACCGTTTGGACAATCCATTTTCTGAAGCAGTTTCCACATGTACATGACCTTGTTGTAGTAAACCAGGTCTGCTGTCAAGTAGCTGAGGTGGACGAACTCCATATGCAGTGTACCAGATTCAGCCAGAATGCTGCTACATGGAGGCCCCTAGCCTCAGTTACACCCTACTCCACTCTGTAAATGTACCATTGTCCAGGGAATCCCAGTAGATGTGTGAAAGGCAGGAAAAAGTTTCTTAGCCAGTTGCACAGCTTTAATCTTGAATATCTCCTTTCCTGAAAGATGATATGCTGCAAATAGGCCTTCAATAAACTGAATCCTGACTTCAAACACAAACATCTCTGAATTCACACTGACCTCAAGGTTGTCTTAAACAATCTTTGCACATCTAGGAATTCAGCATGGAGCCCTATGATATAAGGGGTATCCAAAGCATCTACAATGGTAGCACCCATTTGTGAACTTTCAAATGTTAGTGGTACAACCTTTCCTTTTAATAGGTCTGAGTTCATTATGTCCCCAACTGTATGTCCTATAATTATCCTAGGCATGTTTCATGCTTTAATTTTTTTTTCCATTTTCTTATGTTGTCTTCCAGGTCTCCACCTTTCATGCCTAAAAAGTTTGGAATAGGAACTGGTGGCAGTGGCTTGTTCTCTGTCTTCATTTCTTGGACCTTATTTTTCTCTGTCTGAATTTCTGCTTGGATTTCCTTGCTTGACTTTTCTTTTCTTTCTTTCTTTTTTTGAGATGTGGTCTCACTCTGTAACCCAGGCTGAGTGTTGCAGTGTCATCAGGACTCACTGCAGCCTCCACCTCCCAGGCTCAAGCAATCCTCCCACCTTAGACTCCAGAATAGCTGGGATTACAAGAGGGCACTACCACGCCTGGCTAGTTGTTGATTTTTTGTGGCGACATGGTCTCATCACGTTGCCCAGGCTGGTCTCAAACTCCTAGATGAAAGCCATCCTCCGGACTTGGCCTCCCAAAGTGTTGGGATTACAGGTGTGAGCCACAGCCCAGGCTGCCTGACTTTCTCAACTTTTCTTTTGTCTCTTCCAGGGCCTTCTCATAATCAGCTCGAATTTTATGTCTCAGAGGTTCTTCTTCTTCTTCCCTGTGTGTATGTTAATTGAGTGCATAGATAAGGAAGACTTCAGGGTTTTTAGCCCCTTCGACAGCTACTAGATGAGGAATTAACACATCGTCTAAACCCAGATCAAAGCGTTTGCGTTTTGAGAAGCCTAGAAGAAAAAAGAATGCCCCCAAACACCGGGTGATGAAGGCACTAAAAATAAGTGTCTTCGCAGAAAGTCTCAAAGTAGCGCTGTGATGTCGGGAGGACAGCCCCAGGTTCAGAGGTGGGATCCCACGTATGGAGAGGGCAGCAGGGCTGGGGTAGTCATCGTTTATGCTCTTGAAGACAATACTCCATAAAGTTCTCATCTTATAGCAAATGCACGATACACTGAACTGTCTTCAAAATATTGGCAAAAATGGAAAAACTCAATTTTGCTCAACTTAAAGGACTGCCGCGCTTCTTCACAGGCACCGCTTTGACGCTCCTCCAATTCCATTCAGAAACGTGAGTGACCCCCCGCCTCAAACGATCACAAACTTATGTCCTACGAGATCTCGTTTGCCCTTTGACTTTCAGGGCCCTATCAGGTTATCAGAAGACTCTTCATTCCTAAGGGTAGATCAGAGAAGTCACACTGCAAAGGAGCTACCCCTTGGGGAGGTGCTCAAGGGTGGTCTTCTGCCGCAAAAGGGAGTCTGGCTAAATCCGAGGAATTGCAGAAGGTTCACCATCTCCTCTGGTACTTCTATTCCAGAATCTCTTAACCTTAGTGGTGGAAAAAGTAAGGGTCTCCACCGAAGCCTGAAAACCGGGAGGAAGATTTCCCGCTTCCGGGAGGCCAAGACAAAGGCGCTGAGGGAAGGAGCAGGAAGGGACCGGCCGCCCGCGCTTCCCGACGCTGCCAGGCAGTCTCCCGGGCCGGGCAGAGCTCCGAGGCTGCCTCCGGGCAGTCACATCCAACGTACCTGAGCCCGGCCAGCCGCTGTCGCTGTCGCCGCCGCACGGGCCTGTCCGGACGGACCTTCCTCCTCCTCCGCGGCCCCCGAGAAGCTCGGCTCGCAGGCAGGGAAGGCGCGGCGGCCCCTGCGGTCGGTCAGTTCACCAGGCGCCTACTCCCGAGCGAGTTGCCACCGACCCAGCCGCGCCCGGCCGAGCCCCGCGCTCCGCAGCGTGCAAAGGAGCCGAGCAGCGACCCTTGCTCCGAGAGCCCGGGGCCCGCGCCTGCCCATTCCTCGGGGCAGCGGGTGGCCCCGGGCGCGCGCGAGCAGCCGCTTCTCGGGCGGGCAGAGGCCGGCTTCTTGTCCTTGGCCAGCCGCCGTGGGGGCCTCCTCCGCGCCGCCTAGCGTGGCGCCCGGTTCGGCCTGGCTGCTGCTGCTGAGAGACGGCGCCCAGGAGCAGGGCTGCGGCCGGGCCTCTGCCTCCCCAGGCCCAGTGGGCGCGGAACAGCTGCGGGGCCACACGAGCCGGGCGCACGCACGGAGGAGATGGAGCACAGGGCCGATGGGGCGCCTCCCGAACCCGCCCGGACACGCTAGTGGGCGGCACCAGCGATTGAGCGTGGGGCGCGCTTCCTGGAGTCCACAGTTAAGTGACACCATCCTGGGTCTGCCTTTCTCTGTCGGGATCATTTCTGTTAGCATGAATTCCTCCAGGTCAGACACAAGGTCACAGACGGCGGTTTCTGCCTTCCTCTGGCTGAGTATATTTCATTAAATATATATCCCGCGTTTTCTGTATCCAGTCATCCCTCTGTGGACTGATAGGTTGTTTCTGTGTCTTGACTGGTTTAAATAACGCCGTAATAAAGTGCAGATTATCTCTTTAAGATATTGATTTCCTTTCTTTCAGTACATACCCAGAAGTGAGTTGTATTTTTAACTTTTTAAGGAACATCTATATGTTAGTTCATATGTCTGCACCAATTTACATTCCCACCAACAGTGTACAAGGACTTCCCTTTCTCTACACGCTCTGCAACAGTTGTTCTCTCTTGTGAGGTGTTGGTGACTATTTTTAGTAATAGTGATTGTAGCAGAAGTGAGGTGGTATCTCATTGTGGTTTTGATTTGAATTTCCCTGATAGTGATGTCAAGCACCTTTATGTATTTATACCTGTTAGTAACTTTTTTATTTTTTTGAAAAAAATGCCTATTCGGAAGATATACCTGTTTTTATTTGGGTGGTTCTTTTTTTTCTTTCTTTCTTTCTTTTTTCTTTTTTTTTTTTTTTTTGCTATTAGATTGAGTACCATATATATTTTGAATACTAACCTCTCATTAGATTATGGTTTGCAAACATTTCTCCTATTCTGTGGGTTACCTTTTCATCTTGTTGATTGCGTCCTTTGCTGTGCAGAAGCTTTTTAGTTTGATGTAATACCATTTGTCTATTTTTTATTTTTTTGCCCGTGCTTTGTGGTATATCCAAAAAATCTTTGCTAAGACAAATGTCAAGGAGCCTTTCCTTGTTTTCTTCTAGGAGTTTTGTAGTTTCAGATCCTACACTTAAACCTTTAATCCATTTCAAATTGATTTTTGTATGTGCCGTAAAATAAAGAGTCTAATTTCTTTTCCTTTCTCCTACCTTCCTTTTTTTCCTTTTATTTCTTCTTCTATTTTTTTTTCTTGCATGTGAATATCCAGTTTTCCAAACATCATTTATTGAAGAGACTATCCTTTTTCCATTGTGTCTCCTAGGCAACTTTGTCTAAAATAAATTGACCTTAAATGTGTGGGTTTATTTATGGGCTCTTTATTCTGTTCGATTGATTGCTATGTCTTTTCTTATGTCAGTATCATGCTGGTTTGATAAATATGTCTTAATAATATAATCTAAAAACAGGAAAAGTGATGCTTCCAACTTTGTTCTCTCTCAAGAGTGCTTTGGCTGTTTAGAGCTTTTTGTGGTTCCACACAAATTTTAGAATTTATTTATTCAGAAAAAGGTGATTGGAATTTTGACAGGAATTGTATTGAATTTGTAGTTTGCTGTAGGTAGTATGGTAATTTTAACAATATTGATCATGAATCTGATACATATTTTCTATTATTTTTGTCTTCAATTTCTTTCATCAATATTTTGTAGTGTTGAGTGTCTAGATCCTTCAAACCCTTGGTTAAATATCTTCCTAAGTGTTTTTTTTTTTTTTTTAAATACTATTTAAATTGGATAGTTTTCTTGACTTCTTTTCAGGTAGGTCATTATGATGTAAAGAAGTGCAACTGATTTTTTTGGTGATTTTGTACCTAAAACTACTGAATTTATTCCTTAGTTCTAACATTTTTTGTGGAATTTGTAGGGTTTTCTATGTATAGGACCTTGCTATTTGCAGGGATAATTTTACTGCTTGTCCTCTCATGTGAATGTCTTTTGTTTCTTTCTTTTTTTTCCTTGCCTAATTGCTCTTGCTGGTAGTTCCAGTACTGTGTTGAAAAGAAGTGGTGACAGTGGGCATTCTTGTCTTGTTCCTGATTTTGGAGGAAAAGCTTTCAGTTTTCCCTGATTATTACGTTAACTGTGAGTTTCTCATAGATGGCCTGTACTATATTGAGGAAATTTTCTTCTATTTCTAATTTTCCAGGAGTGTTAGATTGTTTTCAAATTTTGTTTCTGTATCTACTGAGATAACCATGTAGTTTTTATCTTTCTGTTAATGTGCTGTATCATTTAATTGATTTGTCTATGCTGAAATTTTTGCTATAGGGAATGGAAAGTTATCAAAAGATTTTTATAAGGGATATTTTGGATGAGTCCCCTCAGACCACTGCTAGGGAATGGGTTCTCGAAAAATAAATATGGAGAAAAGAAAGTCTGGCATGTTGCTGTAGGGATGATGTTGGCTTGTAGGAGAGCCTATGGGTTCGGAGACAAAGGGATGGATTTAAAAATTATTGGAATGGTAACCTAGCCTCAAGGAGAGGAGAATTCTCCATGCTCCTTTCTTTTCTCATGTCTTTGATTTTTGCCCCCTTGAAAGTTAATATGATTGGTTAGATTTCAGGACAGAATAAAGGAATTATTTCTAGAGATTAATATTTTAAAGTATTACAATTACACCTGAGTCTGGTTTTCCCCTCTCCTCCTCCTCCTCCTCTCTCTCTTCCTTTTTTCCTTTTTCTTTTTGTTTCATTGTTTTTCTTCCTTTTCTCTATGCATTAACGCCACCAAAGAGTCTTGGAGAGTTAGTCTTGTTCTCACCCTCATACTCTGTGTCTTTTCCTATGTCATTTTCCCTATGGCACTGTTGGGTGCAAACATGAGGTTGATTATATTCAAGAATCATGCTTGGGGAAGGGAGGAGAAACAGGATAAAGGAGCTTTGACTCAGGACTCCTTCAGTCTACTATCATAAGAAAAAGGAGATTTCCAAAGAATTCAGACCAGATAGCTAGTTTATTCAACCTGAGTCAACGCCTCATCTAATAATAAAGTTACTTTTCTCTCTCTCTCTTTTTTACCTTTTCGTACCTACATCTCCTTTAAATTAATTTTACAGAGAAATAATTGGTTTGAAAAATAATTCAGATATTTTTGTATCCTTTGAAACATTATTACCTTAAGAACACCTACATATTCTTTGCAGCATTAAGTTAAATAACGCATGCCTTATTCATAACATGTTACAAAACAGCTGTTTAAATAAGATTTATATGCATTGAATTGTAAAAGGACCCATAAGATATTGTCATTTGACTAAAAATTGTAAAGTAAAAGAAGTATAAGCATTATAAAAATCCACAAACCTTCACACCAAACTTTGAATGGTCAATAATATTCACTTAGGGGTGAGTGTGGAAACAGTGATGGATTTTGACAAAGATAATTTTATATTTTACTTTATGGAATTATTTTGTTTAAGTTATTTTGAGATATTGAAAAAATATTTTATATATAAATATTTTATGAGAAATGTTAATATGATTAATTATTAAATAATGTAATATTAATATTAATATATTTCTAATATACAATATGGGAAATAAATATTGATATAGTAATATATTTCTCATATATAAATGTTAATATTTGCTTTTATGCATAAGAAATATATAGATTTATATAAAATTTATATATTTCTATGCATATATGTATAAATATATAAATTTCCATTTTTATTTTAGATTCAGTGGATACATGTGCAGGTTTGCTACAAGGGTAAACTGTATGATGCTGAGGATTTGGATTCTATTGATCTGATCATCCAAACAGTGAACATAGTACCCAATAGGAAGTTTTTCAGTTCTTGTCCTCATCCCTCCCTCCCTCCTTTTGGAGTCTTCAGGGTGGGTTATTCCTATCTTTATGTCCATCTGTATCCGAGATTTGGCTCCCACTTATGAATGAGAACATGCAATGTTTGATTTTTTTTTCTGTGTCAATTTGCTTAAGATACTAGCCTCCAGCTTCATCCATATTGCTACAAATGACATTATTTCATTTTTTATGGCTGTGTAGTATTTCCTGATGAATATGTACCACATTTGTTTATTTCAATGGGTTTTGGGGTGCAGGTAGTTTTTGGTTACATAGATAAGTTCTTTACTGGTGATTTCTGAAATTTCAGTGCACATGTCACCTAAGCAGTGTACACTCTACCCAATATGTAGTCTTTTATCCATCACCTCCCTGTCAACATTCCCCACCAAAGTTCATTATATCACTCTATGCCTTTGCATCCTCATAGCTTAACTCCCACTTTTACGTGAGAATATATATTTGGTTTTTCATTCCTGAGCTACTTCACTTGAAATAATGGCCTCCAGCTCCATCCAAGTTGCTGCAAAAGACATTATTTTGTTTATTTTCATGACTGAGTAGTATTTCATGCTCTCTCTCTCTCTCTGTGTGTATATATGTGTATACACACACACATACGTATATATATACACACACATATGTAGACACACACACGTATAATATATATATATACACACACACATACACACACACACACCACATTTTCTTTACTCATTGATAAGCTGATACGTAGGTTGGTTCCTTATCTTTGCAATTGTGGATATTGATCTTTCCCGCACATACTAAAGAACACAACTGCAAACGCAATGATGTACCAAGGAGCCATGCATCTGAGAAAGAACCTGTCTACCGCCCATGGCTCTCAAGTGCCAAATAATGCAAAATAGCCCAAACTACAACACCAAAAATAACTTTTACTCACTCACCCCCTCTGTAAACCAAAATCAGGAATTCAACAACAAACATTCTGTGTACAGCCTTATCCCTCTGAAATTTTCCAAGAGTGAAGCAAACTGACTATACTAAACTTGCACCACAGTTAAAGTAATAGCAGCTCTCCTAGATGAGAAAGAATAAGCACAAGAACTCTGGCAGTTAAAAAAAAAAAGACTGTCTTTTTACCTCAAAACAAGCCCACTAGCTCCCAGCAATGCTTCTTAACTAATCAATTGTCTGAAGTGACAGACATGGAATTCAGAATCTGGACAGCAAGAGAGCTCATTGAGATCAAGGAAAAAGTCGAAACTCAATTCAAGGAAGACAGGCAATTCAGTAAAAATGATTAAAGAGCTAACAGACAAAATAGCCCTCTTAAGAGAGATCCAAACTGAACTATTTGGGGTGAAAAATTAACTACAAGAATTTTATAATACAGTTGGAAGTAGTAACAGTGGAACTCATCATGCTGAGGAAAGAATCTCAGAGCTTGAAGACCAGTTCTTCAAATTAACTCAGTCAGACAAAAATAAAGAAAGAAGAATTGAGAAAAATGAACAAAGTCTTCAAAAACTATAGGATTATGTAAAGAGATCAAATCTGTGACTCACTGGCATTCCTGAGAGAGGAGAGAGAATAAGCAACTTGGAAAATGTGTTTAAGGTAATAGTTCATGAAAATTTTCCCTAATCTTGCTAGAGACGTTGACATGCAAATTCGAGAAATACAGAGAAGTCCCACCACATACTATGCAAGATGACCATCCCCAAGGCACATAGTCATTAGATTCATCAAGTTCAATGAAAAAAACAAAACAAAACAAACTCAAAAAGCCAAAAATGTAAAAGCAGCTAAAGAGAAGAGGCAGGGGCAATTCCTGATCAGGCTAGCATCAGACCAATCAGAAGAAACCTTATAAGCCAGAAGAGATTGAGGGTCTATTTCTAATGTACTTAAAAAAAAATTCCAACCAAGAATTTCATATCCTGACAAGCTAAGCTTCATAAATGACAGAGAAATAAGGTCTTCCTCAGATAAGCAAATGCTGAGGGAATATATTTCAACTAGACTAGCCTTACAAGAGGTTCTTAACAGAAGTGTTAAAAAACATAGATTAGAAAGAACAATACCTATTACCACAAAAGCACATTGAAGTGCACAGCTACAGGCACTATAAAACAACTACACAATCACGTCTACACCACAACCAGCTAACAACAGCATCACAGAATCAAAATCACACACATCAGGACTAAACTTGAATATACATGGGCTGAACACCCCATTTAAAAGACATTAAGTGGCAGCCTGAATAAAAAGATGAGATCCAGCCATCTGTTGTCTACAAAAGACCCGTTTCCCATGTGATAACACCTACAGGCTCAAAGTAAAATGATAGAGTAAGACCTACCATGCAAACAGAAAACAAAAAAGAGCCAGAGTTTCTATTCTTGTGTCAGATAAAATAGACTTTAAGCCAATAAAAAATAAGAGGGACAGTGAATGGCATTATACAATGATAACAATAAATATATTCAACATTGGAGCACCCAGATTCATAAAACAACTTCTTCTCGACCTATGAACAGACTTAGACAACCACACAATAACAGTGGAGACTTCAACACCCCACTGACAGTGTTAGCCAGATCGTATGAATAAAAAACTAACAAAGAATCTCTGGAATTAAGATTGACAGTTGACAAATTGGACTTAATAGACATCCACAGAACACTCCACTCAACAACTACAGAATTATTCTTATCTGCACACGCAGTGTATTCTAAGTTCAACCACATGCTCAGTCATAAGGCAAGTTTCAATAAATTTTAAAGAAATTGAAATTATACCAAGCATAACCTCTAACCACAGTGCAATAAGTATCGAAATGGAAACCGAAAGATCTCTCCAATCTACACAAATACATGGAAATTAAACAATTTACTTCAAATAACTCCTGAGTAGATGCTGAAATTAAGGCAGAAATAAAAATTATTTGAAATTAGTAAAAATGGAACACAACTTACCAAAATCTCTGATATACAGCCAAAGCAGTGTTAAGAGGAAAGTAACCTTCAATGCCTTCAACAAAAAGTCAAAAAGATTTGAAGTTAATAAGCTAACTTTGTACTTAAAGGAACTAGAAAAGAAGAACAAACTACTCCAAAGCTAGCAGAAGAAAAGAATTAATGAAAATCCGAGAAGATCTGAAAAAACCTTGAGACCAGAAAATCCATGCAAAGGTGCAACAAAACCAAAAGCTGGTTGTTTGAAAGGATAAATAAGTTTGATAGACTACAGGTAGATTAACAAAGAAAAAAAAAAGAGAGGAGATTCAAATAAACACAGTACACCATCAGAAATGACACAGGTAATGTTAAAACTGATCCCAAAGAGATATAAAAGATCATCAAAGACTGTGATGAACACCTTTATGCACACAAACTGGAAAATCTAAAGGAAATGGATAATCCCTGGAAATGCACAACTTCCCAAGACTAAGTCAGGAAGAAATAAAAATCCCAAATAGACTAATATCAATTTTTGAAATTAAATCAGTAATAAAGAACATACCAACCAAAAATAGCCCTGGATCAAATGGATTTCCAACTGAATTCTACCAGATATAGGAAGAACTGACATCAATCCTACTGAAACCATTTCAAAAAAAATTCAAGGAGGATGGACTTTTTCTGTGAAGCCAGTATCAGCCTGATACCAATATCTGGCAGAGACTCAATGAAAAAAGAAAACTTCAGACCAATATCCTTTATGAACATAGACACAAAACTCCTCAACAAAATAGTAACAAATCAAATCCAGCAGAATATCAAAGAGTTAAAACACCATGAACAAGTAAGCTTTATTCCTGAAATGTACGGCTGGCTTAACATGTGCAAATTGATAAATGTGATTAACCACATAAATAGAATAAAAAGAAAAAACCATATGGCTATCTCAATATATGCATAAAAGCTTTTGATAAAATCCAACATCCATTTATGATAAAACCCTCAACAAAGTAGGCATTGAAAGAATACACCTCAAAATAATAAGCCGTTTATGAGAAACACAGCCAACATCTTACTGAATGAGCTTGAACCACTCACTTTGAGAACTGGAAAAAGACAGAGATGCCCATTCTCACCGCTCCTATTCAACATAGTACTAGAAGATCTTGCCAGGGCAGTCAGGCAAGGGAAAGGAACAAAAGACACCCAAATAAGAAAAGAATAAGTCAAAGTATCTATCTTCACTGATATTATCATTTGACACCCAGAAAATCCTAAAGACTCTGCCAAAAGGCTCCTAGAACTGATAAATGACTTTAGTAAAGTTTTAGGATACAAAAATCAATGTACAAAGAATTAGTATATATCAAAAATATCCAGACTGAGAGTCAAATCAAGAACACAACCCCACTTAAGACAATAAATGCAATAAGACAACAAACACACAAATGCTCAGGAATGTGTGCATTCTGAGATGAAAAATCCCTGTAAGGAGAAATACAAAACACTGCTGAAAGAAATCAGAGATGACAAAAATAAATAGAAAGACATTCCATGCTCATGGATAAAAAGAATCATTATCATAAAAGTGGCCATAAAAAAAAAAGTGGCCATATTGCCCAAAGCAATTTACAGATTCATATGCTGGTTCTATCAAACTACTGATGTCATTCTTTACAGAATTAGAAAAAGTACTATTCTAAAATTCAGATAGAACCAAAAAAAGAGCCCCAAGAACCAAAGCAATCCCAAGCAAAAAGAACAAAATCAGTGGCATCACACTACTCAACTTCAAACTCTACTATAAAGCCATAGTAACCAAAGCAGCTTAGTATTGCTACAAAAACAGACATATAGACCAATGTAACAGAATAGAAAACTCAGAAATAAAAACACATGGCTAAAAACCATCTAATATTCAAAAAGGCCAACAAAAGCAAACAATGAAGAAAGGGTCCCCTATCCAATAAATGATGCTAGGTAACTGACTAGCCATATGCAAAAGATTAATGGTGGACTCCTACCATTCACCATGTACAAAAATTAACTAATGGATTAAAGATTTAAATGTAAGACCTCAAGTTATAAAAGTCCTAGAAAAAAAACCGTAAGAAACACTCTTCTTATCTTGACCTTGGCAGAAAATTGTTTGACTAAGTCCCCAAAAGCAATTGCAACAAAACCAAAAATAGACAAGTGGGACCTAATTAAACTAAAGAGCTTCTGCACAGCAAAAGAAAATATAAACAGAGTGAGCAGACAGCCTACACAATGGGAGAAGATATCCTCAAATTATGCATCTAACAAAGGCCTAATTTCCAGAATTTATAGGGAACTTAAATCAACAAGCAAAAATGAATTCCATTAAAAAGTGGGCAAAGGACATGAGCATATTACTTTTGAAAAGTCACACAAGTGTCCAAAAACATGAAAACATGCTCAGCATTACTAATCATCAGAGAAATGAAAATCCAAACCACAATTAGATACCATCTCACACCAGTCAAAATGGCTATTTATAAAATGTCAGAAAACAACACGCTGGCAAGGCTGTAGAGAAAAGGAAATGCTTATACACTGTTGCTGTGAATGTAAATTAATCCAGCTACTGTGGAAAGCAGTCGGGAGATTTCTCAGATAACTTACAACATAGCTGCCATTTCACCTGGCAATCTCATTATTGGGTTTATAAAGAAAATAAATTATTCCACTAAAAAGACACATGTACTTGTATGTTCATCGCTATGCTATTCACAATTGCAAAGACATGGAGTCAACTCAGGTGCCCATTAATTTTATGTTGGATAAGGAAAATATGATACATATTCTCTATGGAATACTATATAGACATAAAAAATGAGATCATGTCCTTTGAAGCAACGTAGATGGAACTGGAGATCATAATCCTAAACAAATTAACACAGAAACAGAAAACCAGATACTACATGTTGTCACTTATAAGTGGGAGCTAACCCTTTAGCATGCACAGACATCAATGTGGGGACAGTAGACACTGTGGACTACTAGAGGTGGAGGAAGTGGGGGTGGGTTAAAAAACTACCTATTGGGTACTATGCTCACTACCTGGGTGATGAGATCCACACTCCAAACCACAGCATTACTCAATATTCCCATGTAACAACACACTTGCACATTTGCCCTCTGTGTCTAAAAGTTTAAATTTTAAAAAGACAAATATAAGCATGCTTTCTTTTTTATTTTTAAAGATTTAGTGAGTAGAAGTGCAGATTTCTTACACATATATATTGGATAGTGATAGAGTCTCGGCTTTTAGTGTATGCATCACCTGAATACTGAACATTGTATCTATTAGGTAACTTCTCAGCTTTTGCCCACCTCTCATCTTCCTGCCTTCCGTAGTCTCCAGTGTCTGTTATTCCACTCTATATGTCCATGTGTGCCCTTCCCTTGGCTTCCACTTATAAGTGAGAACATGCAGTATTTTATTTTCTGTTTCTGAGTTATTTTACTTAGGATATATAGCCTCCAGTGCCATTCATGTTGCTGCAGAATATATGAATTCATTCTTATTTATGACTGAGAACTATTATGTGGTTTGTGTGTGTATATGTGTGTATGTATATACATATATGTGTGCTGTGACCATACATACACACATACATATATGTATATATACATGCATATATGTATACATTCACACATATATACCTATGTGTATATACACACACCTATATACATGTATATGTGTATATACACATAGGTATATATATACACGTATACCCAATCTGATTATTTTTCAGCAATGTTTTGTATTTCTCCTTGTAGAGATCTTTCATCTACTAGGCTAGCTGTATTCCTGGGCATTTTTTGTGTGTATGTATATATGTATATATGTATACATTCACAAATATATACATATGTATAGTTACACATACAACAATACATATGTATGTGTGTATATACACATATATATATAGGTGTATGTGTATATATATACATGTATACCCACTCTGATTATTTTTCAGCAGTGTTTTGTATTTTTCCTTGTAGAGATCTTTTGTCTACTAGGCTAACTGTATTCCTGGACATACACATGTAAACACACGCAACATATATACATTTTCTTTATTCAATCATCTTTTGATCGACACTTAGATTCATTTCACATCTTTGCTATTGAGAATAGTGCTGTGATAAACGTACAAGTGCAGGTATCTTTTAGATATAATAATTTATTTTTAAAATCTTATTGTAGCTTTATTTTTAGTTTATTTAGTTTATTGAGAAATCTCCAAAGTGTTTTCAGCAAAATCGATACTAATTTATAATCCAACAAATGATGTATAAGGGTTCCCGTTTCTCCACATTCTCATCAACATCTACTGGCTTTTTAATAGCTGTTTTAACTGGTGTAAGATGGTATCTCATAGTGGTTTTAATTTGCATTTTTCAGATGATTAGTGATGTTGAGTATTTTTTCATATGTCTGTTGGCCACTTGTATGTTTTCGTTTTCTTTTTTTTTTTTTTTGAGATGGAGTCTCGCTCTGTCACCCAGCCTGGAGAGCAGTGGCGCTATCTTGGCTCACTGCAAATCTCCACCTCCCGGGTTCACGCCATTCTCCTGCCTCAGCCTCCCGAGTAGCTGGGACTACAGGCGCCTGCCTCCACACCCGGCTAATTTTTTGTATTTTTTAGTAGAGACAGGGTTTCTCCATGTTAGCCAGGATGGTCTCCATCTCCTGACCTCGTGATCCACCCACCTCAGCCTCCCAAAGTGCTGGGATTACAGGCGTGAGCCACCACCCCCAACCATATGTTTTCTTTTGAAAAATAGCTGTTCTTGTCCTTTGCCCACTTTTAAATGGGTTATTTTTTGTTGTTGTTGTCATTGACTTGTTTGAATTCCTTGTGGTTTCTAGATACTAGCCTAATGTTAACACATAGTGTGAAAATATTTTTCTCATTCTATAGGATTTTTTTTTATTCTGTTGATTGTTTTATTTTGCTGTGCAGAAGCTTTCTAATGTAATTAATTTCTGTTTGTCTATTATTGATCTTTTAAGGAACCAGCCCTAGATGATGGTAATTTTCTTTATTGATTTTCTGTTTTCAATTTCTTTTAAAATTGTTATTATGTTTTTAATTTTTTCTTCAGATTTAATTTAACATTCTCTTTCTAGTTTCTTAAGGTGGGAGCTTAGATTATTGGTTATATATCTTATTTTTAATGTATACAATCAGTGCTATACATTTTCCTCTAAGCACTGCTTTGCTGCATCCCACACATTTGGTAAGTTGTGCTTTTATGCTTTTATTTCATTAGAAGTATTTTTAAATTTTTCTTGAGATTTCTTCTTTGACCTATGTTATTAGTTATAAGGGTGTTGTTTATTATCTAAGTATTTCGAAGTCTTCTTGTTATCTTTTTGTTATTAATTTCTACTGTAATTCCATTGTGGTCTGCAAGTGTACATTGTTTGATTTTCATTTTTTTACATTTGTTAATGTGTGTTTTATGACTCAGAATGTGGTCTATATTGGTAACTCTTCCACATGAGCTTGATCAGAGTGTGTTGGATGAAGAAGCCTATGAATGTTCATGATGTTTAGTGGATAGATGATGCTGTTCCCCTATGCACTTGGTGATTTTCTGTTTTCTATATCTGTCCATATCTGATATGAGTGTTAAAGACCTTAAAAAATGGATTAATCCAGTCTCCCCGAAACACTATGAGTTTTTACTTCTTGCATTTTGATACTCTGTTCTTTAGGTGTACATACATAAAGAATCGTCATGTCTTGTCAGATCACTGGCCCCTTTATCATTGTGTAATTGCCTTTCTTATCTTTGGTAACTTCCTTCCTCTGAAGTCTGCTCTGTCTGAAATTAAAACCACTACTCCCACTTTCTTTTTTCTTTTTCTTTTTTGAGACAGAGTTTCGCTCTTTTTGCCCGGGTTGGAAGGCAGTGGTGTGATCTCGGTTTACTGCAACTGCTGCCTTCTCATTTCAAGCGATTCTCCCGACTCAGCCTCTTGAGTAGCTGGGATTACAGGCACCTGCCACCACGTCCGACTAATTTTTTGTATTTTTAGTAGAGATGGGGTTTCACCATGTTGGCCAGGATGGTCTCGATCTCTTGACCTTGTGATCTGTCCACCTCAGCCTCCCAAGGTGCTGGGATTACAGGCATGAGCCACCGTGCCTGCCTGGCCATTAAATTTAGAATTAAGACCAAAAATCAGGACAAGTGTCCACTAATTAAAGCTCAGATGGAGCATTCAGGTAAGGCATTATGAAAAGTTAGGGCACAGATGATAAGAGATTTTGATCTAATTATTTATCCTCAGAATCTTCTGTCACAGATATAAAATAATTACAACCTATTGTAATTATTTTGTGATGTAAACTCATTACATCCAATGAGTAGGGTCATAACTATTTCATTACCCTTCCCCTCTGTTTCCATAACTTCAATTCCCAGAAATAAAGTAGAAAATAAGAAAAAAACAGATTTGGGGGATTGGCAGACAGGAAGATTAGAACCATGGATGTAAGGAGAGATGCTGGAGAGACTGAACTGGAAAATACCGTGGAAATAATGCAGTCTAGGCTTAGAGTGTGTTTTCTCTTTCTAGCAATGAAAACCACAGTTTTGGTGGCTCATGCCTGTAATCCCAGCACTCTGGGAGGCCAAGGAGGGTGGATCACCTAAGATCAGGAGTTCAAGCGGAGCCTGACCAATATAGTGAAACCCCGTCTCTACTAAAAATACAAAAATTAACCAGGTGTGGTGGCACATGCCTGTAGTCCCAGCTACTTGGGAGGCTGAGGCAGGAGAATTGCTTGAACCGGGGAGGCAGAGGTTGCATTGAGCCGAGATCACGCCACTGCCCTCCAGCATAGGTGACAGAGCAAGATTCTGTCTCAAATAAATAAATAAAATAAAATAACCACAATTTTAGTGAAGATCATGCCCATTATTATAAATGTTCCTTTAAAGCAAGAAAATGTATACCTATTAGAGGATTTAAATTGCTAGAAAACTACCTAGAGATTACACACATTAACCCAGTTATTCTTGTCATAAAACACTCAAAAAGTGATCACATTTGTTTATCACTCCAGAGTACGTTTTGGAAAATACTTGAGAGCAGAGGCAATGCCCACATCTCCCTGGCCAAGGTAAAAGCTCTTCTAGACAATTTTTTATTCAAGTAGGAAATAACTGTGTTGCTGGTTTATTTAGAAAGTGAGAAAAATGTAAGCACTATGCATTTAATTCTATGTATTATAAGGAATTAGTTACATAGCTCCTCTTTCCTCAAGGGAAAACTCTTGGCATATTTTCAACACTTAATAATTATATGAATATAGATGACAAATTTTTAAATATTAACAAATAAAACATCAGTATATTAAAAGAATAGCATGTTATTCTCCAAATCAGAACCATTTTATAATAATATTATGATAAATACTAGTTATTATGCTAAATTTTTTTCTTACACATGCTGGACACTTGTATATGTACCTCACTTGTATTAATTCATTTAAAATTTAAAAGATTGGCCAGACACAGTGACTCACACTTGTAATCCCAGAACTTTGGGAAACGGAGGCGAGAGGGTCACTTGAGGCCAGGAGTTTGAGACCAGCCTGGGCAATATAGCAAGATCCTGTCTCTAAACATTTTTTTTAAAAAAAGAAAAAAATTGTAATATTAAAGATTCCTAGGTGGAGTTGATGTTATCTCTAATGAACAATGAAATGAACAGAGATACAAGAGATACAGAAAATTTTAATAACTTGTCCACAGGTGCACAGTCCAGAAGTTGTGAACCTCAGTAATGTAATAAACATTATATAAATTCAATAACTGCCCAAAAAGCTCTTAAAAAAAATTTGGCAACTATTTGCAGTGCACTTTATGAGACCACTGTTAGAGGGGCACTTTTATAGAAAACACTATAACTTCACACCAAACACCCCGTGTGTTTTCTGTACCTTCCACTTCCCCTGGCTTAGTCCCAGTTAATGCGATTAAGTAGAAGTAATTTTTAAAAATCCCTTCCAGATTTGGCCCTTAAAATAACCCACACATAGGATTCTGTAACTTCTCTAACTTCTTCACTGCCTGATAACCTTTGAGAAGTTGTATTCCAGGTGGTGTAGCTACATGATGGTGAGGAGCTGCCGGACTGACCTTGGACTGTTTTTAGGTGGGAAAAAGCCTTTATTGTGTTAAACCACTGAAATTTCATAAGCCTTTTTTTTTTTTTTTTTGAGACAAAGTCTCGCTCTGTTGCCCAGGCTGAAGTGCAGTGGCGCGATCTCGGCTCACTGCAACCTACCCCTCCTGGATTCAAGGAATTCTCTGCCTCAGCCTCCCGAGTAGCTGGGATTACAGGCACCCGCAATTACTCCCGGCTAATTTTTGTATTTTTAGTAGAGACGGGGTTTCACCATCTTGGCCAGGCTGGTCTTGAACTCCTGACCTTGTGATCTACCCTCCTCGGCCTCCCAAAGTGCTGGGATTACAGGCGTGAGCCAGCGCGCCCAGCCTCAGAAGCCTTTTTATTTCAGCAGTTAGAGCTAATTTCTTGGACAAATACAGTGAAAAACTACATCAATAAAACAAATATAGGAAAAAATAATGACTATCTCAAACTCTGATATTCAGTAACATTATTAATGAGAATCACAAGATATATTACTTGACTGGCAGTAACAAAACAGAAATGCCAGCTGTTTTTCAGGATGCAAAGTAAAATAAACAGAAACATCTCTAAAGATTTCTTTTGCAATACTAATAACCATTTAGGAAATACAAAGGAAGAAGAATCCCAACATATTAACAGTAACATGTGTATAGAATAGGAATAAACTAACAAAAATGTTCATGTTGAAGATGGAAAATAATATGACAAAATGTTATTATACTGAATATAGGTGAAAGTGGGAAGAAAGAGGCATACTATATTAGTCAGAGTCCCAGAGGAAAACAGGCATCTACGCTAATGGGATAATTAAGAATTAATGAAAAGACTAATTAAAGTATGGGAAAGTAAGGGGCACAAACACAAGTGTGAAAAAAAGTGATGCACTCTGGGATTTGCAACACCAGGAAGCTGTTACCAGCTCTAGGTCTGAGGAGCATGGAAAAACAAACAAACAAACAAACAATTTACAAAACAAGGGAGCACTGAGAAAAGTGGCCAACAAAATGACCTGTTATCTCAGGGGTTCAACACCAGCCTGGCCAACATGGCAAAACCCCGTCTCTATTAAAAATACAAAAATTAGCCGGGTGTGGTGGCTTGCACCTATAATCCCAGCTACTCTGGAGGCTGAGTCAGGAGAATTGCTTGAACCCAGGAGGCGGTGGTTGCAGTGAGCCAAGGTTGCACCACTGCACTTCAGCCTGGGCAACAGAACAAGACTACATCTCAAAAAAAAAAAAAAAATGGTCATTATCAGGAAAGCCAGGATATAAATCTCACTTCCCTCCCACCTCCCAGCCCTTGTCAGACCTACCTGCACATGGGCTGCACCTAATTAAGAGTTGGAGGGCAAGGGAACTCATGAGTGTATTAATAAAAACTAGCATCCTGGACATATAGCAGAATGCAAAAGGGTAAAAAATAAATCTGGATGGGTAAATGCGATGAAATACTATACTGTTTCCCTAAATTGGAAATTGAATGAAAAAAATGTCAATAGTCCTACCATCATTTATAGATTTAATATGATTCCTGTCATAATACTAATAAGAATTGGGGATACATTATGAAATTATCCTAAAGTTCATCTGGAAAAATAAAGAGGTTAAAAAGTGATAATAATGAGATAAAAGACTGGCAATAATGGGGGAATTATTTTTACATATACCTACATATAATAATAAAAGTCATTTGTACAAGTTTATACACACACATAAATTAATAAGATCACATGAATGACTTCATCTCTAACATAATCATTTGCATGCCTGGATATCTACATTTGCGTGTATGAAACAAGTGCTAACCTAGAGACACCAGGGAAGGCTAGACGCTTGTCAGATTGTTTTTCAGACCTACATATCTTAGTCTGATTCTGTTGCTCTGAAAGAATGTTACACACTGAGTAGTATTTAAAAATATATATATATTTTGTATAGTTCTAGAAGCTGGGAAGTCCAAGGTCAAGGGTCCACATCTGGTGAGGGCCTTCTTACAGCATCATAACATGGTGAAGGCATCACATTTTCAGAGGGCGAGAGCAGGCACACTAGTTCAGCTCTCTCTCTCTCTCTTTTTTTTTTTTTTTTTGAGATGGAGTCTCTCTGTCTCCCAGGCTGGAGTGCAGTGGTACAATCTTTGCTCACTTCAACCTCTGCCTTCCAGGCTCAAGTGATTCTCCTACCTCAGCCTCCCGAGTACTTGGGATTACAGGTGTGTGCCACTACACTCAGCTAAGTTTTGTATTTTTAGTAGAGATGAAGTTTCGCCATGTTGGCCAGGCTGGTCTCAAACTCCTGACCTCAGGTGATCTGCCCACCTCGGCCTCCCACAGTGCTCAGATTATAGGCATGTGCCACTGTGCCCAGCCCCTCTCTCCTCTTCTTATAAAGCCACTATGCCATCATGAGGGCCCCACACACATGACCTTCATTCTAATTACCTCCGAAAGCCCCCACCTCCAAATACCATTAACGTATGCATTTGGGGATGAAGTTTCCAGCACATGAACTTTGGGAGGACACATTCACACCGTAGCATTCTGCCTCTGGTCCCCAAAATCCATGTCTTTCTCACATGCAGAAGGCATTCATTTCATACCAATAGCCCCAAAGTCTTAACTCATTCCAGCACCAACTCAGAAGTCCAAAGTCTCACCTGAATCATGTATGAGTGAGTCTGAAAGCACAATTTATTCTGAGATGAATTTCCTTCAGCTGTGAGCCTGGGAAGTCAAACTAATTATGCTCAAAATAAATTAGTGGGACAGGCAGGGGATAGAAATTTCCATGCAAAAAGGGAGAAATAAGAAATGAGTAACAGGCTCCAAGTAAGTCCAAAACCCAACAGGGTGAACAATGTTAAATCTCATACCACTTCCTGGTTGGAGTGGGGATGGGCCCCCACTGCCTCAGACAGCCCTGCCCCTGTGACTTTTCTGGATTCAACCCATGCTTCTGCTTTCCCAGAGTGGATTTATATGCTGGTAGCTCTACACTTCTTGGTTTCTGGTGGTGGTCCCACTCCAATGGCTTCATTTGCCATTGCCCTGGTAGGAACTTAGCATGGCAGCTCTGCCCCTGCAGCAGGTTTCTGCCTGGGTCTGCAGGCTCTCTATGACTGGAATCTAGGTGGAGGAAACTGTGCCTCTGCAGCTCTTGCATTCTGCACTCCTGCAGTATTAGTCCCACACGGACACTGCTAAGGCTTATGGCTTATGCCTTCTGGAATCGTGGCCTGAACTGCAACTGGGGCTGCCTGAGCCACAGCTGGGACTAAAAAGTGCTGCACCAGAATGCAGTGAGCAGAGCTCTGAGGTGGCACAGGGCAGCAAGACATGGAGGGATCCCTTGGCCAGTCCCTCAAAACCATTTTGCCCTCCTAGAGCCCTGGGCCTGTGATGGGTGGGGTAGCGCCAATGATCTCAGAAATGCCTTCAGGACCGTTTCCCCTTTTTCTCGATGATTAGCACCTGGTCCCTTCTATTGCTGCTTGTCTCTAGTGACTAGTCACTCAGCCACACCCTTGCCGTGTTCTCCTTAACTTGCTTTTCTGTTCTTTACATGGCCAAACTATGAATTTTGCAAATTTTTATACTTGGCTTCCGTTTTAATTATAATTCTGCTTGAAATCATCTCTTTGCTCCCATACCTCACTGTAAGCATTCAAGAAAAACCATGCAGTATCTAGAACACTTTGCTGCTTAATTTTTTTTTTTTCCTAGCTCACCACTCTTAGGTTCCACCTTCCATAATGTCCTAGGACATGGACATAATGCAACCAAGTTCTTTGCTGCTTTATAACAAGGATGACCTTTATTTCTATCTGAGACCTTGTTAGAATGGCCTTTCCTGTACGCATTTCTACCAGCATTCTGGTCATGACCACTTAAGTGCTCTCTAATAAGTTCCTGACTTTCCCTCATTTTCTTGTCTCTTATGAATCCTCACAAGAATTACCCCTAATCCTCTGTTCCTGCCACTATGCAACATGCTTTTTTGAGCCTCTTGCTTCACATTCTTCCAATTTCTACCCATTACCCAATACCAAGCCACCTCCAAATATTCAGGAATTTTTATAGCAACAATCCCACATCTCAGTATCAATTTTCTGTCTCAGTCTATTTTCTATTGCTATAACTGAATACCACAGATTGGGTAGTTTATTTTCAAAAATAGATGTTTATTTAGCTCATAGTCTTGTGGTCACCAAGTTCAAGAGCATGGCACCAGCATCTGGCAAGAGTGTCCATCCTGCACCATACTATAGCATAAGGTGTTCACATGGCAGGCAGGCATGGGTGTGTCTGCTCACGACTCAGACTTTATTCCTCTTCTTATAAAGCCACCAGTCTCATCCTGGGGTCTCAGCCTAATGACTTTATGTTATCCTAATTGTTGCCCAAAGGCCTCATTTGGTCCCACCTCTTAATACTGTCCCAAAGACAACTGAATTCCAACATGAGTTTTGGAGGAGGCATTCAAACCACAGCAGTACTCATACACTCATACCCTTTCATCATATGTAAGAATATTGCAATTATTTCATCTTTAAATCTGATTGTGGGGAAGATCTATTTCTGACACATGGAAAATCTATGCCCCAGTCTCTAAGATGAGAAGCAAGTCCCAGGGATTTTCCTTTAAGTCAGCATCTCTGCTCATATTATAATTGCATTCAGTGGATGTGTATTCTTAAATCTACTTTTCATTTAACTGATCTTCTCCCCAAGATGGATTCAGATAAAAAAGCTGAGCCTTATAGGACAGGATTCCTTCATGAATTCAGCACTAATTTTCTCCTCCTGTCACATCTTCTGCAGATATAAGGAGAGAGCTTTAATATGGCATCCTCCATGCTACCATCTGGGGAAATTCTTAATTAACACACCCTCCCAGACAAATGGAGCATCAAGTTTTTCACAGATGGATGGGACAGTCAGGCCACCCCGAATTACTGGGCTTGGCTTATCTGTTTTTCTCTCTATTATTTCTATTGCCCTTTTTGCAGTCTCTTTGCTCTAATTGAATTATGCTTATAACTCACGTCTTTTATGAGCATAGCTCAAACACACCTTACTGAGGACAAAGCTGCTAGTACTCAGCATGAATAGGTGTTTTGAAACCAAAGAAGCACGTATTTCTGTCCTTAAAAATTCTCACATTGCTATTCTGATGGGGAGACAGTCTGAACTATATATAGGTAGGCCAGATTTCGAGAGAGGAGATAGAGAAATTTGGAAACTTAAGCATTTTGGTGCCTCTCTGAAAGGGACAAGGATGCCATTCTATGCAACTCTGGAGGGCACAGCAACATTGCATTCTATGCCCCTAGCAAACTTAGAACATGGTGCCCTAGAGAGGCTCCTATTCACTTTGAAAAAAATACAATAATGAGCATACTTTTAAAATACTCTTTTTATAAGATTCAACATATACTCGTAAAAATTCCAGTTGGGATCTGCTGAAGAGAGAAAGTTTCTGAAAAATTGGAGAAAATGTGTAGCACAGTACTGTCACTATGTGTGTGGAAGTGAAATGTAAGTGCTTTAGTAAAGTTCTTAAGCTCTCCTCCTCTATGCCTACCTCCAGGACTCAGCCATCTCTGAGCGTGTTTAGAAAATATATGCTAAGTCCTGTGAAATTCCACATGCATATTTGAGAGTGGCTTCCACTCTCAAAAATTCCACATTTCTATGGCTAGGTGTGGTGGCTCATGCCTATAATCCCAGCACTTTGATAGGCTGAGGCAGAAGAATGGCTTGAGGCCAGGTGTTCCAGACCAGCCTGGGCAACATAGCAAGGTCTTGTCTCTACTAAAAATAAAATTAAAACTAAAATTACCTGCAAGTGGTGGCTTGCGCCTCAAGTCCCAGCTGCTCTGGAGGCTGATGTGAAAGAATCACCTGAACAAGGGAGCTCAAGGCTGTATTAAGCTATGATTGTGCCACTGTACTCCAGCCTGGGTGTTTTCAAAAAACAAAAATAAAAAAGAGTTTTCTGGGAAGGAGGAGGTCCTAAACGAAGGCATCGGAAACAACCAGCTTGACTCAGCTGCAAAGGGTTTGCTCATGCAAGTGAGAAATAATTCTGAATACAGAATGAAGTCCAACTCCTGGGAAATTCTTTGGATTCTAGCGAGAGGGCAAGAGACACAAGTAAACAGAAGTCAATGTCATGAGGGTCATGTGAGATACAGGCATGCAAGCAGGATTAAGATGGGGGCTAGAGAGGACCACAAAGGAGATGAATCCATCCATTTATTCACACACCACCCCCAAGCTGCCTCAGAGACCCAGCCTCCCAGTGATGCAGTTGGGAAGTAGACCACAGTGCCTGCTGAAACTGCAGTAACCCTTAGTGAGAGAGGGAAGCAGCAGGCAAGAGAATGTTGGTGTATTCAAAGTAGACAACCTGTCAAAACTCCAAGGACTATGAGGGGAACTTTTCAAGGAGCTGGGCCATATGAGCATCTGGCTACATGAGCTGGGAAGTCCATGCTATTACTGTCATTGTGACCCAAATCTGTACCAACTAGCTGGTGTGACCTTGCAAACACAGGGGATATACTACACAAAGCATTCCTCTTTTTATTGAGCCTCAAAAGAAACTGGAAGCTGGTGTCTAGATCTCAGTGGTGTGGAGGCGACAGCCAGATGAGTCCACGTCTCCCATCCCTTAGCCAGCACTGTGCGTCTTGGAGTGTTAGGCTGCAAGGGCAAATGATACCTTACTGTGGTCTTCTGACCCAGTATTCCACACCATATTTAAATATTGTCAGTGCCAGGCATGCAAAAATGAGAGCCTTCAAATACAGAGAACAAACATGCTGTATGTAATGCATTTCAGAGACATTTATTATAATTCTCATAGCAGGATCCTGATGGAGAACAAATAAATTTAAGCTCATAGCTACTTGAGCACTCTTCTCTTAAGAAACAGAGGATCTCCTACTTCCTGATGTCACTTGTTCTCTCTTCAGCTTCTTGACCACTGCATAGCCTTAATCTAGTTGCCTGACACTTGTTAGATTCAGAGCTTCCTGCTAGCCACTGTGCAAAAAGAGAGGAACAATCCACACGAAGACAAGAAAACCTTGCTTAGGAGGAGAATGGAATGATTGCAAACACTATGAGAATAAAGGCTACACCTTTTATATTTGTTGAAGTATTCCCACCATACAGTCCAGTGCTGAAACATGGCAGGCACTCAATGAGTTTTTAGTTTTTCACTCAAAATTAAATTAAAATAATGAGATGATGTTTATATCAAGAGGTGAAAGGCTTAGTGAGTCGAGAGGAGGGAGAAACTAACTGTCTAGGGTGAGTGCATTGATAGAGAGTGGAAGACAGTGGCAACTGAGTGGCAGACCTGGGGTGGAGCAAGGTGTCCTGACTCCTAACCAGTTGTCCTTTCCCATGCACTGCACCACCCTGACTATGAACTTGGGCATGGAGGGCGTGGGTAATGGTGGTTCCCTTCCGGGTATCTCAGGGCTCCCTGCCCTCTGTGCTGGCAGTCCTGACTATGAACTCAGGCATGGAGGGCATGGGTAATGGTGGCTCCCCTCTGGGTATCTCAAGGCTGTCTGCCCTCCATGCTGGCAGTATTTGCCAGTGCAGGTGAGGGCATGCTGAAAGAAGCCCCTCATATCAGAGTTTGACTTCAGATGGTGGATTTCGTGTGAATGATACATCAGGCACACATTTTACTCATTTTAATTTTTTCAAGCTTTACTGAGGCATAATTCATAAATATAAATTATATATATTTAATGTGTACAGAGGGATGTTTTGATATATGTATATACTGTGAAATGATTACTGCCATCAAGCTAATTAACATAACCATCACTACATAGTTACTGTGTGTGTGTGTGTGTGTGTGTGTGTGGTGAGAACACAAGATCTACTCTCTTAGCAAATTTCCAGGAAGCAATACACTATTATACACTGTAGTCACCAAGTTAACTATACATAAGACCTCCAGAACGTGTTCATCTCATAGCTGAAAGTATGTACCCTTCCACGTAAATCCCCCAATTTCCCTCAACCCCCCAGTCCCTGTCAACCTATTTTCTACTCTTTGTTCCTATGAGTTGGACTTCTTTAAATTTTACATATAAGTGAGATCATGCAGTATTTGTCTTTCTGGGGAACAGGTTTTAAAGCCAACAACCTGTTGCAGTGACACCCCTCCTTTGAGTGTGATGGTGACACCTTGCATCAGTGACAGTCCTCACAGGGAGGCTGAGGACGGGCCATCTGGAAAGTGATAGTCAGTGAGGCACTGGGTGGGACTTCCTGAAACTGATACAACAGTTTCTTACAGTTTCAACAGTACATACACACCTAGAGCTGCCACCAGATTCTCTTCCAGAACTGTGGCCCCCTTGTGGGGGTGGGTGGTAAAGTCTCCTGGTCATTAAGCCCCTGTAGCTCCAGGGCAAGCTCCCCTCTGCGTGAAGATGGAGACTCAAGACTCAGTAGGGCAGAAATACATCTCCATTCCCAGGTTCTTGCAGCAAGCTTTCCCTCCTGGAAATGAGTTTGGGCTTCACCACTTCACTATCCGGCCAGCCAGGCTCCCTTGATATCTAACACATTCTCATCACAATGACTGAAGTGACAGTGGGACTAAATGTTTTCATCTTCCATGCCCTTGTGACTGACAGTCATAAAAATGTTCATTCAAAGAAACTAGCCATGTCCTGTACCTGGGGCACCATGAGGCCTTCCAAGCCCCACCCAGGCATCACTGACTCCTTCCAGCTTCCCTTGCTCCCCAGGCTGAGCCCAGCCTCCGCCTGTCCTGTATTGCAGAGCACCTTGTCATTCCTCCTTCAGGTAGCCTAGGTCTACCTATTGGGGGCTAGAATTTTCTGGTCCTTGTTATCTTTCTTCTTAGTCATAATCCTATGACCAAGGTGAAAAAAGCGGTAGGAGAAGTTGAAAACTGAGTACGCTGAAGCCTTGATGAGCTGGTAAACAGATTCTGTCTTCCTTGATGCAGAAGCAATGACCTACAACTTTAGCCAAGTTTCTCAGGACAGCCTGCTCTGGGACCCATCTCTGTCCCCTGAAAATTTCAGAGTGTTCTATCTTCTAGCCCAACTGAACCTGTGTGTGTGCTTTGCAGCTATTAGGGCCATTGCCATCAACACCTACCTGTGAAGGAGGAGTAATGCTGTTCCTTCCATCCTCAGGGCCCCAGAATGTTTTCCCATTGAGCTGAGTTGAACCCAGTTGAGTGGAACCACTTCTTTTATTCAAGCATCTTGGAATAAAGGTCTCAGGAATCCAGACTCTCTTTACTCGGCTCTGGGCTGCCTCCTCAGGGCTATTAGCCAAATTACTGGCACATCTATAACTGGCACGGCAGCTTGTGTCTGGGTTCTGGAATATTTATCCAGTAAATGTTCTGTAAAATCATATTATGAAATTAAAACAAGATGTTAATAAATCACAGTGTATGAGATTTACCAACAGGATTAGGAAGACATTTCTGGAGGTAGGAATTGTGCTTGTTTCCCAAAGGTATGCCTTGCTTGGCACCGCTAAATACTGCTCTGGAGTCTCTGGAGTGGCCAAGAGCCCTGTGGCTCTATAGCTCAGCAAGAGTGTCCTGGGGTTGATCCAAGTTGTGAAATGTTCCTTACATCTCCTTGGTGGTCAAGCTGTCACTCCTCTCCACAGCTCAGCAAGAGTGTCCTGGGGTTGATCCAAGCTGTGAAGTGTTCCTTACATCCCCTTGGTTGTCAGGCTCTCACTCCTCTCTGAAATACACCCAGCTCTTGACCACTTCTCCACCTGGTGCTCATGCTTTAGTTCAGGTCCTCAAAATGGATGATTACAGCAGCCTCTTTACTCATCACCTGTCACCACATCACACGCGCTCTGATTTATCGTACACGCAGCCCTGTCATGATGTGTTTCCCCACAGTGCACCCCAGCACCCCCGAGCCAGACACCTTCCAATCAGCCTTCTACCCCTACACTCACCTCCATGTTTCTCTCTGTTGCTGGAGCACGTGAGGCACATCAGAGGTCGCCCTTGTCCTCTGGCTGTGGATTGGATTTAACTAACGGGGGATTTGAGAGATGCGAGGAGACCAGAATGAGAAAGGAGGATGAATTCGGTATTTATTTTGCCACAGCTTTTCTGTGGGGCCATCTCAGCCTGGTTGTTTCCCTCCAACAAAGGTCAAAGCTCCTCTTAAAGAGGCCTGCTCTCCATGATGCTGTCCTTCTGTTGCTAGAAATAACTTTCTCCAAATCCCTTTGGGCCTGATACGGTCACTAGAACCGTGTTACTGCCCTACCTATGGGCTTGCTACACTCCTTGTTAATAAGTGATAAAAGAAAACCTTCAGCTAAATTAAATTTAAAAGAGTTTATTTGAACAATGAACAACTCGTGAATCAGGCAGCCTCCTGAGCCAGAGTAGGCTCTGATACTCCAGAGCAACCACGTGGTGGAAGATTAATGGGTAGCAAAGGAAAGTGATGTAGAGAAAACAGAAGTGAGGTACAGAGACATTTGGACTGGTTACAGGTGGTTTGTTTCATTTGATCGCAGTTTGAACACTCAGCAATGTGTGAGTGGTTGAAGTATGGCTGCTGGGATTGGCAGAGACTCAGCTATTGTTACAGGCACATACTCCTAAATTAGGTTTTCAATCTCATCTACCTATTAAGTTAGGTTACGGTTGGTCCACAAGGACTCAAATATGGAAGTAGAGAGTCCTTCTCAGGCCATATTTAGTTCACTTTCACTATAATAGTCTGTTTATTAAACTGTCCCCTTCTTATTCTAAGTAGAGTTGACCATCCTTTTCCTGACCAGCCTTCGACTAGCACACTTATTTTTCTAAAACCATTCAGGGTTTCACATTAAACTCACAAATATTTTTCTCAAAGAGCAGAGCCAGTCCAGGGAGACTCCCCAGGAAGGGAACCTCACTCTTCTGGTTCCTGCAAATTTTCTGCCATCGTTCTTTGTTGGTTGAACCCAATTAGATGTTGGAAAATGGGGGGTTTGTCGATGTCATAGACACAACATCCTTCCTCCTGGAGCAGGGGCAGGGAGGAGAAGAGTGGAGAGGGGGCATGAAGGTGGGAATGAAAGGTAGCATAGAATGGTTCCTGACAGAGGCTCAACCTCTGGGTGAGGCTGAGGAATCCCCTCTGGGTGTGTCACATAGAGCTGCAGAGGGAGGACATGTCTGGCAAGAGGAAGACCTCTGGGATGCCGGACTTGGAGCAGTTATGTGCATGCTGCAGGGAAGATTCACAGAGATTCCATATTCAGTGTGAGGGGTTCCTTGACATCTGAGAGAGGAGGACAGGTAGGTTCAGAGGGAGAAACCTCAGCTCACACTTTCATCAACTCGTGAGCTCCCACTTTCATCAGCTCGTGAGCTCCCAGTGCCTGGAGGCAGAGTGCGTCTTCCCCATTAGTCATCAGCATTCAGGAGCAGAAAATCAGAGCTCGCCTCCCTCCTAGGTGTGTGATCAGCTGCCAGACCCTGAGAGGAGCATTTCTTACCCAGGCCTTTTCTCCACAGGTGTGCCTCCTTCCTTCTCTTTCTTACCTTCCTTTTCTCTTTCCCTTTCTCCTACTGCGTTTCTTTGTTTTCATTCTTCCCCCACTTAGTCTGACTGCTGGGATAGTGATCTTTCCCAAACACAGGTCGCTTGGGCCCCTTCCCACTTCTACTGTCACTCCATTCTGAAGAGCAATTCCGAAGCATCAAGCATGTTCAAATGCAAATTGCACATCCTAAGAGCTCACTTTTGTCCCTGAGGAATGAGCCCAACACCTCGGGGAGACCCTGAAGGCCCTTCTATCCCTGGCTCCAGTTCTTCTTTCCAATCTCCTCCTCACCTCCCTATCTCCCTATGCACATTACACACACCCAAGCAGCCTGTAGGCCCCAGGGATGCCCTGTATTTCCACCCCAAAAGCTTTCACCAGGAGATTCCTTCCATAGAACGTCTCTTCCCATTCTTTCTCCTAGGCCAAACGCCATTTCCTCTATGTAATTTTCACTTCTCTCCTTCACTGGTGTTTTCTCAGCATTTCGTATTAATCATTTTCTCCTCCATAATTTATTATTTCTTCTGTATTCCCTTTATTGGTCGGGAGTGGCACCATCTTCACAGGATTCTAAGGGGAAAGTGAAAACAGAAAACTGCCTTTGCCTGGTCTCTCCTCCCCCCTCACTGCTAATCAGCCATCCAGATCTCACTGATTTAGCCTCTAAAGATTTCTCAAATCAATTCCTGTCTCCCTTCCTACCACCATTGCCCTACTTCAGATGCTTGTCATTTCTCTCCTGGACCATCACAACAGCCTTAAAATTGGCTTCCATGCCTTCGGTCTTTCTCCTCTCCAATCTATTTTCCATTCTTCAGTCACTCTGTACTCTTCCAATCTGTCTGAAACACACACCTGATCTTGTCCCTCCCCAGCTTAAGACACCTTCACCTGAGGAAGACAGTCTAAGTTCCCCAGCTCAGATATGGCCAGAGCCCCACTCTCCAGCCTCATGGTTGACACCTGTGCTTCCACTGCTCCCTCCTGAGCACGTGGTGTCCAGTGCAGCCCAGGACATACCACTCCCATCTGTCCTCTTGGCATATGAGGCCCCTGTGCAGGAAATGCCTCTCACTATCCAACACACACACACACACACACATATGCACATTCACACACATGGGCACATTCACACACGTTCACTCACACACAGTCTTGTCAGCTTGGTGAACTCCTTGGCCTTCAAAACTCACTTCCATTCTTGCTCCACAATCTACTCCTAACTGGCCATATTTAACATAGGGATCTCCAAACTACAGCCCCCCCCGGTCAAGTCTAGGCTAACTGCTTGTTGTTGTTTTTGTAAATAAAATTTTACTGAAGCCAGGCGCAGTGCCTCACCCTTGTAATCCCAGTTTTTGGGGAGGCCAAGGCAGGAGGATCATTTGAGCCCAGGAGTTTGAGACCAGCTTGGGCAAAAGAACAAGATCCATTTCTACAAAATTAAATAAATAGATAAAAGAATTAGCTGGGCATGTTGGTGTGCACCTGTAGTCCCAGCTACTCGGGAGGCAGAGGCGAGAGGATCGCTTGAGCTCAGAAGTTCAAGGCTGCAGTGAGCTATGATCGCACCATTTCACTCCAGCCTTGGTGACAGAATGATTCTGTCTCTTAAAAAAGAAAGTTTTATTGAAACACAGCATGACATTCATTGATATATTAACTGCAGCTGCTTTTGCACTACCCTGGCAGAGCTGAAGAGTCGAGACAGAGACCATAAATATTTATTCTATAGCCCTTTAAGGAAACTTCTCTTTATATAAATATATTTAACCTTTATATATATATACACACACACACATATATATATACACACACACACATATATACATACATGTATATTTGAATATTTGAAGAAATCTGAGAAATATAATTTTGAGTGAAAAACAAAGTTCACAGTGATAGTCACAGCACGCACACAGCTTTTGCATTTGTGAAAGCGAAATCAGTACTTGTAAATAAAAACATACATATAATACAAAAATTTACAAATAGACTGAAAGATACACATTAAATATATGGCAATTATTTTCTCTGAAGAGAAGAAAGGAAAAAATTTAGGCTGGTTGCCAAAGGGCTTTAGTTTTATTTTTAATCTATTTATTTTGAAAAGACTGGATGTAAATATGACAACCTATTAAAAACTGATCATTTGGAGCTGGGCGCAGTGGCTAACGCCTGTAATCCCAGCACTTTGGGAGGCCGAGGTGGTGGATCACGAGGTCAGGAATTCGAGACCAGCCTGGCCAATATGCTAAAACCCCATCTCTACTAAAAAATATAAAAATTAGCCGGGCGTGGTGGCATGTGCCTGTAGTCCCAGCTACTCAGGACACTGAGGCAGAAGAATTGCTTAACTCGGGAGGTGAAGGTTGCAGTGAGCCAAGATCACAACACTGCACTCCAGCCTGGGCAACAGAGTGAGACCCCGTCTCAAAAACAACAACAACAACAAAAAACCTGATCATTTGAGATAGTGGAAATAAGGGCACTTATTGTTTTAGTTTTTTGCTTTCATATTTTCAGAGTTCTCAACATAAAAACAAACCCTTCTTCAGATATCACCCCCTTCTCCACCCCTTAATTTCCGCATGGAGATACTGGCCCCTCTCCCACACTTTCCTTCATTCCTTCCACACACTAAAGTGTGATATGATTAAGACAGTTGTCAACATTGTCACTAGTATGATTGTCTTTCTCACTGGAACAAATGTGAGCTCACTGAGGACAGGTACAGTTTTGAATTTATGCCCTAGTGGGCGTCTGAATATGTTTGAGATGAGTTTATCTCTCTTATGCCTATAACAAAATTTTATTTTGTTTAAAGGGTAGTTATTTTTCTTATATCTCCTTAATTAGCCAAGAGCTCCTTGGGGCCAGGGATATTTTCTTACTGTCCTCTCCGTCCCTGTGGCTTGGCATCCAGCTATCACTCAAGGAAGGTGGAAAGGTGGGATCAGGACCCAGGGCTTGACTCCAGACAGCCCATCTCTAATAGAGGCACAAGCAGTCGGCCCACTTTTAACTTCCATAACTGACTGGGATGAGAACAGACAGGGAGAAAACTGAGTAATGGACTAAAAAGCAAGGAACTTGGAGAGAAGGTTAGAGGAGATCAGATTGTTTACCCAAAGCAGAGACTGAAAGGCTAGTGCACAAATCTCTGCCACATGCCCTTAATTTGTGTACTGCTCTCTGGCCACTGTCTGCTTTTTGTTTTGTGGGTTTTTTTTTTTTAACTGGTTCCCTCTCCATTCATGACCATGAGCCACTAGCACAAGGAGATGACTGTCAAAGCATGATCTCAGATCAGCAGCAGCAGGGTCACCCGGGAGCTTGTCAGAAACGCAAATGCTTGGGCTGACCCCAGAATCCCTGCTACACAGTTTGGTCCCGAGCCTTCCCCCTCTATGCTCTATGTCCTACCTTCACCTCTCACCTTGGGCAGATCCACAATCACCCAGAGAATCCATTACCGTCCAGCACTGGGATCTGTAAATTCAGGGCTCTAACACAGACTCACCCTTGAACTCCGGTCATGTCTGAGCAACCTTCTGCCCCCACTTAGTATCTCTGCTTAGATGTCCTGAAGGCCCTGCCCAGCACCGTGTCCTGGGTGTGAACTACCCCCAAATCTGGCCCTCGATCCAGCTGTGTGACATCATCATCCATCTGTATAACTCATCTGGAAAGCTCTATTTTCTCACACTGTTCCCTTCCTTAATCCACCACCAATCCCCGGATATTTTACATTCTGCGTGTCTGTTACATCTACCTACTACACCCATGATAACCATGGCACTTCTGTCTCAGGGATATTTAAACATGAAAAGGGATCCTGTTTTTCCACTTAATGTGGCCCTACCAGACCTTGCATGGCCTGACCCCGCTCCTCTGACCTCACCTGGCGACAGCCTCTCCCTTGCTCTTTGAAGCCCAGGCACACTGCTCAGCTTCTCAAACAGGCCATGCATGTGGGCATCACCAGGCCTCTATGCGTGCAGCCTCTGTGGGCACTGTCTCTCTACCCCAGCCCATCTTCCCCTACATTTATTCCTACTTGCCTTTCGTAGCTCAGCTGTAGGATCCTCTTGGGACGAGACCTTCTGTCTGGGCGTATACTTTTTGTTAGTTTTCTATTGCTGCAAAACAAGTTACCACAAACTTAGAGACTTATAGCAAGACCCATTTACTGGCTCACTCTTATCTTAGGGTAAGAGTTTGGGCGCCGCATGGTTGGATCCTCTGCTTGGGGGTCTCACAAGGCAAAAATCAAGGTACCAACTGGGTGCTCCTTTCTGGAGACTCTGGGAAGGAATTCACTTCCAAACTCCTTCAGGTTGTTGGCCAAATTCAGTTCCTTGTGATTATGACTAGGGCCCCCATTTTCTCGTGAGCTGTCAGCCAGGGGCGCTCTCTGCTCCTAGAGGCCGTCTCTATTCTTCCCTACCTTGTCCCCTTCATCTTCCAATCCAGCAACAAACAATCTCCCTCACATTAAATTCCACCCAGGCTTTACATCTCCACCTCCAGGGAGAACCCTGTTTATTTTTTAAGTCTTGACTGGTTAGAACGGGTCCACTGAGGATAATTCTTGTATCTTAAGATCAACTGATTTAGGGGACCTAATTACATCTGTGACACCAGCACATAGATTCTTGTTTGACTGAATAATGTGCAGAAGGTGTGTACATGAGAAGGGGATCTTGGTGACCACCCAAGAATTCTGCTGACCACACAGTCTTCTGACGTTTGATTCACAGCAGTCTCTTCCACCACCTTTCTAACTTAACCTCCACTGAGCATCCTTCGCCCACACTAGGCTGGAGGTTTCTGTCTCTGTGCCTTTGCTCACACTGGCGCCTCTCTCTGGAATGCCTTCCTCTGTCATCTTTGCTTAACACTACCCCAGTCCTTCCTGTCCCCTCTTCTCTGTGTCCCTGTAGCACTGGTCACATCTAGGACAAAGCCCTAGCACTGTCCAGCATGGAGTCACTGCTGCTGAGCTCGTTAGCCCTGATCAGCCTGGGAGCAGGTGGATGACAGGAAGTGGTGCTTATTCCTCGTGGCCTGAGCCGGCGGCACCCAGGCCATAGTGGGGTACAGGTTAGATGCTCCATACATGACAGAGTGAACTGAAGGAAGTGGAACCCGGAGACCTGCAGAGTGACTGCTGAGAGGAGGATGAGAGGAGAAAAGGGAAAGGGAAGTGGAGGGTAATTACAGGAGAAGGCTCGGGACCTCGCCTGCACGTGGCTTTCTCTCCGTTCACAAAAGGTCAGTAAGGCCGGCGCCACAGGAAGTCTTGGATGAGCTACCTGGGGTGGGGCTGAGGGGCTGCTTTTAGAGTGGGGGCCCCATCCTCCATGTCACACTCATTGATTGTCTCACAAAGGATCAGGCAGTCTGCAGAACAGACACAAGTTTGGATTCTAAAAATGTTTATGCACAATAAGGTTCAAACTTTTAAAGCTGGTATATATAGTTTAGCTGAAGTTCAAGTAGTGAAGGCAGATAAATAGCTATGCAGAGAGAAGAAAAGACATGATCCATGTCCCAGAAATTATCCAAGAAAATGTGAGTGATGTTTTACATGTTTGGATTTGGGGAGAGATGGTTTTGGTTCAGGATGGGCAGGGCAGGGCCTTTTCTCTGGGAGCCTGCCTGGTGACCCTGAGGACAGGACCATCTAGAATGCTAAGAGAATCCCTCCTCATACCCGTGGGGATCTGAGCTCTCACAGAACACGAATACCATGATGGCAGAGCCTGGACAAGCTCCTAGGCTGGGACTTGTCCACGCATCCCCTGATAGGAGCATCATCTCAAAGCAAAGCAGCCACACCCACAGTAAGTAGTCCCCAGGCATTTGTCCTGCTTTCCTTTGCTTGTTGTGTGGTTGCAAGAGACACGCAGACTGCACTCTCAGGGAGAAGGGTGAGGCTGAAGGGAAGAGCAGTGCTGGGGTGAAAGGAACACCAGACAGGGAGGAGGCAAGCTGAGGTCCAGCCCTCCAGTCCTGGCTAAGTAACTCAAGGTGGGCAGCTAATAAAATAGTGCAGCCAGCGTTAGAAACAAACCAGACATCTTATCATCTGAAATTATTTCTGTTATGATAGACTAGAATCCATAAGCTTTAAATTTTTAATTGCCAAAAAATTCTAATGGAAAAGGTATAGAAATGCTAAAATGTCTACTTTTGACTGTCATTTACCACTTCAGCATGGTGATGACAACGGCTTTCGTGTATTTAGTCCCTCAACTCACTGTGCAGTGGCTTTGCAGAGGCAACAGTCATCACGCCAGCTTTTGGCCTTCCCTACCACCCAGCAGAGGCTTGCCCTGAGTGCCTGCTGCCCAGTTGGGTCATCCAGCAGCCACAGCAGAACTCATTACTCTTGGAAAATTGCTTCCCATACTCTAATGTGCCCTGCTGGGCATCTACGGAGACCTGGACGCCCAAAAAACTGCTCAAGACTGACCATAAAATATTTAGAGCCGGAGATACTACTTTGAAAATACTTCCTAATATATAAATTATCCAGAAAAGGGCTCCATGCGTGCTCATTAGGGCAATGTTTTAACAGGGCCACCATCCTAGAGTATTTACTCTGCAATCATCAGTTCCCACAATTAAACTAAAATATAAGTAAGGCTTTCATGTGGTGGGAAAGAAGGGAGTTTGAAATATCAATTGGTTCAGGATGTCTATAAATACATATTTTCCAGTGGTGGCACTTGACTCTCAAAGCCAGGTCCTGGCAGCCGAGCCTGGCCGATAGCGTTGGCTTTGCTCTGTGAGGGCAGTGGTGAGACTGGTAAGATTCTTTATTTCTTTTATCGAAAATCAAGGTAATGATTAGAGCAGTCACTGGAGTGACTGAATGCTTCTTTGTGCTAGGCACTATAGTAAATTATTTAAAGGGATTAACTTTTTCAGCTGTCGAAACAAACATACCAAGTGGGTATTATTAACAGACCCAGAAACTGAGGCAAAAAGCTAAAGACTTTTCCTTTAGTACAGGGCCACAAACCAGCAGCTCAGAGGGAATTTGGACATAGATATATATATATATATATATTTTTTTTTTTTTTGCCAAAATGGAAATAACAATGTTGTGTGTGTGTGTTTGTGTGTATGTGTGTTTGTTTCTGTGTGTGTGTGTGTGTGTGTGTATTTTTCTATCTTTATCTCTATTTCTATCTCTTTCAGTGTCTCTGGGCAGAGCATAAAATGTCTAGTTTGCTACAGACCCCACCAGTCCCTAATGTCTTTCACCTTGCACTTTACACATATTTATTCTACCCGTTTGCCCCTTGAAGATGCTGAGTTGTTAACTTTATGTGGACCAGTCAACAGGGCTAGACTGGGTCAACAGGTTGGGGCAGTGTCTTGGGGAAACAACAGTACCCTAAATTCAGTTCTGCCACAGGAGGGGCTCACCTAGCTCCTCTGTCTTTCTTATCTCTTTTCTAGTCCTGTCACTGAAGCCACCTCAGACCTTTTCAGAGCTTTGCTTTTGGAAACTGTCTCCTGTTGGGCTCTCCAGAAGCAGGTGCTGAGATAGAGGAGTGAGGGGCACGAGTTGTATTGAGATCAACAGCTAACGGGACCGGAAGAAAGCAGGATTGGGCAGAGGAGGTGACTGAGTAGTTAAGGGGAGCTGGGCCCAGGGAGTCCTGGCCAGCGGGGAACAGCAGGTGGAGGGCCTGGAGTCCTAAGTCCAGCCTCAGACTAAAGAGGTCAGGCCTTTCTAACTGGACCCTGCTAAGTCCCTGGAAGGTGAGATTTAGAAAGTGTGCACCGGACAAGCCACCTGGGATTCAAAGCACAACCAGGAGAGTCTGGAAGGGGGCGGGAAGACTGACCCCACATTTGCATGACAAGAAGCTCTAATGTCAACCTTCCTCTAGGCCATCTTTCTGTGCCTAAAAGAACCCTTTCTCTAAACCTAATCACCTCCCAAAGGGCCCATCTGTAAATGCCATCACATTGTGGGTAAGGACTTCCACAGATGAATTTGGGGGAACACAGTTTAGTCCATAGGAACCCTTATTATGAAATGCATCAGAGTTAAAACATCTCTTAGGCTGTCTCCAGGCAGACACAGGGGACTGAGCGCACCCATTTTCTACCTTCTAAACTGTACCATTTGGTTTCCTTGTGGCCTTGTAGAGTGAGGTGACCAGTAGTATTTTGGTTCAATTCCTTAGAAAAAGCTCAAACCAAAATGAATTTCCTAACATTTTCACCTAAAAGGTGTAAACCCAGGCTCAGCAGGGATGTGTGTTTTCACTCTCAGGATATAGATGTTAGGGATCCAGCACAACCTTCTTCCTCCCCAAATTCTCTTTTTTTTTTTTTTTTTTTTGAGACAGAGTCTCGCTGTGTCGCCCAGGCTGGAGTGCAGTGGCCGGATCTCAGCTCACTGCAAGCTCCGCCTCCCGGGTTTTTACGCCATTCTCCTGCCTCAGCCTCCTGAGTAGCCGGGACTACAAGCGCCCGCCACCTCGCCCGGCTAGTTTTTTGTATTTTTTAGTAGAGACGGGGTTTCCCCGTGTTAGCCAGGATGCTCTCGAACTCCTGACCTCGTGATCCGCCCGTCTCGGCCTCCCAAAGTGCTGGGATTACAGGCTTGAGCCACCGCGCCCGGCCCCCAAATTCTCTTTCAGACGCTCTGGGAGAACCTGAGCGAGGGTGAGGACCTTGCCAGCACCCAGTCATGCACCCATGGGCACCCTGGTCCTCAGGCTGCTAGCCTCCAGAACAATGAGAAAATGGATTTCTGTTGTTTCAGCCAAAAAATATACCTTACATGCACATTAGTTTTCTATTCAAGAGCCCTGATATCCCCCTCAGGGGTTCTGTGTGAGCACTTGACCACGTGTAGGTAGGAGGGGTCCTTGCTCAGTGCCCGGGTGTTTCACTGTACCCCATGGGCTCCAGTAGGGATGGCACTGAGTCTGAGGGGCTGAAGAAGAGACCTAAGACAGCAACCAAGACACAGGGTTTATTGAGGGAATTTGCATAAAGTGTGGTCCAGTAGCAGCAGGCTGGACAGGAGAACCACTACAGTTTGTAAAAAGTATGCCATTCATATAGCATTTCACGCAGCACCCACCACTTAACCCAAAACAAAAGGCCTCGACTCGCTGGGTGATCACTCGTGGGCGGATCACTTGAGGTCAGGAGTTCAAGACCAGCCTGGCCAACATGGCAAAACCCTGCCTCTACTAAAAATACAAAAATTAGCCGGGCATGGTGATGCGTGTCTATCCCAGCTACTAGGGAGTCTGAGGCAGGAGAATTGCTTGAACCAGGAGGCAGAGGTTGCAGTGAGCCAAGATCGTGCAGCTGCACTCCAGCCTAGGTGACAGAGTGAGACTCTGAAAAAGAAAAGAAGAGAAGAGAAGAGAAGAGAAGAGAAAAGAAATCCACTCCTTATCCATGAAGGACATCTCAATTTCCAGTCCTCTGGGACACATGTCTTGACTCCTTCTCTGAGCCCCTATACCCATTTTGTGCCGCCTATGCCCTACCTTGGGCTGCTTGGTGTTGGCTGGCACAGGAGACCCAGCGCTCTGCGACATCAGGGACGGGGCTGGCTCTGTGGAATGATAGCTGCCAACCCAGCCCAGTGCCTGTGCTGTGCAGTATGCAGGAGCCGCAAGCGTGTGTGCTGCTACTCGGGGCACCTACGTGAGGGCAAGGACAGGACAGGCTGTGGGGGCTGCAGGTGATGTTCCCAGTGAAGAAAATGTTGTGGCATAATGTTGTCCCTGGTCATTTCTGAGGACCCACAGAAATACCCATTCTGTGTATATGATGTATCGCTTCATTATGCAGGAATTTTGGCCACTATGAATGAGCTATAAGGAAACCAGGTGGCATTTGTAGCATTTCAGAACCATTCTCGAGTGCACTCGTTCTATTAGATACTCTGCAAATCAGCGGGGAGGGCACTGGAAGGGTGAGTTTTTAATACATTTGAAAATATTTCATAGTCTTTTTCCTCTTTGAAATTGTTACAGTAAATAAAATAAAGTTTAACTCAGAGCTTCATAAATGTAAGTGGCCATGAAACTCTCCCTTTTGTGGGACAACCTCCTGCCACTGACACTCCCTTTCATAGGGGTGGTGGCCTGCAGTCCCCAGAGCCTGCCCTGTGATGTCCAACAGAAGTACCTGGAAAGGGTAGTTTGAGAAGCACCAGTCTGACTTTCTCTTTAGAAAATCAAGCCCATTCCACAGATACAGTCCGGTATCTGTGATGTTATCAACTGGCATGCCTTCCAATTCAGTGTGATAAACATCGATTAAGCCCGCACTGAGTATAGAATACTGAAACAGGTGGTGTGCGAGAGACAGATAAAGAATGCTTCTATGAAGCTTATTGCCTATGACATGACAGAAGATAAGTTAGGAAGGAAAACAGCTCTAGAACAAGGTAAATTGCCTTTCTTATTGATTAACGTAAGTGTTATAAAATAGATACAGTGTCATGGGAGTCAAAATTAAAAGGGAAAAAACCGTATCCAGCTGGAACAATCAGACTAAGCCACTATCCTGAGGTCCTGACGGATCTTTCCACCTGCCTGCCCGAGGTCTCGGCTTGGGTATCTCAAACCAAACTCCTGAGCCTGCTCCTATAAACCCAATGCTTCTCCCCTGTCCTCTCTCTCAGAAGGGTACCAGTCACCTGCTGCATAGGCTGACACCCTGGAGTCTTCCTTGTCTGGCCCTGCCCGGCCATAGAGAAGTGTATTCATGATGTCTTTGTCTTTCTCTGCAGCACTTGTGTCAGCCTGTGGTGTCACACCTATGTGTGTGTTCCTTTAATGAGTGTCTGCCTCCCCCACTCTTTGGGAGCACCTTGAGAACACACATGTAATGTTCCTGCTCATCAGCGTAGTCTCAGAACTGGGTTAATTCCTGGCACCGAAGAGTCTCCAAATAAGTGACGCTGAATAAATGCCTGAAGGAACAAATAAACGAGCGTGTGGACTGGTTTCAGAACTTACCCTTGATTGAGAGTTACAATGTGTAGAAATGGAGGAAAAGCATTTTCAGGGTGAAAGGAATCAGAGGAGCAAAGTCGCTGATGGCAGCATGGATCCTTGATAGAATCCTGGAATGGAAACAAGACACTGGCGGAAAAACTGCTGCGATCTAATTAAAGTCTGTAGTTTAGTGGAGAGTGACGTGCTAATGTTAATTTCTCAGTTTTGGCAGATGTGCCCTGGGAATTTAAGATGTCAACATTATGGAAAGCTGCTGAGGGGTAGATGGGGACTCTCTGTACCATCTTTGCAATGCTTCTGCTGTAATCTAAAATTATTATAAAATTGAACATTTATTTTTTAAAAATTAACTTTATTTTTGCCCCAGAGGAAACGGAGACCATCCCAGTCAAATTAAAGCAAGTCTTGGTAGTTATGACCAACATCAGAGCTTTGGTCCTAGAGTCCTTGGAATTAATAAAAGCAACACGCTTAAGGGTGTTTTTCTTAAAAAAAAAAAAAAAAAAAAAGAGGGTGAGATTCATGGTGGGCCACAGCAGAATGCTGGGTGTGTTCAGGGCATGTCTCTGACAGGTGAGGCACAGACCAGCAGAGCTCCTTTTCTCCTCCCCAAACATTTCCCGCTGTTCCCTTGCCAGATACTGGCTTGAGGAAACTGACTCAGAGGTCCTTTTCAGTTGAAGGCTAGCTCAAACCTCCAGACTGCTGACCTGGGACCCTGTCCTGCAAAAATCCCCTGCCAAAATCTCTTTAGATCCCTGTCACTAACTCTACAAGCCGGCCCTACAACCCTGTGCTTTCCTGTTTGCTGGTCCTTCTTTTCTTTTTCTTTTTTTTTTTTTTTTTTTTTTTTTTTTGAGATGGAGTCTCGCTCTGTCACCCAGGCTGGAGTGTAGTAGCGCGATCTCGGCTCACTGCAAGCTCCGCCTTCCGGGTTCACACCACTCTCCTGCCTCAGCCTCACTAGTAGCTGGGACTACAGGTGCCCGCCACCACACCCAGCTAATTTTTTATATTTTTAGTAGAGACGGGGTTTCACTGTGTTAGCCAGGATGGTCTCGATCTCCTGACCTTGTGATCTGCCTGCCTCGGCCTCCCAAAGTGCTGGGATTACAGGCGTGAGCCACCGTGCCCGGCCTGCTGGTCTTTATGTGGGGGACAGCCCCAAGGTGCTGAAGTGGCCTTGCCCATGGGAAATGCAGGATGGCTCACAGCCAGTGACTGGCTAGTGTGAGGCTGCCCCGCACAGCTGCCCGCTAGGCTCAGGACAGACTCTGAGGTCGACTCATGCTCCAGTACTCCCTGTGGGGTCTGCCTATGTCTGGGGCTTCTCCTGAAATCACACTCTTGCTTGGTTTCCTTCTTTCTGTTTTCTGTCCTGCTTCTTTTACACCCTTGGGGTGTGTGTGTGTATGTGTGTGTGTGTGTGTGTGCACGCACAGACATATTTCAGAATTTCCTTAATCGGTCCTTGCTTTAAAATCTAATTCTAAAAAAACCAGAACCCAGACACTAAGAATAGGTTTTAGCATCACAAGACCTACCCTTAAACTCTAGCTGTAATACCCACCAGCTGTGGGACCTTGGAGACCATCTCCCCGCCCCTCTTACCTGTAAAGTGAAGATAATCACATCTGCTTCTTGGCTGATCATGGTGCTTACACAGGTTAACTGGTGTCAAGTACCTGGCACGCCTTTCCTCGGTCCCTGAGTGCGCAGTTCCTGAGCATCCTGGGCCCCTTTTCCATGTGAAGGCTGTGTCCACGGACCTCAGATAAACTCCCTGTGTGTCTCAGTCAATAGAGGATATTAGCAAATGCTTAGCCAAGTGTTCTGGCTGCATTTACTCCCACATCCACCGCCATAAAAAGTAAACAGCAGAATAAATTGCCCATCTGCTGCCATCAATCACAAATACAATCTTCGCCCACTGTAACACAAGGCAAATACAGTAATGACAAAATCCATGGCTGGGGAAATGATAGAGTGGCGGCCAGGATTTTTCTCTCTCCACAGCCCCAGTCCATGATCTATTATTTAAATGCACAGGGAGCAACCACAGCGATCAATATGTTGCCTGCCTTCGCTGTCACAAGGCGGGCTGGTTGCTCGGGCCTCGAACTTCGGGCCTCTGGATGGCATGCTTCAGGCGGCTCCGTTCTAGGTCAGTGGACCCTGAGAGGAAGGAAAGCAAAGCCCCTAGTCCTCAGAGGTGGAAGAAGTCACCAGAAGGAACAAGACAAGAATATGTCACATTGGTTCAGTGCCTTCACATCTATAAAGTAAGTTTAAAATAAATGTTTCTGGTTTCAAAAGAGATAGGAATGTTCACAAATATGGAAAAACACAAGGAAGAAAATCTTAAAAATGTATGATTTTACAGCTCCCCAAATAGTCACTGTTAAAATATTGCTCTGTGTCCTTTTAGACGTTTTCTCATCCATGTAGGCATATGCACACATGTATACAAAGTTGAGGTAATGCTAGGTGTCAACTGCGTTCTTCCTACTCTCTCTGTTTCTGTTTTTCTTTTTGCCTGTCTGTCTGTCGGTCTCTCTCCTTTGTATACATTTTGTAAGGCAGATATATCTTACTAGTGTTGATGTAGGCAGTTATAAACTACATACAACCTTGTTAGTAATGCACATTAAACTACGATTTAAGAGTTTCATGCCGTGTAATTATATGAACGTGCTTTGGTTTATTTAAGTACTTCCTTATTGTTGCATATTGAGTTATTTCAATGTTATGCAATTATGAATAGCACTTTAAAAACAAGATTGTTCATCAAAGTTTGTCGCATCTCTGATTAGCACTTTAGGATCAAATCTAGGAAGAACAATCACTAGGTCAACATGTTCAGATTGTTGATATCTACTGCCACACTGCCCTTCAGAAGGGTCTGCCAATGTACACCACCAGCATGAGTGTGCACACATGCATTTCTGTGTCTCCTGACCAACACTGGGTTCTATCTTTTTTTTTTTTTTTTTTTTGAGACAGAGTCTCACTCTGTCGCTAAGGTTGGAGTCCAGTGGCACGATCTCGGCTCACTGCAACCTCTGCCTCCCAGGTTCAAGCAATTCTCCTGCCTCAGCCTCCTGAGTAGCTGGGATTACAGGCACGCACCACCATGCCTGGCTAATTTTTGTATTTTTAGTAGATACGGGGTTTCACAATGTTGATCAGGCTGGTCTCGAGCTCCTGACCTCGTGATCCACCCACCTTGGCCTCCCAAAGTGCTGGGATGACAGGCGTGAGCCACCATGCCTGGCCGGTTCTATCTTTTTAAAAAGCCTGCTAGTTTAATAGATAAAAATAATACTTCATTATTCTACCTTGTGTTGAGTAAGTTTAGCAACAATATAATCTTAGTTTGTTTGCTATTGGCTCCGTTTGACAGACGAAAAAAATTAAGTTCAAAGAGAATAAGTTCTCATCCAGCATCACAGAATATATGGCAAGACAGCACCTATGAGGGTAAAGTGCTTCCTGGCTCTAAAATCCCTGTTACATCAGAATAATTGTTAATAAAATTCTTTATGAAACTGTCACATCATGGTATTTACAGATCACACATTTGAGTTTAATGAAAGAGATTTGAGCAATGAGTTTGACAAAAGGGGAATGTAAATCTGGCTACAAGAGTATGTCTCTTTTGTTCTTGGTGAAACCCTTGGTTGTTCAAGGAGGCACAGGCTGTGTACATGTGTGTGCGTGTGGATGTGCACACATGCATAGATGTGTCTGTGTGTTTTAGGGGGTGCTGGTGTGAGCTCAGAGCACAAGAAGGGCCCCAGCCTTTTCCCACTACTCACTGCTGTTTTCTTGCACAATTATAAAACAGAACCTGCCATGTCACGTAAGGACCACTGCTGGAACAACCAATGTCCCTGGGATTGATGGCATTCATTCTACAGACGTTTCTTAAACAGCTGTGCTTGTCATTGAATGAAACTATGAACACAACAGGAATAGTCTCTTCCCTCACTGGACTTCTGTCTAGTTGAGCGAAGCAGAAAGACCAGCCATTGATAGATCACGACTCATGCACAAACTTGGGTAATCAGTAAAATATCACTGTAGTGGAGAGATATTTATATGCACCAAATGCAAGTAAGCCAAACAACTATCTTAAAGTGGGTGTCTGGGCCTCATTAGCGTGCTGAAACTAATCAGATGAGTGAGAAAATAATATATCTCCTGGGTTGAATTCAGCAAGGTCTTCTAGGGTCAATTATAAGTACAATTAGCAAATAAACTCATAGATTATTTCCTGTTTACGCTTCAAACAAACCTGACTTTGCTGATTTACACAGCAGGTTGCACCTTGATTGTAAATTATTAAGTGGTCATTAATGAATGGCATTACTGTTTTAATTTCCCCAAGTGTGTTTGAGTATCACAGCAAAGAGATGAGATCAGTCAACACATTTGCATATCATCCAGCAAGCAAGACATAAAGCAGAATTAACCATACTTTGGAAATAGATGTCTGAAGAGAAAGCTTACCCCTAAGTTTACATTGCAATCTTGATAAATCTCTCCCCAGTGATGCTGGCAATGAACCTTGAGAAGAGGGGGAGATCGGGTTTGTTAAATTGCATTGAGTCCCCAGCTCTCAGATATGGATGAGTAACAAAAGTTCCATGTATGATTCTTATCGTGTGTGGGTCATTACAGCCATCCATGCACAGATATAAGAACTGTGCTGGGAATCTGGTGTGTGACACTGAAATCCCTCCAGTCAGTTCTCATGGAGAGCCGGTTTCTTACCAAAGATCAGCAGATCCCAACGACACTGTGGAGCCTCCTGGAGATTCAAACTCAAGGCTTCTGCCCACTCACATGTCTTCCTGCTCTCCCTTCAGCCCCCTCATTCCTCAGAAGCTCGCTCCCCTCCTCCCACATCCCGTCTGACCCTCCATGCTGCCCTGGAGCACTCTCCGAACAGGTGCACCCTGCTGGAGTCTGAGCACTGACTCAGCAAGGCAAGGGCTCCCAGGAGAGACACAAACAGACTGAGTGAGGCTGGCAGGAAGCCCTTTCACCCCCTAGTTATTCTGGTGCTTGCTGTTTCTGACTATCAAAGTAGCTACACTGAGGAAAGAGACTTGCCCTGTGTGTGCACTCCAGGGGGCAGGCAGGCCACTATCACACACCCCCATGCTTTCCCTGGGCTTGTTGTGTGCAGCAAGCACTCAGTTTATTTCTGTTGAATGAGTGAATGATTGAATGAGAGCCTCCACTGCAGCTCTGGGCTCTCAGGAAACTGTGGTGGCCTCTGTCCTCCAGACACCCCTCATTCAGTGTTGGTTGTCACAGCCATTCAAGCCACTCTTGAAAAACATAATTCTGACTTTCATTTTATCTTCATGGATCACTTGTGCAGATTTGTTACATGGGTATATGTGTGATGCTGGGGTTTGGGACACAAATGATCCTGTGACCCAGGTAGTGAGCATGGTACCTAACAGGTGGTTTTTCATCCCTTGTCCCCACCCTTTCTTTCTTTAGTGGTCCCTGGTGTCCGTGGTTCCCATCTTTGTGTCCATAGGTACCCGATGCTTAGCCCCCACTGATACAGAGCTGCTTTCATAAGCACCTCAACTTGGAAGCAGCGAGATGCTGGTCTCCCAGTAGAGGGCATGACTTAAGTTTACAGAAGGGACTCACTTGTTGAAGGGACCTCCTGTCTTCTAAATTTGAAGTCCAATTTAAAAAATTGAAGTGCGCTTAGACATGTGCAGCCTTCCAGTAATTTCCAGCTGAGTTCCACTCCACTTCCCAGAGTCAGGCTCCTCCTCTCATCAGGCTCAAAGCATTTAAGCACCAAGTGAGGAAGGAATTCAAATAGCCTCGGGACATGTGGGGAGGATGAGGAGAAAAGGAGGAGTGTGAAATGCCTCCCAAAGATGTAACAATTTGTCAGGTTTTTCCAGAAAATAAGCAATTCCCTCTGTCCCCCAGCTTCTAGGTGCAAAAAGAAAACAGCTGGATTTCCAAAATGCAAAAGGCTCCTGCCTCCCAGTTCCCAGATTTGGGCAGCAGAGGGATAATATGTCCCCAGCTTTCTCCAAGATAGAGCCTTACTTTGTGGATGTTTCATCTAAATGGGGACCAGCACTCCCGAGAAGCCAAGGAACAGGATGTGAAAAATACAAGTGGCAAAGAACCCTGGTTTTGTGATTTACTGGCCATGTGACATGGGAAAATTGCTTCCTCTCTCTGAGTAATTTTTTTTTAGTTCATAAGCTGTAGATATGAATACTGATCTCTTGTTGTTGTAAATTATCTCACATATTAAAACACTTGGCACATAGAAGACTCCCAAAGATTTCACAGTCATTCTGGCTCAGGGGTTACTCCTGGAGGAAATACTTTCTTCCCTTCATTTGCTCTCAAGTCCACTTGACTCCCTTTGTCCCACTGGCCTCCCTCTTGCACCCCCGCCGCTGTGCAGACCATGAGCTTCACGAGGGTGAGGAAGAAGGTGCAGGTGCGTCTGTTCACAGCCATGCCCTGCACGGCCCTATCCTGGCACACCATGGACGCTCACTGAATACGTATTGGGTGACTGACTCAACAAATCCTAGAGGCCATCGCAGGGCACAGACCTCCTGTCTTTTTTTTCTTCAGAAGTATTCCACACTTTATGCTGTTCCTTGAGCCTCCTTAAGCTTCTGGTGATGAGACAAAAGCTTATTACATTTCAATCTATTCTCTTTCTACCTTTAAATATTGGCATTTTACTGTAAGAAAAGCAGACTTTATATTTGACTCATATAAAATTTATTTTTAAAAATAAAAAACCCTAAGAATTCAAAGAAAGAGTAATCAGCCACCAGGACTTCTTTGTTTTCGTGACGTGTGTCCCCCGGGCCCATGCCAGGCATTCTTCAACTCTCTCATCTCTAACACAACTGAAGCTCCGCTCCCCACATGGCTGCTCTTGCAGTAAAATGACAGTTGACTCCCAACTTTCCTGAGTCTTCAGCTTTGCTCTTACATTCAACAAGATAAAGAAGCATTAGACCAGGGACCCAGAGTTCTTGAGCTGCTTTCTCCTCACCTGTATGTCTCCTAAGCCCTCGTAGGAGCAGCTTCAGTCATGGAGGGCACCATGCTCAGGGTGTCCACAGCTCCCAGGTCATCAGCAACCATCTCTGTCTCTGTGCAAAGCTGAAGAGTGAGGATCCTTCCAAGACAAGTCACTAGAACACTGCCTGTGTGGGGGAAGAAGGTGGACTGAGGAAGGAAGAGCCTTCCTGGCATTCAAGGCTTCTGACCCCAACCTTTGCCTCTGTCCAGAGGGCTGGGGTCTCCAAGCCACCGTGACCGCATGCTCAGATGGGCAGTTTCAATGCTGCTGCCTCCCCTGCCCCACAGCTCCTCATCCTTCCTTCCCTCCAGGCCTTTCACACGGGGGAAGGGGGTGTTTTCCTTGATGCCTGTTGAAGCCTGACCTCAAAGCCAAGCCTCAACCCCCTTCTTCAAAAAGCCTTCCCTGGCCTTCCTGAGGCCTCCCCCGCACCCCTCACCACAGTGAGTTTCATTGTCTGTCAGTGAGATTGCACGCCTATGACACTTCTGTTTTCACAGTTTCCCTCCACAGAGCAGTGGGTAAGTCACAGAATGAGTGTCCCATCACTTAACAGCTATGGAACCTTAGCCATAAAAAAGGTCTTCATGAACTTTAGTTTCCACATCGGCCAAAAGGATAATACCTAACACATGGGATTCTTGTGAAGGTTAAATTGGAATAATTCCTCTAGGCAGATGGCCTCTGAAAGTGTGCAGTAAGATTTACAAGGATGTCAATGGCAGTATTGTTTTAGTTTTTGTTTTTTTTTTTGTTTGTTTGTTTGTTTGAGATGGAGTCTTGCTCTGTCATCCAGGCTGGAGTGCAGTGGTGCTATCTTGGCTCACTGCAAACTCCGCCTTCTGGGTTCAAGCAATTCTCCTGCCTCGGCCTGCTGAGTAGCTGGAATTACAGGCATCTGCCACCACTCCCGGCTAATTTTTTCTTTTTCTTTCTTTCTTTCTTTTTTTTTTTTTTTTTTTTTTTTTTGAGATGGTCTTGCTCTATCACCAGGCTGGAGTGCAGTGGCGTGATCTCGGCTCACTGCAACCTCTGCCTCTCGAGTTTAAGCGATTCTGTTGCCTCAGCCTCCCTAGTACCTGGGACTATAGGCACCCACCACCACACCGAGCTAATTTTTGTATTTTTAGTAGAGATGGAGTTTCACCATGTTGGCTGGGATGACCTCGATATCCTGACCTGGTGATCTGGCAGCCTCGGCCTCCCAAAGTATTGGGATTACAGACGTGAGCCACTGCGCCCGGCCAATTTTTGTATTTTTAGTAGAGACAGGTTTTCACCATGTTGGCCAGGTTAGTCTCGTGCTTTTGACCTCTTGATGTACCCACCTTGGCCTCCCAAAGTGCTGAGATTATAAGCATGAGCCACCATGCCAGCCAGTATTGTTTTTAAGAGCCAAAAATTCAGGAAAACTTTTTAAATGCCACCAAAACAGAATTGATTAAACAGATTTTGATTACATCCTAAAGTGAGATATTATGCAGCTATTAAAAAGAATAATGTTCCTCCTCATTCTTCCTCGTGGTCCAAATTGGACTGCATTTCTTAATAGATTCAGAAGATAATGGTAGTCTTCAAGATAGACAAACAGTAGGGATTTCCAAATTTCAAGCTCACTGTGAGAAATCCTAAGCTCCTATATACTATATATGAATGAAGCATTTTGCTCAGAGTTATCAGTTGACAATTTTTCTTCTAAGAAAGAGACGGGGGGCACAGGGCTCGGTAGCTTACACCTGTAATCCCAGCACTCTGGGAGGCTGAGGCGGGCAGATCACCTGAGGTCAGGAGTTTGAGACCAGCCTGGCCAACATGATGAAACCCTGTCTCTACTAAAAATACAAAAATTAGCCAGGCATGGTGGTGGGCACCTGTAATCCCAGCTACTCAGTAAGCTGAGGCAGGAGAATTGCTTGAACCTGGTAGGCAGCCGAGATTGCACCACTACACTCCAGCCTGGGTGACAGAGCGAAACTCCATCAAAAAAATAAAAATAAAAAAATGAGGCTAGGCTAGCGCACTGTCTGTTGGTCTGTTGGATCCATAGTTTTCAGACTTTGTACTGGGTGCTTGAGAATTGCCGGGATCCCCTGGGAACCTGAGAGAATTCCACCATAAGGCTCCTCAACCTACTTACACTGACCTCATCTGCAAAATTGCTTCTGAAGCCTGTTCTTTTACCTTCAACCTTGGAGTTGTTCCATAATTTTCACCCTCTGTATTTCCCCTAAATACATTCAAGGGCTTCTCTTCACACAAGTGTCTGCCATTTATTGGTGGAGCATTTGCTGTGCTCTAACAGGGACTTAAGATAGGAATAATAATGGAAGTATAGGACCAGAGCCTGCTGCATTGTGCAGAGCCATTCAATGCCAGCCTGCCGCAGAGAGGCATCATTGTGTCTGATCAGGGGGAAATGATTATTTTTTGCCTTGTCTTCCACTGTCGCCTATGAAAGCCTCCTAGAACGTCTCCCTCCTCCCCACAAACATACCTCACACATCTGACTCACTCCTCTTACTGTGTTTCAGGCTTTGGGAACTCAGTCCATTCAAATTCCACATTAAAAACTGATGAACCAGGGCCGAAGTGAGGACTGGACTGTGAGTGAGGAGCCTCTGATCCGGGCCTCTGGCTCTGCAGGAGCTCATGGAGCTGAAGTGGCAATGCTTCCAGCTCTGCCCACTGGACAGACCGGAATGCAAATCTGAACCCTCTGCCACTCCGTTTGCTCATTTACAGAATGGGTGTGGTATCACCCATCTCTTTGGCTGCTTATGAGAATTAAGAGAAATGAGGCATGTAAAGTCCCTGGAGCATAGGAAGTCCTCCCAAGAAGTAATTTCTCGAGCTGCTGGAAAAACATATCCTAAGCCTGAATGAACTTTGAGCGGTCAGGTGGTAAATTTTGTCAATAAATTATTACAGAATAAAAGCATATGCATGTACATTGCTATAAAGCATATCAGGGATTTCAAATATTAAAGCCTTTAAACTTCTAAAAACTGCTGCAACATTCCTAAGAAGATAACCATAGGATTAGAAACTGAACTTAAAGATCATCATAGTCAACATAAAAGAACACCATTTGTATATGATGTTTCATATAAAGTGTCTCTTAAGAAGGGAACTAATTCTAAAATTATCTTTTGTAATTTATCAGTGTAAACATATGGTGATAGAATACATAAACAAACATTTAAAATTATGTACAAAGCAGGAAGTCCTTTCTTTTTTTGTATGATCTTCACCAATTTCAGGGAATTTCAGAGGACACATTAAAATGACATTGGATGAACTTGCCTTTACAATTAAATTCAGAATTATGCAAAACCAATTGATATGAAGACATAAAACCTCTTAGAAAATTTGTTCCACAAAAATTATCATCTTTAGTTTTACTAAAAACTTTTCAGAAATGTATCCCAATACTGTCACAAACAATTTTTAACAGCTCCAATAAGAACTAAACTAGCAAAAGAAAATCGTTTTCAAAAATTATTTGTGATCTTACATTTGCCGAGTGACTGACTTTGCTTTGAAGTATGTCAATTGGAAATTAAGTTGCTAAAAGTAAAATTTCTGATGACCTAATAAATGAATTTGCAAAAATATAAGCCTGAAAAATTTATCATCAATTAAGGTATTATACTGATAAATTGGTATTTGTTGTATTGTATAAATTATGACACAAAAATATTCTCTTAATTTTAAATTTATATTGTTGAATATCATTATTACCTTAATGTATTACAAATAACATTATTTCTAAAGGATAAGGCTTTATATTTTAGTGCCTTTAACTACACTTTTTCTGCTTTTATATTGGGACAAAATACACATAGTATACAATGTTTCATTAGTGATATTTTGTATGTTTTTTCTGCTTTTTGTATAAGGGACCCAGCAAATAATGTAGCTAGTCCAGCATGTCTTCACGGATTGCCCACCCCCTTGTCCTCTTCAACCTCTAATACAAAGGGCCAAGCGTTAAAATTTCATTGCTCTTGAATTTCAACCAGGAAGTGGAAACTGAAATTTCTAGGTAATGAGGACTTACGCAAGATGTAGGTCCAGGAAATATCAGAATCAGATGCCAGCCCCAGAGCCATGCTTGTCTGGAGGAGCACACCTGTCTTGTTCGCAGTGGGGATGAGATGGTCTGTCTGAGATTTGAGGCTGAGCTAGCAGCATCTGTAGACTCCTGTGAGCAAGGCTGCCAAGTTTGGCCCTGGTGAACCCCTTGGCCTCTCCTTCACAAAGCCTCCTGCTACCATCTGCACGTCCCCAACCCCTCTTTCACCTAGAACAGTCCTGTCCCCAGGCGTTCCCTTCTGCTGTTAGTGAGGCTGAAGCTAACATTCTGAGCCTCTGAGGGTGATGATGACAGCAGCTACGTCCTTGGGTGATGAGTGCGATGGCTGCAGAGGACCTTGCGAGGGCGGGGCTGAGTGGTTTCCGAGCCTGTTTCCTAAGCACCTTACATACTAGGGGGGATTCCATGGTCAGAGTAATTAAGGAAGGGTGGATAACACGGTGCTTCCAAAGGATTTGTTCACAGAGCAGCACATTAAATGTCCTGAGAAATTCCAGTAAGACACCCAGGCCTTCCCAATCTTATTTGGCTACAAGGCCTTAGAACTCCTAACAGTTCCTGGGACTAGGGCTCCACAGAACACCCTTTAAAATATACGTTTTTTGTTCACTGCTCTAATTTTAAGGATGGGGAGCCAAGATTCAGAGAGGGAACAGGAACACACTTAAGATCATAAAGTGAGATCCAGGAAGATAATGCACATTTTTATTCCCCAATTTTAGGTTGGTCTTTTAAGAGATTCAGAGAAAGGAGCCTCTAATGGTGACAATGTAAGGCTGGTAACTCTGGAGTCTCTGTTGTGTGTGTGTATAGGTTGCATGTGTATGTGTGTGCATGTGTGTATATGTTTTGTGCGTGTACGTGTGTGTCTCTGTGTTGTGTGTGCACGTATCAGTGTGTGTGTGTGTTGGTGTGCATGTGTGTATTGGTATGGGTGTGTATGTGTTGTGTGTATGTGTATCTATCTGAACGTGTGTATGTGTGTGTTGTGTGTAATGCACATATGTGCATGGGTATATGTGTGTGTATATGTATATGTGTGTGTGTGTTGTGTGTATGTCTGTATGGGTGTGTATGTGTTTACAGATGTGTGTAATGTGTGTGATGTGTGTAATGTGTGTGTATATGTGTGATGTGTGTGGATGTGTGTATATATGTGTGTGGATGTGTGTGGTGTATGAGTGTGTACGGGTGTATGGGTGTGTATAGGTATGTGTCGATGGATGTGTGAGTGTGTATATTTGTGTATGTATGTGTTTATGTTTGTGTGGGTGTATGTGTGTGCATGTGTGTGTGTTGTGCTTTTGTGTGTATCTGGGCGTATGGGTGTGTGCATGGGTGTATGTATTTGTCTATAGATTTGTTTGTGGGTGTGTGTATGTGTATGGGTGTGTGTGTATATACATTTGTGCATGTATTTGTGTGTGTTGGGTGTATGGGTGTGTATATGTATATTATGTGTTTATGAATGTGTGTGTATGTGCATGTATGGGTGGGTGTGTGTTTCTGTGTGTGTGTACTTGGATGAAACTTTATCTATATCTCTGCTGTGGGATGGGAGCTGGAATGCTTCCTACTGAGCTGCCCTCTCTACTCCATATTCACAGCAGGACTAAACAGCAAGAGAAACCAATGAAAATATAATCCACTAATGCATCCAGTCTGGAATGGGCAGTGGATGGAGGTCAGGAACTTCTGTGGTGCCAGTCCCAGCTCTCAGGCTTTTTCAGCAGCTCTGAGGAGGTCTCAGGCATAGGTTCCAGAATCAGAAGGCTTCAGGAATGAGTCATTCTGGATAGTCATGTTTTGCTGGTTAGTGAGAATTTGTTTCCTTTAAAATCAAAATTCTTCAAAATACATTAATCATTTTGGAAGGAAAGTTTTTCGTATTTTATAGTTTGCATTCTTTCTTGCACAGTAAGGAAATACACTCGGGCGTATTTTGAAGGTAGTTTTGAATTTTTGTTTTTGCTCTCTCATGCCTGATGCACAGACCCTCAGACACTGTCAGAGCCTGCCTTTTGGGACATAGAGGTCAATTTGCCCCTGTAGTAAGCAGACTGAAGCTTCTACATTTTACACCTGTGTAACTGCTTTACTTTATATGTTTTCGTGGTTTCCCTGCGCCTCAAATCTGCAGTCTCATTTTCGCTCCTTCCTCTGCTTCCCACATCACCATATTTAATTTCCTGCCAGACCTGCATGTGTGAGCTACCTGATCTGGGACAGTTATTTGATCTCTTAGAAACTCCTTTCTTCGTGGTAAATGGCAGTAGTATTGCTTGCCCAACAGCGCCGCCATGTTGGGTAAGACGCTGTGAGTACCTTAGCCTCCTGCCCTCTTCTTCCAGGCTCTGCTGGAGCCCTACTGAAGGAGCCTCTTGGGCTTGATGCTTGCTCTCTCTCTCTCTCCCTCTCTCTCTCTCGTGAGCTACTCTTGTACTGTTGTGTGATGCTTCCTTCTAGCAAATCACTGTATTGCTGAATAACACCCCATATACAGCTGCAAGAAACTCTTGCTTTATGATTTATTTATTTATTTTATTTTTATTTTTTGAGACAGAGTTTTGCTCTTGTAGCCCAGGCTGGAAGTGCAATGGCGCCATCTCTGCTCACTGCAACCCCCGCCTCCCGGGTTCAAGCATTTCTCCTGCCTCAGCCTCCTGAGTAGCTGGGATTACAGGCACCCACCACCATGCCCAGCTAATTTTTGTATTTTTAGTAGAGACTGGGTTTCACCATGTTGGCCAGGTTGGTCTTGAACTCCTGACCTCAGTGATTTGCCAGCCTCAGCCTTCCAAAGTGCCCGTATTACAGACATGAGCCACCACGCCCAGCCTGTTTTATGAGTTTTTAAGCTCTTGCTTGATTTTAACCAGTTAGAGAATAAGGTATTTTCAATTAGAGAATAAGAGAAAAATTTTGCTGTTGCTGTTGTTGCTGTTTTTCCTATCTGGCCTCTTGGTACTGGGCTGCAGGGAAGAGAATGTTCTTGGTGTCTGCTTGGCTGGAATTCTATTGAGTGAGATGGCAGTCATGAGGCTGATGGTGATGATTCCACTCCTCCCTCCTTCAGAGCCCATGGGAGGACCGCACTTCCCCATCCCTCTTTGAAGTGTGTTGCAGCATATGACATGCTTTGGCCAGTGAAATGCGAGTGGAAGTGATGTGTGTTACTTCCTGACCCAGGTCCTAATTGCCCATGTGGTTGGTCCCTGACTGTGCCAATCATGGAGAGAGATGGGTGGAAGTGGTGCCTGGGCTGCCCCAATCCATGAGTGGCCACAGGAATAGAGTTCCCTGAAAGCTTGTGCTTAAGACACAGAGCATTAGCAAGAAATAGTCTTCTTTTATAATTAGCCACTAACATTCAGGGATATTTGTTACTCCAGCATAACCTAGTATGCCCTGACTGATACAGCAAGTAGGTAAATAACATAGTTCTCTCCCAAGAGACTTTATTAGCATCCTGTGAAGTGCTTTTTTCCTCTGACTTCTCATTTCCTCTTCAAGGCCAGGACACCAAGCAACTAGTCTCAATAACACATTCATTTTTTTTTGTGGATAGCTCTGGAGGAGAAATCTACAGCCCTGTCCAGCTGTGCTCTCTGTTTCTGTCCCTGTCGCCCTGGTTTAGACTCAGTTGAACATTTCCCCATTGTGTTCTAGGCCTGTGTGATGGTGCATCTCCCCTCCCACTCCATCGCATTTTGAAGCACATGGAAACTTTTCCAAGATTATTTCAGCTTACCAGTTCCTGTCAGATTTTTCATTGTATATTTTTCTAATTAAGTTAATTGAATCAAAAAGTCTCTTCATATAAATAACAGACCTCTACTTTCTCTCACTGCTTGATGACTTTCAACCTCAAAGTCATTTTTCCCCTCTCTTTTATTTGACTTCAGGCACCGTTTGCTAAACACTTATAATTGTCCTAATATAAAAGCAATGCAACTGATTTCCACACTATGAAAACATTTGGAGCCTGCTGTATGTGTATATTTATATATTTGTAATTTTTAAAGCTCTAGCAAGAACCTTATCTTTTTTCCCTAAAATGCCTTTAACATTCTTAGTCTAGCTGAGTGAAGATAGCCACAATCCTGGCTCAGTATAGTCACTTGTAATTACCTTCAGGTGCAAAAGAGTTCTTAATGCTTCAAATTCTCTTTCCACTGTATTGAAGTAAATAGATGTAATTTATTATTGAAAGCGCTGCTGCTATGCCGATGTAGTGGGTGGGAGTTGACATTTGGGATATTGTGTAATGTATAATGAGTCTGAAATGAGTGGTTCTGATCCAGTCAGCATCACAGGCAATTTCCCTGGTAAGGAAAAATGCCTGCAAATTAAGTTGCATATCTTCACGAAGGCAGGGAATGGCATAAACTGTGGAAATATTGATTCTGATTCTGCTTTTCTTAGAAACTGCTCTGGATGTGTATTCAGAAACATGTTTTCTCTGAGACAGAACCCTATATTTTCAGCCAGAAAGATGTTTGAAAGGCATCTTTGGTAAGGATTGTTTTTCAGATGTTATGAAAATGAAATCAATGGGGCTAATTTCTCCTTGTCACTTTCTATGAATGTTGCATGAGGGGGCTACAGACCAGACACAAAATCAGGCTGAGGACCACTGTTCCCCGCCTTCCCTTCCTTTCCTCTGCAGCCCAGGCTGTGTAGAATGGCTTTGCCCAAAGGGAGATCCAAAGGTGGGACTCGCTCAGAAATGACAGGCTGGGAAGTTATTTTGTGGCCAAGAGGAGGGGAGAAAATAGCTGGGAAAGAGAAATGACATGCATGGGCTGCCAGGAGAAGATGGAATAGAGAGCCACCGCCTGTAAAACAGCAACGTTATGGAATTGGAAGGCACCAACCGCAAGATGAAGAAGTGCGTAAATTTACCTGGAAATCACATTGAAACGAGGCCAGTTTTTTATACCACCTCAGGAACTAGCAGGTGCTCTGTCTCTCCAGCCTTAGTGTCTCATTCTCCTTCTTACCCTTGCTGCCTCAATTGATTGCAGAAATTACACTCCAGACCATGAGTAAAGGATTCATTGTTGCTGCCAGAGGAGTCTTTTCTGCCTTCTGACAACACTGTTGGTTTGCACAAATTCACTTAAAAGTGTTAAAAATGTCAGTCGTCATTTTGCAGTGGTTTTGCTCCATTTTTTCCACATACCAGACAGGAAAACGGAGACACCAGGTGCCCTGCAAACTTCCCTTAGGGGGATGCCTGTTCTTCCCACCATGGATTCAATCTTTGGAACAAAATCACCAGCTTTGTAAGGCCTCAGGGTACATCAATTAATTACCCCTAGGAAGAGCCATACACAGTCAACTATCAAAGGGGGGTGAGATCTCAACACACTGAGGGATGTCGTCTATCACTCCCAGCACTGAATTCAGTTCTTACCCTCTCTCACCTGTGCTGTATTCAGAGGCACACCACTGCAGACCGCAGCACCTTGCATTTCTTCCCTCTGCTTTTCTATCTGATTTTAACAATGAGGTGTATTGTCAGGAGATGCAAGGGCAGAAAGAGAAAGAAGTTCAGGCATGTCTTTTCCCTACTCCATTCCTGCTTTATAACTATGTTTCTGGCATTGGTTAATCCTTCCATGGCCACAGACCCTAGATGGAGCCTGATGGTTCTAGCTCTCAGTAGGCCCCAGTAATGCCATTCCTCCCCTCCTGTCTTCATTCCCAGGGGATGGAGAGCTTGTTGCTAGTCTTTGGATGTCCCAGCATCTCTTTCTAGTTTTCATTATCCCTACCTATAACTCTGTACTCTGTCCCTATATTGTAGTCTCTTCATTGAAACCATCTGGGGTGCCTTCCATTTCTTGATAGTAGCATGCAGTCTAAGTTCAATAGAGCTAAGGAGCCCTGAGGCTGAAGTAGCCAGGGAAATCTAAGAGAGATGGAGCTTGAACTGTGGCTTGACGGAATTGTACCTATCTGGACTCTGAGTTTGGTTTTTACCACTTGCAACTGAACCACTTGTCTTAAGCAGAGGAATATTTGCAGAGGACTGTTTGGTTTATGCAACTAAAAATTTAGGGGCTTCAGGCATGTCTGAATCCAGGACCTCAAAAGAAATAAATCTCTTTCTATTTCTTAGCTCTGTTTTTATTATCATTATTATTGTGTCATTCCCTGGCAAGTTCTCTCTGACACAGAATTGACCATAGGAAGCTCCAGGCATAATTCATCCCATTAACACAGAGTCTCTGAAGGAGAGAGCAATGCTATCTCTTCTAACACCCAAGGCAACTTCTTCCATTGGTTTTGTTCAGGTCATACCCCTCCTTTATCCTTCCCCTACCCAGAAAAACCAGTCTCTAGAGGACTGGGGAATTCTCATTGGCTGATGTTTTCACACCTATGGCTAGGAAGTGAGGGCCTTTGGATTGAGTATGTCCTCATGCTGGAGAAGAACAACTTCCAGAAGGAAGGAATGTGAAAGACAAAAAGAGTCATCAGGTTAGGTGCAGTGGCTCATGCCTGTAATACTGACACTCTGGGAGGCGGGTGGATCACTTAAGCCCAGGAGTTTGAGACCAGCCTGGCCAACATGCTGAAACTCCATCTCTACTAAAAACACAAAAATTAGCCAGGTGGCATATACCTATGGTCCCACCTACTCAGGAAGTGGAGGCATGAGAATCACTTGAACCCAGGAGGTGGAGGTTGCAGTGAGCCAACATCATGTCACTGCACTTCAGCCTGGGTGGCAGTACGAGACTCTGTCTCAAAAATGAAAAGAATCATTGATATCCACTACAGATCTCAACATTTCACCCACCTAGTCTCAAAGCCAGCCAAGGCCCAGTGGGATAGTGGTTAAAAAGCCTCACCCCCTGAAAATAAGCTGATTCTGAACCCAAACATAGGCCTCTAAGTTGAATGGTAGGATTTGTATGAGATGTCATGACCTGGAAAGGCATTTTGCTGCATGAATCGCTTCTGTCCCTGGGACTATCTCTAAAACTTCTAGTCGATAGACCTGCTTGACACAGAGGCCCGCAATTCTACTCTGAAGGTCGAGGAATTGAAAGTAATGGCAGAAGATCAAGCATCTCTTCCACCCCCATCTTTTGTGATCACCCAGAGAAAAATGTTGCTAATAGCAGCCTCTTTGTTTCTCAAAGACCAACAAAGCTTGTGTTAGCATATGGCCTGTACTTATGGCCAAATGACTTTACCAAGCTTACACATCTTATCTTTATTTTAATAATTTTTGTTTTTAACTGATCATGCAGTGACTTCCAGGGAAGTAGACTATGACTTCCTGGAACATTTGCATTTTTGTACATTTAACTATTTGGTAGCTTTGAAAGCAGGGCAACTGCCTTAGAACTGCTCCCCCTACTGAAACAGATAGTGGCAGTTTCTGATGAATTTCACCTAAAAATTTTAAGATAGAAAACGTGTGTAGGTGTTGTATTGTGGGGCGATGGGGAAATGGGGCACAGTGGCATGGATTTGAGAGGCTCAAGACTCTATTTCTAAGATGCCACAGCTTCAAAGGGCACTTTTCTAGGTACTCTTAGGAGACAGCAGGCCTCAGAACTCTATCTGTGTAGCTACTAGTTCAACATCTTGTTTCATGAGTTTGTGTCCAACTTTGAGTTTTTCTTAGTCAATTCACCATCATTATTGCACTCAACAAGATCATAATTCCACTTTGATCTAGTTCATGGTGTCTGTGTTTACCTTACAGACTGAATTTTTAGTGGATTCTCAACTTAGCTGCTGTATTTAAAGACTCATCTTGGCTGGATTACATCATAATTCTCAGGCTTCTTTGTTTTTCCAGAACTATGAACATTTATTGCCATCATGGGATTCCTTCACCAATAGGCCTTGAAATTCAGAAAAAGTTAAAGAAAGATTGGAGACTTGGTGGCATGTAGAACTTGAAATTCATGACCTTCAGGCCTGGTGCAGTAATTCCAGCACTTTGGGGAAATAAGGCAGGAAGATTGCTTGAGGTCAGGAGTTTGAGACCAGCCTCAGCAACATAGTGAGACCCCATCTCTACAAAAAATAAAAATAATTAGTCATAGAGGTGTGTGCCTGTAGTCCCAGCTACTTGGGAGGCTGAAGTGAGAGGATTACCTGAACCAAGGAGTTCAAAGCTTCAGTGAGCTAGGATCACACTACTGTACTCCAGCCTGGGTGACAGAGAAACACCCTGTCAAAAAAAAAAAAAAAATCATGATCTTCAGAATTCCCAAGGATGGTTGGGAACTTGCTCAGAGAGATATGATTGCAATTTGCAATGCATCAGAGACTTGCCAAGGGATTGCTGCACACTGGCTCTAGGCCAGCCCCACACCAAGCCCCTGAGAGGGAAAACAAGATAGGCTTAGTCTATATTGGACACCAAGAGCTACCAGGAGCTCTCATTTTCCTTAATCTTCCCTGAACTCTTTGAGGCAGGGCCTGTTGTTACTTCTGGTTTACAAGAAGAAAACTGCAGCTTGGAGAGGTGAAGGAAATTGCCTGAGACTAATGAGCTGATAAGTGGGAATGCCAGAGTTTGAACCCAGGCTTTGTGACTCAGCATCTTGAGAGCCTACTACTGTATTTGACTTCTTGTTACAATCTAGTATCTAAAGCAATTTGTGAACAAGGCCATATCTTCCTAGTTGATGGAATGCCGACTATAGGTGTAAAAAGCTTTGATTAACCAGAACACTTGTCAAGTGGACACTCCTAGTTAATGAAGACCTTCTGTTAAGAAAAATGAGGGGGAGAAGGAGGAGAGCAGATAGTGGTGATAAGCATAATAGCTTTTATGGTTTGAATATCTCCTCCAAAATTTATGCTGAAATTTAATTGTCATTGTGACAGTATTAGGGGTGAGTTCTTTAGGAGGTGATTAGGTCATGAGAGCAGAGCCCTCCAGAATTGATGAATGCTGTTATCTTGCACGTGGTTTAGTTATTAGTGGGGTGGGCTCCTGGTAAAAGAAGAAAGCTCAGCCCTTTTCCCTCTCTCACTCCTACCCTTGCTTGCCTTTCTGGTTTCCTTCAACTTATGATGCAGCACAAAGGCCCGCACCAGGTGTTGATGCCATGTTCTTGAACTTTCCAGCCGCTAGAACCATGAGCCAAAAAAAAGTCTTAAAAAAATAAATTATCCACTCTGTGGTATTCTATCAAGGCAAAGGGACTAAAACAGTAGTCAACCTCCGTAAGGACCTACTAGGCTAAATGATGGCCCTGCAGAGATGTCCATGCCCTCTGATCCCCAGAACCTGTGATTATGTTACCTTACCCAGGCAATGAAAACTTTGCTGATTTAAGTTAAGGATCTCGAGATAGAAGAGCTTCTCTGAATTACTTAAGTGGGGAAGATATAATCACAATGGCCCTCAAAAGAGGGAGGCAGGAGGATCAGAGTCCGTGAAGGAGATGAGATGATGCTGTGCCACTTGCTGGCTTTGAAGATGGGGGAAGGGGTTGTGGGCCAAGGAATGACAAACACAGGTAGGGAAACAGATCTCCCCTAGAGCCTCCAGAACAAGCCAGCCTTGTAGACACCTTGATGTTAGACTAATGACATGGATTTTGGACATCTGACCTCCATAACTAAGATAATACATGTGTGTTGTTTTAAACCAGGAAGTTTGAGATAATTTGTTACCACAGCAATAGAAACCAATACAATGTGCTATATATCAGTGCTTCTAAACCACAATGTGCGAACAAATCACCCAAGGTATTGTTAAAATGCAGGTTCCTGTACAGCAAGTCTGGAGTGGAACCTCAAAGTCATCATTTCTAACAAGCTTCTAGGGGTGCTGAAGATGCTACTGTATAAGTCATGCTTTCAGAAGCAGGGCTTTGCACAATAATATCTCCCTTAATTGTCATAACAACTATGAAGTAGCTTTTAATTTCCATTTTACAGTTGAGGAATTGAGACTACGACAGTTTAAATAACTGATCTAAGGCCAGAAAGATAGTAAATGGCAAAGCATGACATTGAATCCGGTTTAATCAGAGATCAAAACCAACATCCAAAATAACATGAACATCCAAAGAACACGAATAATGTAAATCAGGGAACAACATCATCATTTTCACGTGGACACTGGCAAACTTTCTCTTCTCTGGGATAAAAGTGGAGAAGGTTTGAGATGTGCATAGCAGTTATTGGTTGGTAGCAGCAGGCCATGATATGATTCACACATTTTCCTGCTCTCAGAGAAATGATCACTCCATTCACACATAAAAAGAGCCTGAGGCGCAGTGCTTTTAACTTACCTCCAGCAAAGGCAATGCTTAGTTTTTAATTGTGTGACTTCAAAGCCAACCTTTGTGTTTGAGGGATTAAATTAGTTATAAAGAACACTGTAGTTTTGTTTTGTTTTGTTTTTTCCACTCTGCAATGTTTTACAATGAGACCTTTTGGAATTCTTCTTCAGATTGTTAAGAAACAATAGTACGTACGTGGAAACTCTTCAGCTAGAAAGCCCTTATTTATTTATTTATTTATTTATTTTTGCTACCATCTTCGGGAGCTTTGCACCATGCCTGGAACTTATGCTCACTGTAGTTTTCACTATAGTTACATCAAAAGTTCCTTGAAAGTAGAGTTGCATTCTCATATTCATATCATCTGTACCTGGGTTTTCCATACGTACAATTAAACATGAGCCATCGTTTGGGTTTAGAACATGCAGTAACTGTTTCTCCATATCTTTGCAGTCTTCTTTTGGAAACACCAGGTTGCGAACCTCTGCATTTGACAGCAGAAGTCCACAGTTTAAACCTTGGGTCTGTCACTTTCTTACTGAGTAGCCATAGCCATGAGGTTTCACTTCTCTGAGCCTCAGTATCCCCAGAGGCCAAACACAGAGGAGCAAAGGACCAGGGACATGTAAAAGTGCTTTGAAAGCTCTAAAGCAATAAAGAAGTTTGAGTTAAAACTCCCTCTAGTGTTTCGTCTGCAGTAAGGCGGCATCAAATGTGTGTATAAAGGTTGACCTTTTCAGGCCGGGCACAGTGGCTCACGCCTGTAATCCCAGCACTTTGGGAGGCCAAGGCAGGCAGATCACGAGGTCAGCAGATCAAGACCATCCTGCTAACACAGTGAAACCCCGTCTCTACTAAAAAAATTACAAAAGATTAGCCGGGCATGGTAGCGGGTGCATGGAGTCCCAGCTACTCTGGAGACTGAGGCAGGAGAATTGCTTGAACCCGGGAGGCGGAGGTTGCAATGAGCCGTTATCACACCACCGCACAAGGTTGACCTTTTCCTGCTTGAGTTAGTGAAGCCCCATGAACACTCCTGGTTCTTTCTCTAACACCAGCATTTCTTACTAGGATCTCAGAGCTCCTGATATATTAGTTTTTCACAGTCCTGTATTGAAGGAGAAGTTGAGGGCAGCATTCCAGGGCAAAGTTAGGTCACCCAGATTTGCATCCTTCCACTGGTCTTTTCTAACCACGTGACCATTAAGAAAGTAACATGTGCTTTGAGCCTGGGTGCCGTCATCCACCTTATAAAGATAATATCAGTGCCAATCTTACTAGGCTATTTATATACAGTACACCATGGCTGGCACAGACAGCAGTCAGCAAATGGTACTTACCAATGATGGATCCCAACAACATTGACTTGATTAATTGAGGTCTAACTTTGTTTCCGCATCTCTGTTGGATAGTTTCCTCATCTGGTCCACACTCAGCTTCCCTAAGAAAATTCAAGGTCCAGCATCTTCTGAAATTCTCTAGCACCTCATTTGCATAAACCAAGTGTAAGAATTATTTGGGCAGTGGGGGAAGACACAAAATGCTTACTTATATTTCTGCCTTAGTAGAACTGATGATGACAACAGGAAAACAGCCTTACTTTTTATTAATGCATAACAAATAATTAAAACATTGAAAACCAACCTTACAGGAAGTTTACAAATGTAGAAAAGAAATGAAGAGTACTCTGGAAACATAGGAGGTGATGTCCTAGTTTGTTTGTCTGAAACAAAAATGTTCTGTCTGTCTGCAATTCCCTATTAGCAAACCACGTGGAGAAAGATGACCAGGTGAGTTCTGACTATTGACTTCCTCCCGTTCCATTGAAAAGAAAGACATTTAGGTTTTTTGTTAATATTCACGATTGGACTTCTTATGGACTTGAAACCTCCCCAAGGGGATTAAAACCCCACCAACATTCCACATCTAAAGCAAACATTTGTTCTTCTATGAAGGGCTCTCAGAGGCATGTTTATTGTCGAGGTCAATATCTTCTGCCCTGACTTTCCCTTGCCAAAACATGCTTCCAAAGCATCAGATCTGACACTTTGTTGCAGCGTTTGCAATTTGACAGTTCTGCTGCTTTCATCCGTGGACAGCTAGCTTGCTAGTTTTATTTTGCACTTCGTCTTTTTTTTCCAATCAATAAAGCTGTATGAGCAGTGTTTAAGATACTACAGTAGATACTGAGGCTGCCAGATAGTACATGCTAATTAATTTTTAATTATGGCTTTAATTTTATATGATGCCATTTAATTTTATTAGATGTATTAAAGTGAAGCTGTCAGATCACAGGATCTACTGCTTGGGCCAGGGTGAGAAATGTCCCAGGGGCTGCATGCAGGTGTGTGACATCATTAAGAATGTCGTAAGTGGGTGTCTGCTGGAACGTGCATATTGTGCACATAAATGTCACATATGCCTGAGCGGATGAAGCAGCTTCATCTCAGGTAACCTGTGAAGTGCTGGAGCCACTTTGCTCAGTGCAGTTCAAAGACTGCCTGGGACACTGAGCTGTAATGTGGCCTTGGTTAACTATGGTGTTTTGCTTTCCTGAGACTCAGATTCTCCGTCAGTAAACTGATCAGCCTTTGCTTTTGCTTTTTGGAAAAAATAAAAAGCAATACACTAGCTATGATTGTTAGCATTAACCTCCCTGCCCCTAGAAATTGAAAGGAAAGAGGGAGGGAGGGAAAGAGGGAGACAGGGAAGGAGGGAAGAAGGAAAGGAAGGAGAATGAGCTCTAAAGGCCAGTGTTGGTGCTTTGCTCCATCTCCTGGGATTCCTTCCCTTGGCTTTCATTCACTTTATCTTCCAACAGCCCAAACACTGCCTTCAGGTTAGGGCCACTTTACCTTCAAGAGCAGAGGGTGGAAGTGTGTTTGTGCCACACCCACAAATTCCCAGGTGTAATTTATATCCCAGAGTCCTCCTCAGCATCAGGCTGCAGCTGTGACTTCAGAAGCACCATCTTTGCTGGGCTCCTCCTCTTTGAGTCCGCTCCCTGACGTCCTATGGGGTTCCCTAGAGCATATTTTCTTAGTAAATTCCCTGTATACAAATCCCTGACTCAATAAATGTGGGAAAGTGTGCCTAAGACAGGGAAAAAGAACTGGGAAGACAGATCAGGTCACAGGCCAAGAAAAACCTTTATCCAACCATGGCAGGAAAAGCAGAGACATTTTACACCAGACTTCTTCATTAATTGACGCGTGTGTGTGTGTGTGAGTGTGTAGATGTGCGTGTGTGTGCTGAATGCTGAACACTGTTCTCTCATTATAGCAGGCTTTAAAGCTCCCAACAAAGGAATCAAGAGGGATGGAATGGCACTGAGATAACATCCGACTGTCTGATAGAAACGGTGCTGTCAGAGGGAATCTGTATTCCTGTGCAAGAACTGCTTGCCTGGATTTCCAGGACTGGCCACAAAAATGCCTCATGGAGTCAACCATAAATCAAACAGAAAGGACTCACCTGCATAGAAAATAGAATATGTAGCTTCCTATAGTGAAACATAAATCAACTGGGCAGAGCAATGGCATAACATTGTATTGCATGTGCTTCAAAATGGCAGAGAAACGTGCAAAGTTACTTACTATCTTAATTTCTACCTTGCTTCATTTCCGTGAGGCAGAAGCAACGCACTCTTCAGACACATGGAATTTGGAAAGACTTCTGTCAAGAGATCTTTGATAGTCATACTTATGGCTTCCTGAGAGACATCCATTCAAGGAGGCTTATTTTGCTGCCTTCTTTCTGCTGATCTCTTTTGATTCAGATGGGTGATTCATGCTGTCTCCTCCAGGAAGCCCTTGATCTTCTGGATAGAATGAATGACTCTCCTGTCATGTGCCGTCCCACTTTGATTGCATTTTTCTTGAGGCATCGTGTCCTTACACTACTAGCTGGGTACACGTTTGTCTCTTAAAATAAAACTCTTCTCAATGCATGCATTCATTTAACAGACAGTTACCAAGCACACTGAATGGTAAACATGCAGACCATTCATTCAGACACGCTACTCTGTCAGCTGTGTGTCCACGCACCTTCCAAGCACGGGGTTATCAGAGGTGAACAAGGCACTGAGGCTCCTGCCTGGGGAAACCTATACTGAGGGGAGAAAGTCAGTAAATGAAATAATTCCTGTGGGTGATAAGAGCCACAGCAGAAATGAAATAATGATGTGATAGGAAGTAGCTATGAGGAATTTAATTGCTTGACAAGTTCTTCTTGCCCACTGCACCCAGGAAACCATTCACCGAGACCGTGGTATTGCCGTAAAGAAAGCTTAGTAGACATGAAGCCAGCCACATGGAAGAGGGAGTTATCACTTAAATCATCCTCCCCAAAGCCTTGTGGAGGTTAGAGTTTCTCAATGATAGTGAGCAGGGGAGGGAAGGGCGAATGTTGATTGGTTGGGAATGCAATCATAGGGGTGTGAAAAACAGTCCTCATGCACTGAGTTCACCTCTGGGTGGGGCCACAGGACCAGTTGAGTCCTGAGTCAAGAGTCTAGGTGGAGTCAGTTGGTTGCCAAAACTGCAAAAGTCTGAAAAGGCATCTCAAAAGGCCAAACTTAGGTCCTTCAATAGTGATGTTATCTACAGGAGCAATTGGGTAGGTCACAAATGTGACCTCAGAAACAGTGGCTGGTTATTGTTACTATGCCTACATCTTAGCAGAATTCAGTGCCTCATAATCCTAATCTTCTGGGCTTTCACTTGTTTTAAAGGTGACTTCGTTTTAAGAAAGGTTATTATCATCCTTGCTTTAAACTATCAACTAAATTCCTTCCATGGTTAGCCTGGCGTATGCCCAGGAATGAGCGAGGACGGGCTGCAGATGAGAAGCAAGATGGAGTCAGCCACACTAAGTTTCTCTGATTGTCATATGCTTTGCAGAAGTGGTTACAGGAACTGGGGTTCAGAAACAGTTTAAGGAGGGGACATTTTAGCTGAGAATGAGGCAGCCACGAGAAGGGGGTGCAGGGGAGAGTGAGCCAGGGAGAGGGAAAACAATTGCAACTTCCTGGAACGGGGGAGGAACAGTATGGCTGAGGCCTGGGGGCTGGGTGACAGTAGGCAGGAAATAAGGTCAGGAGGGTGGGCAGGGGTCAGCCTGGCAGGACCTTGTGTCCCTGGGGAGCAGCTTAGCTTGCCTGTGCCAAATGACCAGACTGGACATCTTTTTTGTGTCCTTTGCATGATCTGTCCTTGAGAGATGACCAGAAAGATGTGGCCAAGTACCTGGATAGTTTCAAGTGCTGTCAGTTAACAGGTGAGGACATGTCAGAGAGTAGGCCACCCCTTCAAGCTGGCATCATTCCCTTGACTAAAGCTTTGAGTGGAGACCTATGATTTCCACAGTCAGAAGACACGCTAGACAAAGGGCGTCCATCCAGTCTCAGTCCAGGGTGTGTACTTTCCCCACAAGGCTCTCACTCCAGATCACACTCTCCAGACTCATATCCTAGCCTGATATTTTTTTTGTTGCTTCAACTCAGAAGTAGTGACTGCATCTTGCTGACTCCTATGCCAGGTGCACAGCAAACACTAAATCAGGAGGTGCAGACTCACATGCTCTGCGGGGCCAGGTAAGTGGCATAGACGAGCAGGACCTCAGCATCTGGGAGGAAGACCAAAGACACAGGCAGCAGGAGGAGTCTTGCTGACCACTCGGACATGTCAACCCAGCACTGGCAAGACTTCTGACTTCTCATAGAAGCTGGAATCCCTGTGAGTATATACATTCCTTGGATTCATAAATATTGATAATTAGTTCACCTTCTTAACACTGTGTGTGTTAAATATGTCTATTCATCAAATAATAAGAACAAACAGAGTAGTAAGAAAGTGCCGGGGGCGGAGCAAGATGGCCGAATAGGAACAGCTCCAGTCTCCAACTCCCAGCGCGAGTGACACAGAAGACCAGTGATTTCTGCATTTTCAACTGAGGTACTGGGTTCATCTCACTGGGGAGTGCCGGACGATTGGTGCTGGTCAGCTGCTGCAGCCCGACCAGCGAGAGCTGAAGCAGGGCGAGGCATTGCCTCACCTGGGAAGTGCAAGGGGGAAGGGAATCCCTTTTCCTAGCCAGGGGAACTGAGACACACGACACCTGGAAAATCGGGTAACTCCCACCCCAATACTGCGCTTTAAGCAAACAGGCACACCAGGAGATCATATCCCACACCTGGCCGGGAGGGTCCCACACCCACAGAGCCTCCCTCATTGCTAGCACAGCAGTCTGTGATCTACCGGCAAGGCAGCAGCGAGGCTGGGGGAGGGGCGCCCGCCATTGCTGAGGCTTAAGTAGGTAAACAAAGCTGCTGGGAAGCTCGAACTGGGTGGAGCTCACAGCAGCTCAAGGAAACCTGCCTGTCTCTGTAGACTCCACCTCTGGGGACAGGGCACAGTAAACAATAACAAACGCAGCAGAAACCTCTGCAGACGCAAACGACTCTGTCTGACAGCTTTGAAGAGAGCAGTGGATCTCCCAACACGGAGGTTGAGATCTGAGAAGGGACAGACTCCCTGCTCAAGTGGGTCCCTGACCCCTGAGTAGCCTAACTGGGAGACATCCCCCACTAGGGGCAGTCCGACACCCCACACCTCACAGGGTGGAGTACACCCCTGAGAGGAAGCTTCCAAAGCAAGAATCAGACAGGTACACTTGCTGTTCAGAAATATTCTATCTTCTGCAGCCTCTGCTGCTGATACCCAGGCAAACAGGGTCTGGAGTGGACGTCAAGCAATCTCCAACAGACCTACAGCTGAGGGTCCTGACTGTTAGAAGGAAAACTATCAAACAGGAAGGACACCTACACCAAAACCCCATCAGTACATCACCATCATCAAAGACCAGAGGCAGATAAAACCACAAAGATGGGGAAAAAGCAGGGCAGAAAAGCTGGAAATTCAAAAAATAAGAGCGCATCTCCCCCGGCAAAGGAGCACAGCTCATCGCCAGCAACGATCAAAGCTGGACGGAGAATGACTTTGACGAGATGAGAGAAGAAGGCTCCAGTCCATCAAATTTCTCAGAGCTAAAGGAGGAATTACGTACCCAGCGCAAAGAAACTAAATATCTTGAAAAAAAAAGTGGAAGAATTGATGGCTAGAGTAATTAATGCAGAGAAGGTCATAAACGAAATGAAAGAGATGAAAACCATGACACGAGAAATACGTGACAAATGCACAAGCTTCAGTAACCGACTCGATCAACTGGAAGAAAGAGTATCAGCGATTGAGGATCAAATGAATGAAATGAAGCGAGAAGAGAAACCAAAAGAAAAAAGAAGAAAAAGAAATGAACAAAGCCTGCAAGAAGTATGGGATTATGTAAAAAGACCAAATCTACGTCTGATTGGGGTGCCTGAAAGTGAGGGGGAAAATGGAACCAAGTTGAAAACACTCTTCAGGATATCATCCAGGAGAACTTCCCCAACCTAGAAGGGCAGGCCAACATTCAAATCCAGGAAATACACAGAACGCCACAAAGATACTCCTCGAGAAGAGCAACTCCAAGACACATAATTGCCAGATTCACCAAAGTTGAAATGAAGGAAAAAATCTTAAGGGCAGCCAGAGAGAAAGGTCGGGTTACCCACAAAGGGAAGCCCATCAGACTAACAGCAGATCTCTCGGCAGAAACTCTCCAAGCCAGAAGAGAGTGGGGGCCAATATTCAACATTCTTAAAGAAAAGAATTTTCAACCCAGAATTTCATATCCAGCCAAACTAAGTTTCATAAGTGAAGGAGAAATAAAATCCTTTACAGATAAGCAAATGCTTAGAGATTTTGTCACCACTAGGCCTGCCTTACAAGAGACCCTGAAGGAAGCACTAAACATGGAAAGGAACAACCGGTACCAGCCATTGCAAAAACATGCCAAAATGTAAAGACCATCGAGGCTAGGAAGAAACTGCATCAACTAACGAGCAAAATAACCAGTTAATATCACAATGGCAGGATCAAGTTCACACATAACAATCTTAACCTTAAATGTAAATGGACTAAATGGTCCAATTAAAAGACACAGACTGGCAAACTGGATAAAGAGTCAAGACCCATCAGTCTGCTGTATTCAGGAGACCCGTCTCACACGCAGAGACATACATAGGCTCAAAATAAAGGGATGGAGGAAGATTTACCAAGCAAATGGAGAACAAAAAAAAGCGGGGGTTGCAATACTAGTCTCTGATAAAACAGACTTTAAACCATCAAAGATCAAAAGAGACAAAGAAGGCCATTACATAATGGTAAAGGGATCAATTCAACAGGAAGAGCTAACTATCCTAAATATATATGCACCCAATACAGGAGCACCCAGATTCATAAAGCAAGTCCTTAGAGACTTACAAAGAGACTTAGACTCCCATACAATAATAATGGGAGACTTCAACACTCCACTGTCAACATTAGACAGATCAATGAGACAGAAAGTTAACAAGGATATCCAGGAATTGAACTCATCTCTGCAGCAAGCAGACCTAATAGACATCTATAGAACTCTCCACCCCAAATCAACAGAATATACATTCTTCTCAGCACCACATCATACTTACTCCAAAATTGACCACGTAATTGGAAGTAAAGCACTCCTCAGCAAATGTACAAGAACAGAAATTATAACAAACTGTCTCTCAGACCACAGTGCAATCAAACTAGAACTCAGGACTAAGAAACTCAATCAAAACCACTCAACTACATGGAAACTGAACAACCTGCTCCTGAATGACTACTGGGTACATAACGAAATGAAGGCAGAAATAAAGATGTTCTTTGAAACCAATGAGAACAAAGATACAACATACCAGAATCTCTGGGACACATTTAAAGCAGTGTGTAGAGGGAAATTTATAGCACCAAATGCCCACAAGAGAAAGCAGGAAAGATCTAAAATTGACACTCTAACATCGCAATTAAAAGAACTAGAGAAGCAAGAGCAAACACATTCGAAAGCTAGCAGAAGGCAAGAAATAACTAAGATCAGAGCAGAACTGAAGGAGATAGAGACACAAAAAACCCTCCAAAAAATCAATGAATCCAGGAGTTGGTTTTTTGAAAAGATCAACAAAATTGACAGACCACTAGCAAGACTAATAAAGAAGAAAAGAGAGAAGAATCAAATCGACGCAATTAAAAATGATAAAGGGGATATCACCACCGACCCCACAGAAATACAAACTACCATCAGAGAATACTATAAACACCTCTACACAAATAAACTGGAAAATCTAGAAGAAATGGATAATTTCCTGGACACTTACACTCTTCCAAGACTAAACCAGGAAGAAGTTGAATCCCTGAATAGACCAATAGCAGGCTCTGAAATTGAGGCAATAATTAATAGCCTACCAACCAAAAAAAGTCCAGGACCAGATGGATTCACAGCTGAATTCTACCAGAGGTACAAGGAGGAGTTGGTACCATTCCTTCTGAAACTATTCCAATCAATAGAAAAAGAGGGAATCCTCCCTAACTCATTTTATGAGGCCAACATCATCCTGATACCAAAGCCTGGCAGAGACACAACAAAAAAAGAGAATTTTAGACCAATATCCCTGATGAACATCGATGCAAAAATCCTCAATAAAATACTGGCAAACCGGATTCAGCAACACATCAAAAAGCTCATCCACCATGATGAAGTGGGCTTCATCCCTGGGATGCAAGGCTGGTTCAACATTCGCAAATCAATAAACATAATCCAGCATATAAACAGAACCAAAGACAAGAACCACATGATTATCTCAATTGATGCAGAAAAGGCTTTTGACAAAATTCAACAGCCCTTCATGCTAAAAACGCTCAATAAATTCGGTATTGATGGAACGTACCTCAAAATAATAAGAGCTATTTATGACAAACCCACAGCCAATATCATACTGAATGGGCAAAAACTGGAAAAATTCCCTTTGAAAACTGGCACAAGACAGGGATGCCCTCTCTCACCACTCCTATTCAACATAGTGTTGGAAGTTCTGGCTAGGCCAATTAGGCAAGAGAAAGTAATCAAGGGTATTCAGTTAGGAAAAGAAGAACAAATTGTCCCTGTTTGCAGATGACATGATTGTATATTTAGAAAACCCCATTGTCTCAGCCCAAAATCTCCTTAAGCTGATAAGCAACTTCAGCAAAGTCTCAGGATACAAAATTAATGTGCAAAAATCACAAGCATTCTTATACACCAGTAACAGACAAACAGCCAAATCATGAATGAACTTCCATTCACAATTGCTTCAAAGAGAATAAAATACCTAGGAATCCAACTTACAAGGGATGTAAAGGACCTCTTCAAGGAGAACTACAAATCACTGCTCAGTGAAATAAAAGAGGACACAAACAAATGGAAGAACATACCATGCTCATGGATAGGAAGAATCAATATTGTGAAAATGGCCATACTGCCCAAGGTAATTTATAGATTCAATGCCATCCCCATCAAGCTACCAATGAGTTTCTTCACAGAATTGGAAAAAACTACTTTAAAGTTCATATGGAACCAAAAAAGAGCCCGCATCTCCAAGACAATCCTAAGTCAAAAGAACAAAGCTGGAGGCATCACGCTACCTGACTTCAAACTATACTACAAGGCTACAGTAACCAAAACAGCATGGTACTGGTACCAAAACAGAGATATAGACCAATGGAACAGAACAGAGTCCTCAGAAATAATACCACACATCTACAGCCATCTGATCTTTGACAAACCTGAGAGAAACAAGAAATGGGGAAAGGATTCCCTATTTAATAAATGGTGCTGGGAAAATTGGCTAGCCATAAGTAGAAAGCTGAAACTGGATCCTTTCCTTACTCCTTATATGAAAATTAATTCAAGATGGATTAGAGACTTAAATGTTAGACCTAATACCATAAAAATCCTAGAGGAAAACCTAGGTAGTACCATTCAGGACATAGGCATGGGCAAAGACGTCATGTCTAAAACACCAAAAGCAACAGCAGCAAAAGCCAAAATTGACAAATGGGATCTAATTAAACTAAAGAGCTTCTGCACAGCAAAAGAAACTACCATCAGAGTGAACAGGCAACCTACAGAATGGGAGAAAAAAATTTGTGCAATCTACTCATCTGACAAAAGGCTAATATCCAGAACCTACAAAGAACTCAAACAAATTTACAAGAAAAAAACAAACAACCCCATCAAAAAGTGGGCAAAGGAAATGAACAGACATTTCTCAAAAGAAGACATTCATACAGCCAACAGACACATGAAAAAATGCTCATCATCACTGGCCATCAGAGAAATGCAAATCAAAACCACAATGAGATACCATCTCACACCAGTTAGAATGGCGATCATTAAAAAGTCAGGAAACAACAGGTGCTGGAGAGGATGTGGAGAAATAGGAACACTTTTCCACTGTTGGTGGGATTGTAAACTAGTTCAACCATTATGGAAAACAGTATGGCGATTCCTCAAGGATCTAGAACTAGATGTACCATATGACCCAGCCATCCCATTACTGGGTATATACCCAAAGGATTATAAATTATGCTGCTATAAAGACACATGCACACGTATGTTTATTGCAGCACTATTCACAATAGCAAAGACTTGGAATCAACCCAAATGTCCATCAGTGACAGATTGGATTAAGAAAATGTGGCACATATACACCATGGAATACTATGCAGCCATAAAAAAGGATGAGTTTGTGTCCTTTGTAGGGACATGGATGCAGCTGGAAACCATCATTCTTAGCAAACTATCACAAGAACAGAAAACTAAACACCGCATGTTCTCACTCATAGGTGGGAACTGAACAATGAGATCACTTGGGCTCAGGAAGGGGAACATCACACACTGGGGCCTATCAGGGGGAGGGGGTAGGGGGGAGGGATTGCATTGGGAGTTATACCTGATGTAAATGACGAGTTGATGGGTGCAGCACACCAACATGGCACAAGTATACATATGTAACAAACCTGCACGTTATGCACATGTACCCTACAACTTAAAGTATAATAATAATAAATAAATTTAAAAAAAAAAAGTGCCAGGCATTCTTGGAAGCATTTCCACATATAGCAACCTAAATAACCCTGACAACTCTCGGAGGAGGCACCAAGAGTGCCTGGCACTTTTTAATAACTTTGTTTTCATGTTACTCTGCTGTTACTTAGGGCATAACATTTTCACTAGACTTTCTGGAGAATATAGCCAGTTATGAGTGATCCAACCCTCTGCATCACTATCTAGACAAACTGGATGCCCTCTCACACATGCACTAGTCTGCATGGAGAAGTACTAAAGTTTTTGGCTTGGACTCATGTTCCTAATTTCCTCTTTCTAGTGTATTAAGAGATGACAGGCATTTTAATTTTCCAAAAGCAATGCTAGTATTCAGCAGCCACAGGCTACGTCTATCACACGGTACAATAAATAGCAGAACTACAGTGGTAGGAGGTGTAAGTGAATTCCTATTGGACCTCTCCAATAAGTTGTCTTTTTTGTGCCCTGGGCACGTCTCTTGCTTCACCTTAGCATCTCCCCTTCTGTAGAAAACAACCCTGCAAGGTGGAGATGATTGTGCTCATTTGCGGATGAGAGGATGAGCTTTGGAGAGTGGCTTAGCTTACCCGAGGACACCAAGTTAGATCCTGTGACCCTCTCCACCGTACAACCCTTTTGAGATGTCTTTTTAGACTTTTACAGTTTTGGCAACCAACTGACCCTACCACCCACACCCCAGACCAATGACTCAACTGGTCCTGTGGCCCCACCCAGAGGTTAACTCAGTGCGTGAGGACTGTTTTTCACACCCCTGTGGTTTCATTTCCAAGTAATCAACATTCCTCCTTCCCTCCTCTGCTCATCCAACTATTCTTGAAAAACTCTAACCTCCAGTGCCCCATTCACGTGGCATCTGGGCTGTTTCAGCAAGGCAGCATAGGCCATCATGAGCTCCATCATGCACCTGCAGAATGACCTTGGGTTGTACAGTGGTTAGGGATATAGGACTGGGAGGCTAACTCTAGGCTCTGCAACCTTTGTGTCCTTGGGTAAGCGAAGCCACTCTGCAAAGCTCATTTCCTCATCAGTAAATGAACATAAGCATCTCTACCTTGCAGGGATGTTTTCCATGGAAGGGGAGATGCTAAGGTGAGGCAAGAGAGGTGCCTGGGGCACAAAAACTGACAGTAGCCAGCCCTGCACTGGCAGAAGTCTAAGAGTGAGGGTCTCCTTACATTTCACGCCCAGGGCAGCACCCTTACCTTACCTCAGCAGGCCCTGAAAGTGGTGGATGGTGCAGGTGGAGGGCTTAGCACTCTGCTAGATTCCTAGGAAACACTTAATGATTGCTGGTTGCAGTTGGATGACCCTTAAGGATCTTATCTGCAAAACGAGAATGAGGCTGACAGTACAAAGCAACTGCCTCTGGGCTTGTGAGGACCGCATGGAATATCTGAGATAAGGCCACTTGGCATGGTGCGTGGCACACAGTGGGAACCTGCAAAGGGCATTCCCAACCCCCTGGGAAGCCCTGAGCCTCCCGCCTCATGAACCAGGCCAGACCGTCATCGGGCGCTGTGAGTGCCTGGAGTTGATGGCAGCCATGGCTCCTTTCACAGTGCGCTGCCAGTACTGAGGATGCTGTCTGGATGTGTCCTTCAGCCTGAAAAATAGCTCTGAGTGATAAACCTTACTGCCCGATTTCTTGCAGTTGACACACAATGCTGCCAAAACAGCAAATTTTGAAAGGAGAGAATTATACAGGGATGTGTTTCCTCCCTCAGAGCATTCTGGGAAACGCCATGGTACCACTGCTTACCTAACAGGTTAGGGCAAAAGGGAGTACAGGTGGGGGACTTGGGGGAATGGCTGTGATCAGTGCTGCCAATTCCCAGCTGCCGGGCTGCACCTCACCCAAAACTGCACACCCAGTACGTGGTGCTGTGCCCCGGAGAAAATACCCACATACACCACAGACACCTTTCTCCATCCATTTGGCCCGTATTTCTGGAGTGTGAGCTCTGCGTCAGGCAGTGGGCTAGGAGCAGAAACAGAATGGTACGGCCCTCGTCCCTGGGCAGCTCACAGATGAGACCAGCACTTAAATCAAGGCAGCACACGATTCACTGCTAAGAGGGAGAGACAGACAGGTGTGCCGCACAGGCTCTCCCCTGCCAGAGTCTAAACTTCCCAAAGCAAACACCTACTCTCTACATCTGTGCTTGAGTAACCAGAGCTGAGGGCTCAATTGATGGCCAACAAAAATCTGTCAATTAAAAATACAGTGAGCAACAATGCAAGGGACTCCAAATTTAGAAACCACAATGTAAACAGTCACCAGATAAAGAATCATTTATAGAAAGAAACTTTACAAGTTTCAAGTACTTGCCACATGGTCCCTGTAAATCCCTACCGCCCTCTCATGGTGTTTAAAAACAAAAGAGATGCTGGTGGCATCCATAGTCTTCCAGAGCCTGGAAACTGGCAAATCAAGTTGCCCTTCCATGTGGGGAGTCAAGGCCATGGCAAGATTTAGTGCAAATTCATACAAATTATCTTGCTGTTAGACAAAGAATTAGCCCTTCTCGGGAGAGCTGTGCCTCCTCAGGGGCTTTAAAAAACAAAAACAAAAACAAAAACAAAACAGTGGCCAGAATAGTGGTAGCAACCAAGACACTCTGGAGGTGACTGTGGCTCCAAAGTACAGTGGGGAGACCAGTAGGTGGGGAATGACCTTCTGGCTGAGTTGGGTCCAAGGCTGCTCATTTCCTAGGACTCCGTGCAGGTCATTCCAGCCACGAGCTTTGGGCACATTTCCAAAGCTGAAATCTCCATCGCGGCTTGGGAAAGAGGCCAGGCTCTTGGGCCTCCTCTGTCAAAACAAGGTTGTAAAATGAGTCTGCTGGTTTCATACTGGGATGAGAAGAGGAGCGTGCAGAAAGTGAAAAAACAAAAATTAAAGCTCTGAAGAACGTTGAAGAATTGAGCAATTACAAACATACGAATGGATGCATTAGGAATGACAGTCATAATTATTCCCTGAATTTATACAACCTAGACCACTTTGCATTTCACGCATATTATCTCATTAACTCTCATTTTAATAGTTTAAAATTGAGTTTGTGTGTGTGTGAGTTTTCCTGAAAGCTTCATAACCATGGTGGGTGATTTTCACAGTACCATGGAAGCCTTTGCATAGGTTTTATAAAGATTAGTCCTAATTCATGAAGCAAATAAACATCACAGAGGGAAAAACATTAGCCTACTGCTCCCTGTCCCCGGAAATCCATGTTGCCCCTTGGAGTTCCCACAGGCTCTGCTTGGACTTGCCTTCCCCAAACCCCCAACTTCTGCGCCAGGGCTGTGCGCCTCCTTCTCACATCCTCAGGAATCCCCGCAAGACCCATGCCTTGTCATTTATTTCTGAGCCTCTGTGGCCTAGTCCAATGCTCGTTAAATGTACACATGAATAGCTAATAAGCGAGCGAATATGAATGTAATGTATGCCGTGGTGAGTGAACACTAAGGTAATGAATTCTGTGGCAGAAGTGAGTGGATACTAACGTCGTGAATGCTGCCGTATAATAAGAAATCTACTCGTGCTTTTTTCCAGTTCTCGTCTTAGAGTTCCTAAGACCCTTGAAAATTTCTGAGTGATAGGTGCATCTTTTCTTTTTCATAATCAGCCCCTTTCCATGACGCCTGAATTTATGCTAATGAAGGGACTTCCAGGGCACCTAGATCTTCTCAGGGTGGGGCTGGTCCCCAGAGAGGCCAAATGCGTTGAACCCTCAACCCCTTGAAGACCTCTGGGAAGGAGTAGGGGGCAGACTGGAGACTAAGCTCTGTAAAAAACTCTTCAGCAACAAGATTTGATGAACTTCTGGGTTGTTGAACACTTGGAGGTGCTGAGACGGGGGCACACCCAGAAAGGGCATGGAGGCTCCAACCCAAACCTTACCCTGTGACTCTCCTCCTCTGGCTGTCCATCTGTGTCCATTACGACATTCTTTATAATAAACCGGTAAACATGCTTCCGTGAGTTCTGTGAGCCGTCCCAGCAAATTAAGCAAACCCAAGGGAGTGGTGGGAATCCCAGCTTACAGCTAATGGGTCAGACGCAGAGATGGCAACTTACTACTTGCAATTGGTATCTGAAGTGGGAGCAGCCTTGTGAGACTGAGCCCTTAGACTGTGGGATCTGACTCTTAATTCCAGGTAGAAGGAGTCAGCATTGAATTAACATACAGGACACCCAGTTGGTGTTTGCTGGAGAATTGCTCGGTGTGTGGGAGGACGCCCATGCATGTGGCCACAGAAGTGGTCTGTGTTGAATGTGAGAGTAGAGGAAAAGAGAAGTTTGATTTTTCCTTGACAAATGCCCTTTCCATATTTTCTTCGTTAGGCAGTTGTTTTACCTTTGAGGTGCTTAAGTCATACACTCCCAGCTAGAATGTCTCCCAAGAGCAGTAACTTTGTGTCATGCTTTCCTGTCTGGCTCTTTATGCATTTGATAAAGTGATTGACAGATACTAGGTGCTCAATAAACGTCTGTTAAGTTAACTCTGATGTTCTCATGGTTGGAACAGCTATCATCAGAGAACACTGAGAGAGACATGTTTAGGAGCCTCCATCCTCTTGTATACAAAAGAGGATCTTAGTGTAGGTTCCCCAGAAGCAGATCTTGAGATGAAGATTTGAGGGCAAGTAGTTTATTTAGATGAAGTTAGGAAGAAAAGGGAAAATCACCAATCAGGTGTATGCTATGGAGCCAGCCACCATCATGGGCGGGTTCCCATGGGGAACTCTGGGAGGGCACACAGAGTTTTTCCAGTTGAAGGGCCAGCGAGCTGGGATATTTCTCCACTGGCCCCTGTAGGTCATTTTCAGGCTGCTCCTAAGGGTGCTAATGCTCAATCACTTCAAACCTGGTAGGGTCCTAACAGCCAGGGAAAGGCTTCAGGTAAAAGAATGCAGGTCCTGGCTGTTGGAAGTCAGAGCAGAGAGCACCAGAATGAGGAGTCCTGTGGGAAGATGGGAGGACCCTGATGGCATCTGCTACAACTGCCTGTTAACTAGGACCCACGTGGTGCACGGGGCCCAGACCTTGACTGTGAGTCTAGGACTCCAGCTCAGGGTAAGAGCTGTCAGGATTTTGCCTCTCTCTTTCCTGCCCCAGGACAAACAGGGGACTCCTCATCTCTCTCTGGCTCCAGAGCTTCGTGGCAGGAGTAAAAACTGTCTGCCAGGGCCCGGTGGTAGAAAGGGGAACACCAGCTCAGTATTCAGGGGTCCTGTTTGCGTCTCAGCTCTGCCTTTAATGAGCTGTATGGCTGGATCAATGGCTCACCCTCCCTGGGTAGAGACTGAAGGCAGTTGGTCCGGTTCATAAGAGCCCTTCCTTTTTGCCCTGGTCCTGGGCAGCAGACTGTATGGTTCCCCTCTCTGGATGGCCGTCTTTCTCCACGGATATTTTGTGTTATCATTATTATTAATGAAGCAAGGTCTTGCTCTGTTGCTCAGGCTGGAGTACAGTGGTGTGATCACTTGAGGTCAGGAGTTTGAGACCAACCTGGCCAACGTGGCAAAACCCCGTCTCTACTAAAAATGCAAAAATTAGCCAGGCATGGTGGTACATGCCTGTGGTCCCAGCTACTTGGGAGGCTGAGGCAGGAGGATCACTTCATCCCAGAAGGTGGAGGTCGCAGTGAGCCAAGATTGTGCCACTGCACTCCAGCCTGGGCAACAAAGTAAGACTCCATTTCGAAAAACAAATTACCCAGTCTCAGTTATTTTTTTATAGAAACAGGAGAACAAACTAATACCTTTAGGTTTTAAGATAAGCTGAAAATAAAATAACTCAAGTGGGATTCAAAGTAGTCTTTGGAAACTAAAGACAAAACTACCATTCGACCCAGCAACCCCACTACTGGGTATATACCCAAAGGGAAATAATTCATTTTATCAAAAAGACACCTGCATTCATGTGTTCACTGAAGCACTATTCACAATAACAAAAACATGGAATCAATCTACGGTAAACTGGATAAAGGCAGTGCAGTGTGGGACATATATGCCATGGAGTACCCTGCAGCCATAAAAAAGAATGAGATTATGTCCTCTGCTGTAACATGGATGGAAATGGATGCCATTATCCTAAGTGAATTAACACAGGAACAGAAAGCCAAATATTACATATTTTCACTTATAAGTGGGAGCTAAACATTGGTTACACATGGTCATAAAGATGAGAGCAACAGACACTGGGAACTACTAAATGGGGCAGGAAAAGAGGGGGGCTGAAAAATCATCCATTGAGTACCATGCTCACTATGTGGGTGACGGGATCATTTGTGGCACAAACCTCAGCATTGTGTAGTATACCCATGTAACAAACCTGCACCTGCACCCCTTAATCTAAAATAAAAGTTGAAATTATTTTTCTTAAATTAAAAATAAAATGGTCTTTGGCATTTGGGGCCTATTATATTAGCTTTTTATAATTTTTTTTTTTTGCATCTCTACTTTCTTAAACCAAAAAATAGAGATCTATCTGCTGGTTGCCAAAATCCTGTTAAATATAAGGATAAACCAATTTAAAGGAACATTTAATCACTTAAAACTAGAAACCACCCTAGATTAAAATAGCAGGAGGAAGGGAAGTCTGATCTGCATACTTCAGTGAGGGGCCTGACCTGCCGTTTCTAAAGCACCACTTCCCCCGTCCCCACCACACCTCACTCTCAGGGACTTTTTCCTACAATTATTTGGTGGCTTCCTCAGTCTTCTGAAATGCTCCCTCCCTTAATATCTCAGGTCCTGGCTCGGGTAACAGCTTGGCAGTGAGGCCTTTCCTGACAAGTGTATATAAAACACACACACACAGAGGCACTCACAGGCGCTCACTCACACATGCACTCTCTCACACATACACACCCAACACGCACAGACATATGCACACTCACACACACGCATACATACACATTCAACACACTCACACTTAGAAATGCACAAGCACACACACAGTCACACACACGCACTCACACACGGTCTGTCTCTCACACACACACTTACACACATGCACTGTGTTCCCTGCTTGCCTCAAGGTTTTCCATGGTCTTTGTTTGGTTCCTCTCCCCGCAGGCTACACACTGCACATGGCCCAGTCTCAGGAATCAGGAACACTCTGGCACCCAAAGATGAGCTTTATTATTGTTGCCGGAGAATAGGTGTCTCAAGCCAGGAGACGGGGACCCATACTTTTCTGTATGGGGAACCCCGGAACCCTGGAAGCCCACCCTCCTCTGTGAGGGGAGGCATGGGAACCTACCCTTTTCTGTGAGGGGGACCCCAAGGACACGACCTCCTCTATGTAGGAAGCCCTGAAAACTCACCATTATCAGTGAGGGGAACCCTGGGGACAAGCCCTCTTTTGTGAGGTAAGACCTGCGGACCCGCTCTTTACTGCAAGGGGAACCGCTGGGATCTGCCCTCCTCTGTGAAGGGAGCCTCAGAGACCCAATCTTTTCTGTGATGGGAGCCCTGGGGACCTGCCCTCCTCTGTGAAGGAAGCCCTAAGGACACACCCTTTACTGTGAGGGGAGCCCTAGGGACCTGCCCTCCTCTGTGAAGGAAGCCCTAAGGACACACCCTTTACTGTGAGGGGAGCCCTAGGGACCTGCCTTCCTCTGTGAAGGAAGCCCCTGGATCGGCCTTCTTTTGTGAGGGAAGCCCTAGGGATCCACCATCCTCTGTGAGGGGAACTGCAGAAACCTGCCCTCATCTGTGAGGGAAACTCTGAGGACCCGCCCTCCTCTGTCAGGGGAGGCCTGAGGACCCACGCATTTGTCTAAGGGGAAGCCCAAGACTCGACCTCTTCTGTGAAGAAAGGATTCACCATTTTCAGTGAGGGGAGCCCTGGAGACCAGCCGTCTTCCGTGAGGAAAGACCTGGGGACCCACCCTTTACTGGGAAAGGGACCCTGAAGACCCACCCACCTCTGTCAGGGGAGCCCTGGGGACCTGCTGTACGTTGTGAGTGGAACCCTGAGAACCCACCCTCCTCTGTGACAGGAGCCGTAGGGACCCACCAGTTTCTGTGAGGGGAACCCCAAGGACCTGACCTCCTCTGTGAAGAAAGCCCTAAGGACCCACCATTTTCTGTGAGAGGAACCCAGGGATAAGCTCTCTTTTGTGAGGAAAGACCTGGAGACCCACCCTTTTCTCTGAGGGAAATCCTGGGGACCCTCCCTCCTTTGTGTGAGGAACCCCAGAAATTCACCCTCTTCTGTGAGGGGAGCCCTGGGGACCTGTCCTTTTCTGTGAGGGGGAGCCCCTGGTTACCCGCCCTTCTCTGTCAGGTCCTCCTAGGGACCCGTTGTCCTCTGTGAGGGAAACCCCAGGACCTGGCCTTTTCTGTCAAGGGAACCCCAAGGACCTGCCCTTTTCTGTGAAGAGAACTTGGGAATGCGCCCTCATCTGTGATTGCCTCCGCCTGGCAATGAGCTTCCATAGAAGGGCAATTCCTCTTTGCCCTTCCTTATGACATGGCCCTCCCGGATGTTTTTAGGATTTACCCCATTTTTAGGATTTACCCTGGTCTTCTGCACGGCCCTTTCTATCTTGTCCTTCCCCTGGGCAGTCCCTCCTCAGTGACTCTCTGTCCCCCTTGAACTTTCCTGTCAGAATCTGCAGGGGTCAGCCGGGCGCGGTGGCTCACGCCTGTAATCCCAGCACTTTGGGAGGCCGAAGCGGGCGGATCACGAGGTCAGGAGATCGAGACCATCCTGGCTAACACGGTGAAAACCCGTCTCTACTAAAAATGCAAAAAATTAGCCGGGCGAGGCGGCGGGCGCCTGTAGTCCCAGCTACTCGGGAGGCTGAGACAGGAGAATGGCGTGAACCCGGGAGGCGGAGCTTGCAGTGAGCCGAGTTCGCACCATTGCACTCCAGCCTGGGCGACTAAGCGAGACTCTGTCTCAAAAAAAAAAAAAAAAAAAAAGAATCTGCAGGGGTCACAGAAGGGGTGGACACCATCCTGCCTAAGGCCAGGACCATGACCCTTGAGTCCAGGAGTCTTACAGCTGACAGTGGGGTCAAGGGGGAAAAAAACGAACAAAAAAAAACCACCTCAGGCTTGGAACTTCCCATCATGGAGTTGTTAAAACCGCACGGGGACTTCTGGTGACAAATCCAGGAAGCAGCAACAGTCCTTCAGAGCCAGCAGTTGGCACACTAAAGAAATCCCGGGATCTCTGAGTGGCCTGGTATGGATTCCCCCTGAAGCCCCCGTTTCTATGTTGGACCTGTTTAAACCTCCACACTGAAACTCGTTTTTGCACTGATCATTATCAATATGGAACACAGGTGTGGGCTGAGCTGGGCGGGTTAAGGAGAGCTGAAGGGAGGATATGCCCACATGAGAAAGGTCTCTGAGATTAGAACAAGCCCCTGGTCCACCAGGAAAGGAAACAGAAATGCCAGAAAGGCAGGAAAATCTGGATTTGGAGAGGACTTATGCCAGTTTCTAGATCTGGATTCGGAGAGGACCTATGCCAGTTTCTAGATCTGGATTCAGAGAGGACCTATGCCAGTTTCTAGATCTGGATTCGGAGAGGACCTATGCCAGTTTCTAGATCTGGATTTGGAGAGGACCTATGCCAGTTTCTAGATCTGGATTCGGAGAGGAACTATGCCAGTTTCTAGATCTGGATTCGGAGAGGAACTATGCCAGTTTCTAGATGTGGATTCGGAGAGGAACTATGCCAGTTTCTAGATGTGGATTCAGAGAGGAACTATGCCAGTGTCTAGATCCAGATTTAGAGAGGAACTATGCCAGTGTCTAGATGTGGATTCAGAGAGGACCTATGCCAGTTTCTAGATCTAGATTCAGAGAGGACCTATGCCAATTTCTAGATCTGGATTCAGAGAGGAACTATGCCAGTTTCTAGTTCTGGAGTCGGAGAGGAACGATGCCAGTTTCTAGATGTGGATTTAGGGAGGAACTATGCCAGTTTCTAGATCTGGATTCAGAGAGGAACTATGCTAGATTCTAGTTCTGGAGTCAGAGAGGACCTATGCCAGTTTCTAGATCTGGATTCAGAGAGGACCTATGCTAGTTTCTCGATCTGGATTCAGAGAAGAACTATGCCAGTTTCTAGATCTGGAGTAGGATAGGACCTATTCCAGTTTTTAGATCTGGTTTCAGAGAGGAACTATGCTAGTTTCTAGATCTGGAGTTGGAGAGGACCTATGACAATTTCTAGATCTGGATTCAGAGAGGACCTAAGCCAGTTTCTAGATCTGGATTTGGAGAGGAATTGTGCTAGTTTCCAGATAGACATGATGAAAACTGCAGGGTCTGCTTCTACATCTCTGGTGTTGGATCTCCACAAAACCTAGAACAGTGGTCTGGAACACTGGGATGGACATAGTCCCTCAGAGCTTAGGCTGGCAAGAACTGCACACACCAAATCGTCAATCGTCACTCCCAACTCAGGACTGGCAGGCACCACAGTCTCCAGTGCACAGGACAGTGCAAACACCACAGTCCCACACAGCCCAGGATGGTGCAGACACCACAGTCCCACACGGTCCAGGATGGTACAGAGGCCACAGTCCGACGAGGCCCAGGACGGTGCGGGCACCAGAGTCCCACAAGGCCCAGGATGGTACGGACGCTACAGTCCCACATGGCTCAGATGGTGTGGACATACCTTTCCCTTATTCTCCAGGACTGGGCAGACCCCACAGCACCTCACAGTCCAGGCCTGTGCACATGCTACATTCCCCACAGCCCAGGTCTATGCAGATGCTGCCTCTTCTCACAGCCAGGACCAGACAGACGCAGGAGTTCCTCTCAGTTCACGAGTGGGCAGACATTGTAGTGTCTTCCAACTCAAGACTAGGGCCAGAGGGATAAGGAAGTGGCTGAAAGAGGCCTTGTGATCAGAACTGCGAGCATTCAGAGTGTGCAACGTAATGACTGAAGATCAGTCAGAACCCTGTAGCTCTGCAGATGTCACTGTGGACAGAGGATGCCCAAAGGATAAAATTGAGTCTTGCAAAATTAAATAATACTCTAGGGAAAATTTCTGGATTAATTTTATCTGGAATTAATTATGATGATCATTTTTGCAAAGACTGTTACAGAAAAAATAGATTTTTATCCTTGTGCACATTTGGATTTTAAGAAATTAGAAGAGCCAGGCTTCGACATCGTCCTGGGCTCCATAATCCCCTTGCATCCATGTTAGAAGTTCCCATCTGGAGCACATGGGGAAGGGTACCCTGAATGTGCCTCTCTGCCACCCACTCTGGGGACTGTCCCCATTGCCAGGAAACTTTGGGTTCTTTACCCCTCCATATGCAAAAGAAAACCTTACACAGAAATCAGCCTTCTGTCCCCACACAGAAGCCTCGTCACAGGGCTTCCAGAGGCCCTCAGGCAGGTGGACGCTGGAGTTTCCCCTGGGCTGATCAACAGCCCGCTTCCACCCCAAATCCAGTCCCCCGGCTGCCTGTGACAAGAGAGTCCTTCATGCTGAGTGCTGCTCTTGTCGCACGTTTTTCTCTCGGTGTTTAGACAGAGACCGTGGATTCAGGTTTGATTAAACAGTGTGGGCCCAGAAAAATCAATTAGCAAGCAGAGTGATCCACAGTAATCAGGATTAGTGCCATCTACTAAGCTCCCACGATGTGCGAGGTCCCCTATGAGGGCCTCACTGTATCATCTCCCTTCATCTTAATGAGATGAGATGGATATTATTATCTTTCTCACATTACAAATGAGTGAGAGGGTAGAGAGAGGTTAATGCAGAATTGCTAAGTATCTGATCAGGATTTGAAAGCAGGGGTTTGCAATTCTGTAGACCTTGCACTACACTTGTGGGGTGCAGCCAGGCATCCCTCACATCTTGGTGACCTCAGGGAGTTGCCAGGATTGGAGTCCAAGACCCACCCTTGTTGGGGTTGGGGGGCAGCTTGTGAGCAGCCTGGAATGAGCCCCACAATTGAACTGTGCACCTTCCTTCCCACAAGTGGGTAATTTGGTCTCCTTCCTTGTTCCAGCTTTTGCTTTTGTTTTTTAATTTGAAATAACAACATCCAGTTGGCAAAGCCTGTGGGGAGAACCATTTTATTACTTTTTCTAAATATAACGGGAAAAACTTGCCGACCCAGAGCTCTGTGGCAGGAACAAATTGTGCAGGGTCTGTTAAGAAGAGGATAGATGTGCACCTGGGACTCCAGAGAGGGGCTCCCAGGATGGGCTTCTGCCAGAGGCTGATGTCCACATTGTGTTCTCTTCCGATGCAATCATCACGTTAGAGGAAGCATGAGAATTTTTCATCAGCTGTGTTTAAACTTCATGATGCTACTTGCAAAGGAGGGGCTCTGAGTCCTGACTCACATCACACTTCCTCCAGGAAGCGCTCCCTGAGTTCCAGCTGCCCAAGTACCAGCGTTCTGCATTCAGAGGTTCGGTATACACTACCTCACACACTGGCGCCGTCTTTAGCATCTAACTCTGTCTCTCCAAGTTGTTTTCCGGGGAGGCAGAAACTAGCTCTCACCTTCTTTTGCCCACCCCCTCAGCACCTAGCAGTGCCTGGCATGTTTCAGCCCTCAGCAGTCACTCGTTTGGTAGCAGTCATTTGTTTGGTAACAGTCACCTGAATCCCAAATCTTGCTCTGTAAATTGGAACGATAATACATATACACCCTTTAGGGCTGTTGGGAGGATGAGGGGCAAAGCACATAAAGCATTTATCACTTTGCCTGTATGTAGTAGGCAATTAATTAGTGTTGACTATTATAATGTGTTTCAGAAATGAATAGCTGCAAGCGGAGCTCAAGTTGTCTTCCCTCGGGGGGGGGGGATTATGTCTCCTGGAACTCTACGGAGGTCAGTCGTCTGTGTTATCATTTAACTTTCTTATCGATCTGAATCCACCTGCTGATGAGATGTTCTGGTGATGCTGCCCTGGAAGGTGTAATTAAAATTAAAGCAAAACCAAACAAATACATTAGAGAGGAGAGAAGCGAGGGCTGGGAGTGACAGGGAGGCAGGTTGGAAATGCAAACGAGGCTTTGCTAAAATAGTCTCCACGGCTGGGAGAAGGAAGAAACCACCCAGAATCTAAGGGTTTTCTAAGAGACGGTAACGGCAGTGAGGAGGGCCGCTGGGGAGGACTCACAGATCCAGGTGAGCTGGGTCTGTCAGGAACCTTTGCTGTATCTAGTGGCCCAACTCGCTCGTAGCATAGAAGGCAGGAGGGGGTGGGAGAGATGGAGGGGATGGCAGGAGATCCTAGAAGAGGTGGCTGTGTTGTGTTTTTCTATCTTCAAGGTCACATATATGGTCTCCCAGAAAATCGACACCAACCCCTCGCTTAGTCCACATACTCCAAGTAGGCTCTGGGGCCCTCTGATTCAAGGGGCCTGGAGCAATCAGCCTTTCAGATAGCCCTGGAGATGGTGATTACTTCGTGGCACATCTTGTAACCCAAGCAGGTCCCATGAGAATGTGAGAATGTCCCCAGGGTGAGCACAGGTGCTACTGGGAGCAATGACTTTTTCCCCGTGGACTGGATGCTGTGGGGATCGGGGAACGGTGGCTTTTTAAATCCTTTATCCAAAAGCCGAAGCCCAAGAGTCAGGCTGGGAAACCGGGTCAAGAGATAGACGTGAAGTTCCAGTGACTTTTTCTTTTCTGAGTCCCTGGATCAAACCACACCTGACAGTCACATATGTGTTTGGTTTTCTAGTTTTATGAAACAGTAAATCTGCTTTGTTCTTGATCAGGCTGTAGTGAATTTACTTTGGACACTAAGTGTTCTGAGGCCCCAGGCCCCAGGAGGGATAGAGTAGATTGGTTCGCCTGACATCTGTTCCAGTCTTTTTCTAGTGGGTGTTCCTTTACTGCAGGGGTGGGGGAAGCAAAAGCTCCAACTCCAAGGCCCCTCCCAGCTAGGGCTCTGTATCTGATTGAGGTTCCACCAACCAGGTGTTGTCCTGTGAGACCTGACTTGCAGCCAAGTTACATGAAAGAGGGGAGGCAGCCACTTCGCTGGTTTGTGTGCAGCAGGTGCAGGGGTGCTGCTTGATGCCCGTATCACTGCCAAGCTGGTGGAACCTGGAGCTAGTGCTTAGGATAAGACATGATGATTCACCTCCTGCCTGATTATAGCAAACGCAGCATGCAGGGTTCTGGATGGGCCAGTTCTGCAGTGAGGTCCTGCTTCCCAGTCCTACAGAGCCTGCCCCTGCAGGCCTTCCAGGGGTTTTGGAAGCACCTCATTTCCAGTATTCACCCCCTTTTCTTGAAATAGCTGGAGTGGTTTCTGATTCCTGCATCGGCATCCTGACTGATACAGCAGCAATTCTGCCGCTGGACATGGTGTTTGCCTTCCGTAGTCAGGTGTTAGCACGCCAGGCTCCCCGACCTAGGGCATCTTACTGTTTCCAGGTGGCAGGAGGCTGGCAACTGCTCCCTGAACCCCCAGAAGTATAGATGGACTGTGTTTGTGATGTGTGGCTCCCAGCTGACCCAGATTTGGGGTGGAGGAAGGAGAGATAAGGAATGGAGGTGGGTGCAAAAGAATAAACTGACTGAACCTGAAAAGACAAAATGCTGCCATTAGCATGGACCATTCTCCCCGTGTGCCTCCTTGGGGTTTGGGAAGAACAGGAATTGAGTCGTTCTGAGTAGCCTCCACAGAGGCATCCTAAAGGCAGATGTATCCAAGGGTCCTTGGCCATGGTACAAGCCTGTCCCACTCCAGAGGAGGAAGACAGCAGGCTGGAGGTGGGTTTGGGCTGTTTCTCAGGAGTCACAATTTGGGATCACTGGTACAAAGCCAACTTCCTTACGATTTCACATGGAGTGATTGGCACCACCCATGCCCATATCAAACAGCTGAGAACACAGCCCCAGGTATGTCCCAGCTTTCTGGGTCTTCTCAGATATGTGGGTTGTTCCTGAGATCACGAACAGGGCACTGTGTTCTCACAGGGTAGTTGGGCCCCGATATTTGACACTTCATTTACATTTGATTTCAAGCTCCAAATAAAATCCCTACGTATAAAGGTTCTGCAGATTCACTGACTGGACGCACTCTTGACTCTCTGCTAGCGTGCCTTACTGTACAGTAGGACAATGGTCTCTGAGAGTGGGCTTTGAAACAGCAGGCTCAGCATCACCACGGAACTTATTTTTTTTTTTTTTTTGAGACGGAGTCTCGCTCTGTCGCCCGGGCTGGAGTGCAGTGGCCGGATCTCAGCTCACTGCAAGCTCCGCCTCCCGGGTTTACGCCATTCTCCTGCCTCAGCCTCCCGAATAGCTGGGACTACAGGCGCCCGCCACCTCGCCCGGCTAGTTTTTTGTATTTTTTTTAGTAGAGACGGGGTTTCACCGTGTTAGCCAGGATGGTCTCAATCTCCTGACCTCGTGATCCGCCCACCTCGGCCTCCCAGAGTGCTGGGATTACAGGCTTGAGCCACCGCGCCCGGCCTGGAACTTATTAAAAATGCAAATATACGCCGGGCGCAGTGGGTTATTCCTGTAATCCCTGCACTTTGGAAGGTCAAGGGAGGTGGGCCATTTGAGGCCAGAAGTTTGAGACCAGCCTAGGCAACATGGAAAACCCCCATCTCTACACAAAAATTTAAAAATAAGCCGGGTGTGGTGGTGGGCACCTGTAGTCCCAACTACTCGGAGGAATCACTTGAGCCCGGGAGGCAGAGGTTGCAGTGAGCTGAGATCATGCACTCTAGCCTGGGCGACAAAGTGACACCTTGTCTCAAAAAAAAAAAAAAAAAGCAGGTTCACAAGCCTCACCCCAAACCTTATGAAATGTTAGCTTTCTCATAGGATTATTGCAGTGACTAAATTGAAACAAGATGTGTAACACATCTAGCCAAGAATCTGCAGTCACAGGGCTGACACTCTTCAGGTCTGTGTGTAAAGGTGCATGTGTGTGTATGTACATGTGTGTGTGCAAGTATTTACACACGTGGGTTAGTGTCTGTGTGTATGTGTGTGCATGTGTGCGTATCTGTGTGTGCAGTTATGTGAATGTGTGTATTTAGGTCACTGCGCACACTGTCAGCTCTGTCTGCAATGGCTCTCTCTGTCCATGATGGACCTGTATTCATCTTTCAGATTTTTACTCAAGCATCCTTTGGTCTATTTGTCTCTGCACTCTTGTCTTGTCTTACTCCCCCCGGTACTAGCCCCTCTCCCAGAGCTTCCACCCTATCCACATTCGTTGTTTGCATGAGTAGAGTAATCCTTGTGGCTAGTCTGGGCCCCATTCACCCTTCTCCTGCTCATGGCATCCTGGTTTTATCTTGGGAAATGTCGTGGCCCCCAATCCTAAGCTGTGTGGTGCGTTGGGACTGATCCTACAGCGTGTTGTCTGGGTTGATCAATCTTATCCTACTTCAGGGCCACAGTGATTGATTCACAAGTGAGCATGGGACATGCGTGGGTCCAAGGAGGGTTGGTCTCGAGATTTGGGCTTGAAATATTGGCCCATTTTTGGTTGGGATGGGAGAAATCCTGCCCAAGCACAAAGCCAGTTTTGAATAAAGCAGAAGCAGGCAATGGAGACCAACTCCTGGCACTTTCTGAATGCCTGAATCTGTCAGTGACCACCTGTTAGACTCTGTAAGTGTATAGCTGTGTGAATTAACCAAGACCTTTTTTTTTTTTTTTGTAAATTTTAGGGGATTTTTGTTCTTATGTTGTTTTCCCACATCACTCTGATTGTGGTTTCCACCACTTGCAAAAGAAACAGTTGGGTTTTGTGACCCTGTTAAGGGACCTGGCCTTACCAATGCCTGGTTCCTGCAAAGTCCTTGGTCTATGGTAGATCCCCAGGAAATGCTGAATGATGGAACGAACGTCTACCAAAAGAGAAAGGCTGAGATCTTTTCCTTCAGCCTTTACTTCACCTCTTCAGCATGCATTCATACGGCACTGCCCATGCTCCAGGCCCCTCTCTGATGTGCAATTTGCCTGGCTGGCAAATTCCCCGGGCTACCTCAACCTGCACAGTATCTGTGACATCTCAGGGGATGAGCAGAAATGTCTGCACCCGAAGGCCAATCAAGGCCCCTCCACGACCCTCTGGGCTGAAAGCTGCTGAGCTCAGATGGCCGTGCCATGCAGCTGTCTGCTAACCATGCCCCACAGAGTGGAGCAGACACTTGTAAAAATGTCCCTCTGAAACTGGCTCTGTATGGCCCCAGCAGGAATTAATTTGCTATTGTAAATGAGATTAACCAGCCTGTCTTCCAAAACTCGTTTGTCCATCAGATGGCGAGGTGACTGGTGGCCAACCTACCAGGGGATGTTTTGGAGAGGGGGGAGCTCTCCACAGAAAACGGCCTTCTCTGTCCATTAACTTCCTTTTGAATTAGGATTCCTCTTGCTCACAGCAAACGTTGGCTCAAGCTTTGGGGCAGCTGCAGGACTGCTGTTAGTTAGGGGTAGGAGGCCTGCCTGGGATGGGCTTCTGGCCGCTCTCTGAAGGGTGGAGGGCATGACCCGGATGTTCCTGCCTGAGGAAGGAACCTCAGCCACAGACTGGGCCTTTTCTCTTGCGGCTGATCAGGGGACTTAGAAGCCCTCCCCGAGTCTCTGGAAATCTTGGATCTGAACTCTGGGCTCTGGGCCTCTAAGCCGTGCTTCCCGCTCCACTGTCGCCTGGTGGGGAATATGGGATGAGGGAGAAGACAGGGTGAGGCTGGGACAATGGGGAGAGCATCGGAGGAAAGGAGGCCAGTGATGTTTCAGACCTTTTCTAAAACCATAGGTTGAATTATTGATTTCTGGCCAGGTGTGGTGGCTCAGGCCTGTAATTCTAGCATTTTGATAGGCCAAGGAGGGAGGATCTCTTGAAGTCAAGAGTTTGAGACCAACCTAGGCAACATGGTGAGACCCAGTCTCCATTTAAAAACAAAATAAAAAACTAAAGTGTTAATTTCCAAAGCCATGTGTCTCTCTCAAACTCACTGGAGCAAACAGCACCTGGAGACTCAGTGCGGGAGCGCCTCTTCCTCTACAGTTCCACAGACACCACTGCACTCCCAGCAGCATGGGCAGGAGCTTGCACCAGGAAAAGCTCAGGGATGTGCTGGCCCAGTCCTCTCTTTGACCCTTGAGGACCCAGGTCTAGGGGGGATTAAGAAATAGGCCATAGAAAAAATAAATGCAAGAGCTGAAGTGGAACTAGAATCTCTGTCTCTGGACTCCTAGCTCAGTCACTTTCAAGCTATTATTTAGGATTATCATTGGACTGCCCTGGGCCTCCAGTTTTCAGGAGTTTTTCACCCCACCCAGAGTTTTAAGGCATTCCTTGTGAATTACACAAATCATGGATGTGGCGCCGCTAGCGCTAAGCAATAAGTTGTCCTGCATCGCCCCCTGGTGGGCTTTTGAGCTATAGTCATATTGAATTTCTAGGAAGGACTGAAGTGGTTAGACCCTACCTCTATGATGCCTTAATTCCTCCAAGACTGTAAGACGGTCGGCTCCATCCGCGCACTCCCTCTCTCCCGCCTGTGTGGAGCGCCCTTCTCCTTTCTCAAACTGGATTTGATTATTATCCCAACCCTAGTTGCCTTTCTCAGGCACTCAGTTGTCTTTCACTGAAACTCTCAGCAGAGTGTGGATCTAGGTGCACGGTGCTTCTGTTGGTCTCCATCCTAGCTGGGCTGCCTCCTGGGAAAAAGAACTTGACTGTTTGTTTAAAAAAATACATATATATATACAGGCATGCAGTGTATAATAATCCCATCAGGGTAAGTGGGGTGTCCATCACCTCAAGCATTTACCTTTCATTGTGTTATAAGCAAAATACTCTTATTTTTAAATGTACAGTAAATGATTAACTGTAGTCACCCTATTGTGCTATCAAATACTAGATTTTATTCATTCTATCTATGTTTTTATACCCATTAACTATGCACACTCTCCCCTCCCCAACCCTTCGCAGCCCCTGTCACCATCCTTCTGCTCTCTATCTCTGTGAATTCAATTGTTCTACATTTTTAGCCCCAACAAATAAGTGAGAGCATGCAAACTTTGTCTTTCTGTGCCTGGCTTATTTCACTCCACATAATGACCTCCAGTTCCATCCGTGTGGTTACAGATGACAGGATCTCATTCTTTTTAATGGCTGAGTAGTAAGTACTCCATTGTGTCCATGGACCACATGTTTTTTTATCCATTCATCTGTTGGTGGCAGGTTGTTTCCAAATCTGGGCTCTTGTGAACAGTGCTGCAATAAACATGGGAGTGCAGAGATCTCATCAATAGCCTGATTTTCTTTCTTTGGGGTCTATGCCCAGCAGTGGGATTGCTGGATCATATGGTAGCTCTATTTTTAGTTTTTTGAGGAACCTCCAAACTGTTCTCCATACTGATTGGAAGTTTGTTGTTTTAACCTTATCACTGGATACTTAGCACTGGACACAGTGCTAGGGGGTAGATAAGGCACTCAAATATTTCAAGGGAGGGAGCAAGGAAGGCAAGGAGGCCAGAACACTCGGCTTGGACATCCTTGAGCCCTCCCCACACCTGGTGTACAGCCTGGAAGAATAGCATTAAAGCATGGATGGACAAGCAGATGGATGAAGAAATGACTTTCTCCTGGGGCTCCCTCCTGTCAGACTCACTCTTCTAATCTCCAGTGGCACTGGCCCCCCTTCTAATCTCCAGTGTCCTGCCCTAGTGCCTGTCCAGGACTAAAGTGGCAATCCTGGGACCCCATTGCCTCTGGTTTCCTGATGTGTCTTTTGCATATATTTTTTAAGACAAAGGATCCCAGAGATTGGGTATCCTATTTTTTTGGTTTAAAACGGTCAGAGGTGTTTGAACCAGAGTGACTCCATCTTGAATACGGGCTGGATAAACAGACACCGAAATCTGCTGGGCTGTTCCCAGGAGATTAGGCATTCTTAGCCACATGAGGTTCATGGTTAAAGGAATAGTTGAATTCATGCTGAGCAAACAGACCCAAGACTTAACAGACGCAGGAAATGTCCTAATGTCCCGATGTCTTAAGTACAAAAGCATTCTTAGTTTAAGAATAAGTTTTGCTTTAAAGATACAGATTCTTGTGAAGATGGTAGTTACACAAAGATGAGCAATCCTTTGACACAGCCCTGGAGTGGAGCACATCCCCCATGGCTTTTGCTTTGTTATTCTATATATAAACAAGCACTTCAGGTAAGATGGATGTGTTCCTCCTCTTGCCTTTGGGAGCGCCCTGCTCTGTCTATGAAGTAGCCCTTGCTTTATTCCTATACTTTCTTAATAAACTGGCTTTTGCTTTTACTCTGTGGACTTGCCCCCAATTTTTTCTTGTGCAAGATCCAAGAACCCTCTCTTGGGGTCTGGATTGAAACCCCTTTCAAGTAACAAAACCACAGTGGCCCTGATTTTCTTAAAGAGAGTTCCTGAGAGTTCATAAGAAAAGATTTGAGTTCTGATTGTATCCAGATCAACCAGCCTGACCTGGACATGTTGACAATTGTCTGTGCCATTAGAGGGACGTCTCCATCCAGGAGAGGTGGGAGAGAGCCAGTGCCCATTTGCCTTCTAAGCAAATGCATCAGAGCCTGTTCTAATAGGGAAAGAAAGTATAACTAATGAAATTAAATTCAGGGAAGGAAGATGAGCTCCACTAATGATTAATGTTCAACTTAATAGATCAGCAAGACACGCTGAGTTGAGAAGCTGCCCAGAGGGTTCCAGTCCGCTGCCCAAGCACAGGAGGAACAATGAGAGGAGCAACTTCGGTTCCCCACACCCGCGGCTTGTCTCTGGGGAAACACAGTTATTAATTGCTTTAAAATGTCAGTCGCTTTGCTTCAAAGTAGCCACTTCCCCTGCTGCTTTCTGATCGCCCCCTTGAAAATGACTTCCAGTGTGGACATTGACTCTAGCTTGTGTTTAAAACAGAATTTGGGGCTGGGCTCAGTGGCTCACGCCTCTTTGGAAGGCCAAGGCGGACAGGTCAGCTGAGGTTAGGAGTTCGAGACCAGCCTGGCCAACATGGTAAAACCTCATCTCTACTAAAAATACAAAAATTAGCTGAACACGATGGCGAGCGCCTGTAATCCCAGCTACTCAGGAGGCTGAGGCAGAAGAATCGCTTGAACCTGGGAGATGGAGGTTGCAATGAACCAAGATCACACCACTGCACTCCAGCCTGGGTGACAGAGGGAGACTCTGTCTCAAAAAACAAACTTGGGGGCCACCCACCTATCAATGCACTAGCCTTTTACATCTTTTTTTCTTTTAAAGACAGGGTCCCACTCTGTGACCTGGACTGAAGTGCAGTGGTGCAATCATGGCTCACCACAGCCTCCATTTCCTGGACTCAAGTGATCTTCCTGCCTCAGCCTCTCAAGTAGCTGGGACCACAGGCCCAACACCAAGCCTGCCCAACACAAGCCTTTTATAAAGTGACAAATCAGCTCAGTTCAACACGTGGGTGGGATCCTGCTGTTCTGCCCCTGCCCTGCCCCTGTGCCTGCACCCTCAGAAGGCAAATACTCACAGGGAACAGACTCACCCAGAACAGTGTGAGGCAGGGTCCTCGAGGGCTTCCAGAGAAGAAGACAGCTGGAAGGGGCCTCAGCGGAGACAGTGCCTGTGGGCCAATGGTGGCCGCACTGTCTTCCTTCATGAAGGGACAGGCTCTGGGCTCAGAGCCATGTGCCAGCTGGGGCTGGGATCTTCTGCTCTCGCTTTACTAGGCACCAGTGACAGATAGGAAAGGACCACTCCCCCAGGGTTCCTCTTTGGGACACCTGGCCTCCTTCCCTCTCCATCCCTTCCCTCCTGGGATTTCATGGAGCCCCCACTGTGTGCTGGGCCCTGTGGCCGCTAAGGTCACCAGGCTCCAAGCCCTTCTCTTGCAAGAGATCCAGACAAGCTGCCTGGGAAGTGGACAGTGGGAGGCGACACACCAGGAGAACTGGAGCAGGCAGGCGCCATGGTGCAGTGCGGGGAGGGGTGGACATCTGTGTGACAACAAAATCCTCCCTCTGTTTTGAACCTCGCTGTATTGAACTCTGCAGTCTTTAAAATAATGTAATCTCTAGGACTCTGCGGCTTCCCAAATCCTATTGACCTGTGATTCGGATAAGAACTGATCTCATTTGTGTCTGAATGAGTGAATGTTGTCTGTGCAAGCAGCTGACTTCAGGGCTAGGCTGGTATCCAGCATCACAAGAGCAAAGGCATGCTTTGTGGTTACAGATTGGCACTGGAGCGGCCCTCCCTCCCTAGCTTGTGGGGCCCTCGAGGGTCCAGGGGCGAGGAGAGCCAGTGCCGGCAGCCTGCCTCAGTGCATGTTTTCTGAGCACCTCATGACCTTGCTGGGAGTGTGTCTGATCAGCCGTTTCCCTTGGGACTAAAGATTTGGTCATGGCAGCAGGAGAGAATTCCATCAGTGGACAGCTCTATTTTTAAGGCTCCGGCTTTGTTTTCTCTTTCCCGAGAGGCAGTCCCTGCAGCAGGCTTGAGCCTGTCTCACTGACAGCCTGCCCGCATGTTAAGCAGGCACCGGACACTTGCTGGAAGGCAGGGAATTGCAGTGAAAGAGGACGGAGGTGAGAGGCTGTGCTCCTTGGGGTGAAGGCAGCTTCTGTGCTCCTGGAATCTACCGTCAAGCCAAGGTGATGCCTGCTTGCATGCTTCCTGAGGGGTGTGTGTGCGCGCGCGTTACGTGTGCACGCATATTCTATGATGATAGCATCCTGTTTGCTTATCCCTGCCTGAAGCATCCCTTCCTGCAGCCCCACTAATCAGCTCATTCGCTCACCTTCCCATAGGAATGTATCTCTTTGCCCATCCCTTTGCCTGGGACAGCTTGCCCATTTCCAGCCCTCCTCTCTTTCCTTCTCTTTTCTGCAAAAACTCGTGGGATGCTACATGAGTCTGTTTTATGTTGCCATAAAGAAATATCTGATCTCTACTAAAAATATACAAAAAACTAGCCGGGCGAGGTGGCGGGCGCCTGTAGTCCCAGCTACTTGGGAGGCTGAGGCAGGAGAATGGCGTAAACCCGGGAGGCGGAGCTTGCAGTGAGCTGAGATCCGGCCACTGCACTCCAGCCTGGGCGACAGAGCGAGACTCCGTCTCAACAACAACAACAAAAAAAGAAATATCTGAGACTGGGCAATTTATATACAAAAAGAAAGTATAAGTGGCTCATGGTTCTGCAGGGTGTACCGTAAGCGTGGTGCCTTCATCTGCTTCTGGGGAGGCCTCAGGAAGCTTTTACTCATGGCAGAAGGGAAGGGAAACTGGCATCTCACATGGCGAGACAGGGAGCAAGAGAGGTGCCCGGCTCTTTTGTTTTATGATTTATTGTATTTTTTGTGTGATTATTTTTAACTTTTATTTTAGGATCAGGAGCACATGTGCAAGTTAGTTATATAGGTAAACTGCGTGTCATGGAAGTTTGATGTAGATTATTTCATCACTCAGATAATGAGCATAGTACCCTATGGACATTCTTCCTGATCCTCTCTCTCCTCCCACCTTCCGCCCTCAAGCAGGCCTCGGTGTCTGTTGTTCCCCTCTTTGTGCCCATTGGTTCTTATCCTTTAGCTCCCATATATAAGGAAGAACATGTGGGGTTTTGTTTTCTATTTCTGCACTAATTCACATTGGATAATGGCCTCCAGCTCCATCCATGTTCCTGCAAAAGACATGGTCTCATTTTTTATGGCTGCATAATATTCTATGGTGCATATGTACCATGTTTTCTTTATTCAGTCCACTGTTGATGGGCACCTGGGTTGATTCTATGTCTTTGCTATTGTGAATAGTGCTGCGGTGAACATATGTGTGCATTTGTCTTTATGGTAGAATGATTTATTTTCCTTTGGGAATATACCCAGTAATGGAATTTCCGGGTCAAATGGTAATTCTGTTTAAGTTCGTTGAGGAATTGCCGCACTGCTTTCCACAACGGCTGAGTTAGTTCATCCTTCCACCAACAGTGTACAGGAATTCCCTTTTCCATGCAATCTTGCGCCAGGCTCTTTTAAACTACCAGCTCTTACATGAACTCATTGCTGCCGAGAGGGCACCAAGCCATTCATGAGGGACACGCCCCCATGACCCAAACATCTCCCACCAGGCCCCACCTCCAACATTGGGATCAAATTTTGACATGACATTTGGAAAGGACAAATATCCAAATCATGTCAAGGACCCTTTAACCTAATAGCTCAATCTCAGCTCTCCTGTAAGCTGGCCCTGTGGTTTTTGCACACGTGCTTCATCAGTCCAGGGCTCCTTTCTCCTTTGTGATAATGTGACCTCTCATAGGAGACATGCTGCCTGCCCAGAGCCCCATCAGAGGCTTAGCTGCTCTTGCTGTCCAGTCTCTCCAGAGACATTGCAACCCTCCTCTTACGTACCTGCTGCTCATGCCCTGAGTGATAGACGGTGTTGTGTGGGCAGTGCTCCTGTTACACACCTGCCATTTGTGCCCTGAAGAATAGGTGGCATTGTGTAGGCAATGCTCCTGGTGTCTGCTGCAGAATTGCCTCCTGCCATTTTGGTCCATTTTGACCTTCCCTGCCCCCACAGTTTTTACCTCTCTAGGACTGGTGCAGGGGAGCCTGGCTGGAGGCCAGCCAGGTAGACGTTAATTCTTGGTCTGTTCACCCCTTGGGAAATGCTCCTTCCAGCAGCGCCTCTAGGAGAACTTCCCCTAATGCATAGGGTCCCACTCTTTAGGCTTTCCTACCGCCTACTCCTGGACACAACGGTTGATCCACACGCGAGCACTGGAGCCATTTGGGACAATCATGGAATCCCCCGGCGATGTTTTGAATGGAGTTGATGGTGAAAAACACAGTCTCTGTGCTGTCAATAAATATCCTCCTGTTCTGGCTGGAGCCATCCTGGAAGAATAGGGCTGTCATGCGGGGAGGCAGATAGTGGGCTCCTGGTGATGCCTGAACCTTGAGCACTTCTCCACTGCCATTTGCTTCTGTTGGCACATCCACATCCCTCTTGTACCACAGCAACCAGGAGGAGGCCGGGCAAAGACCCTGAGAGGGAGGTGAAGTGGGGCATAGTTGAAAAAACAACATGATTTGGTAACACACTTCAGCATTGAGCCCAAGGGAAGGTGGATTTTGAAAAAAAACATATAAGAACATGACCTTTGCCACTGCTCTTGTAGAAATGGAAGAACAGGAGAACGGGGCCGAGTGAGAGGTCACCTTATCCATGGGTAGTGCCTGCAAGGCGTCTCTGCAACATTGACCCGGGGCTCTCCCCACTGTGGGTGTGTTCCCTGTGGGTTCAGGGTTAGTGAAAAAGAAAACAGCAAAGCAAGGTCATGTTAACTGGAAAATGTGATTATCTTAGAAAAGACAAGACACCACGAGGGCTTCTCCAGCTCCCCTCCAAAGAAGACACATTTATTCAGATTTGCCTGGATCCCACAAAGCCCCTTTTTGTAAAGGTTAACAGGAAGAAAAGTCTTTGATGCACCTTAGTTCTGGATTCCAGAATAGTTTTGACATTTGGGCTATATGGCACGTCTGGATGTTTTTCTACTTCCTCAGACTTCCTGGATCGAAATCAAGCTTCTCGCCTTTAAAGATCTCAAATATCTAACTTTCACCAGCCAATGGTAATTGGGCGTTTTCAGGGTCTAAGACAAAAATAAACAAACCCTGAAAGTAAACAAGATAAAGGCGGTAGCAGGGACACCCCTACAATCATTGTGCAGGCACAGTCACAAAGCAGAGGCCCCTGTGGCGTCCAGGCCCACAGCACTGCAAAGTGACCCCAAAGTGGCACGTCTCGATGGAATCGAGGTTTCCGTGACCAGGCTGAGGGTACACCCCGAAAGAAGAGACACAAGTCCCAGTAGGATCTGTGGCCTGTGTTTTTTCTAAAGAGAGTTTCACGAGCTTCAATATTTAAAGGGGAAAGATCAAGTGGGAGGGGAAGAAAAAATGAAAAAAAAAGGAAGGAAGGTAGGCAATGAGGGCAGTGTTACCTTCTTGAAAAGCCTGGATCTGTGCTCAGTGAACATGCATTTCGCACGTGAAAGGGAAGGCACGGGGTGGCGGCGGGGGGGCGGGGCAGTCAATGATGCTTTTGTCTGAAGCCCAGTAAATCCACATTTTACATAAACAAGCATGTGAAATGACAGTTATCTGGGAACAAAAGGAAGGTAGTTTTTGCATGACTGGGTTCCCAAGCTTAACCTTCCCTTTGGCTTGGTGAGTTTCAGGTCCTGAGATTAGGTTTTTCTTTCACAGCATTAGAAAAGGAAGATGGATTTCAACGTATTTAGATAAGGCAAGCTGGTCTAATTCCACCCATACTACACTTCTCTCTGCTGTCTTGGTCTGGTAGCTACACTCAGCAACATTTTCTTTTGGCTTGTGCAAATACTTGAATATTAAAGTATTGAAAATTTAAATACAAGTGTCAGGTATTCACTTGAGCATAAATTAATATCTGAATATCTGGAGGTGGACATAGGGTGTAGGGTTAAGGGAAATTCTACTGTATTCTCATATCCCTGGTCACCTTCAAAGTTCATTCAAAGTTATTTATTTATTTATTTATTTTGAGACAGAGTCTCGCTCTGTCACCCAGACTGGAGTGTAATGGCGCGATCTCAGCTCACTGCAACCTGTGACTCCTGGTTTCAAGTGATTCTCCTGCCTCAGCTTCCCAAGTAACTGGGATTACAGGCACGCACCACCATGCCCAGCTAATTTTTTTTGTATTTTAATAGAGATGACATTTTGCCATGTTGGCCAGGCTGGTCTCAAACTCCTGGTATCAAGTGATCCACCCACCTCGGCCTCCCAAAGTGCTGGGATTACGGGTGTGAGCCACTTAATGTAATTTAAATAGTAGTTTCTATAATACTGATTCATGGGAATAACCCCATTTTACTGATGGGAAAACCGAGGCCCTGAGATGCTGAAGCTATCTACAAGTGGTGATCTGACTCCTATAACAGTGCTCCTTGTTCATTTAAAAACATAATAGGCACCTTTTCTGTGAAAAAGGTGGAAAAATGCTTTGAAAGGGCTTTGAAATCTACTACGTAAAGTGCCTTGGAGAAAAGGCCGCTAGAATACAATGTGAAATGCAGTGAGTTTTGTATTTAAATTGACTCAAAGGTTTATACTTGTCAAGGTGGGGAAATAGCAAGTCAATGACTGTACTGCACACAGAAATTACACAACTTCTGAAAATAAATTGTGTTGCTCTAATGGATTTTACCTATGAATTAAAAATTGAAAATTCAATTTTCTCTTTGGCCAGCTGTGAGCTTTTGCCTGATAGAAACTGAGTTCCAGCTCACACAGAACCCCACGGCTCCCTCAGGACCCTGGGCAGAGTCCAGCTCACGGAGGAACCCCTGTCTCCCTCAGGACCTGGGCAGAGTTCCGGCTCACACAGGACCCCTGGCTCCCTCAGGATGCTGAGCGCAGAGTCCCGGCTCACACAGGACCCCTGGCTCCCTCAGGACGCTGGGCAGAGTCCCGGCTCACACAGGACCCCTGGCTCCCTCAGGACGCTGGGCAGAGTCCCGGCTCACACAGGACACCCCTGCTCTCTCAGGACCCTGGACAGAGTCTTAGCTCACACAGGACCCCTGGCTCCCTCAGGACACTGGGCACAGAGTCCCAGTTCAACATGACCCCCGTCTCTCCCACACCTGCTGACTGATGAATTCCTGTGTGTTTTGTATCCATGACCCAAGTCAGGTAAAAGTTGCATAGAGAAATGGGAGGCGGTGAGCACAAGGATCGTGTGACGCCCTGCTGTGGGTGTGGGACCTGCGGCCTCAGGGGCATGTGGGCTGGCAGCCGCTGTCTCCATGCCGGGTATGTAGGTACTGCCATCACCTTGGGGTCAGCATCTAGGGCCCTACTGGAGTTCACACTCAGCTCTGTTTGGCATCAGATTCTGTCTGGGATGTACAGCAGAAATCAGAGATGTGGGTTGGAAGTGGGGCTCAGAGATCAGAGACAGATATGGCCAACTGAAAATTAGGCTAGGCTCCAGCTCTGGCTGCAGATGGGTGGAAAAGTCAGAGGCGCAGCAGCTGTTCCCCAGCTGCAAACAGCTGGTGGAACAGGGGAATCCGATGGAAAGAGGCTGCACGGTGCTCACCTGAGTGGCCAGGCCTCCAGGCCCGGCGAGGGGAACAATGAGGTGAGCAGGTCAGAGGTGCTCCTGGTTTTCCCATCAGCACCGGCCAGTGTCTGGGGGATGCCCGGGAGGGGCAGCAGAAGCCCTGGGTCCCTGCTACCCATGGAGTCTAGAGGGCCAGGCCTTTGCCCTGGGATCGGGGAGCCAGAGCATCATAGACACCTCCCGTCTCATGCTGTCCCTGAGCCCCGGGGCATCACTCAGAGACTCCCTCATGGCAAGGGCACTCTATCCCGTGCAAGCCAGGAGCCACGGGAAGATTCGATTAGGAGACTGTGGGTGCCTTCGCAGGCTTTTAGGAAACTCTGATGGACTCATAAGGCTTCTCTTTCCTGGCACTGGTCAGGGGCACTGAAGTGTGTGGCTGGTGTATGCCATATCTATCTTGTCTTCCAGGGGAACTCCCTGGATCAGAGTTAGGCAGGGACACACCACCTGTTTCTGGGATCCCCAGTCACTGCCACTGGAATCTAAGGGGACTCACCCAAACCCACCCACATCACAAAGTGATGTTCCAAATGCGTTTTTCCAGCAGAGCACACAGAGACCCTCTTCAATAACTGCTTAATAGCTGTCATAGGTCTTATTCGTGTTTTCTAAGATAGAGTCCCATTGAGAAGGCCGGCTGAGCTCCCTCGTGTCTGGCATCTGGCTCGGCAGAAGGGATTTCCACGTCTGCTTGCAGGCCAGGGCCCAGTCTGGCTCTGGATGGAATGCTGGCCTTGCACAAAGGAAGGGAGCCACAGAAGGCGGGATTCGGTGGCTGAGTCCCCCAGGGATGGAAGACACAGGATGTGGAATGCAGGTGTCCTCTGGGCAGGGGCAGGGAACACGGAAGAGGGTGGTCTCAGGCTGTGCAGAAGGAAAGGTGGCAGCAGCTGCCCCTAGGCTTTCTGGGTGAAACCCTTGGCTTTAGAAAGACCCATCTCTTGAGGGGCATTTGGGGTGAGGCAGGGTGGAGAGGCCTTGGAGTAATGATGTCAGGGCATGTGAAGGAAGAGAAGTGGTTCTCTGTGCTGGGTTTTGGCAGAGAAGACTTGGAAAGGATTTGGATTAATACATTTTAAACAATGAGTTTTCAAAGGTTGTTCCAGGCAGTCTCTGTAGAAGCCTCTCGTGGGAGGAAGACATCTCCAACCACATTTCAGGAGCCAGCCCTGCAGCTTTATCCATGCCAACAGCTGAAAAGCACCAAGCAGCAAATGTGCAAAGAAGTGTGTGGAGATGCCGTGGGGATTCAGGCCTTCAGCCTCGCCCTCCAGGAGATGACCACACTGGAAAGTTCTGCTCCACCGAGCTTTTGTAGGCATTGTCAGAGAGCAGAGCGGTTCCACACCCTGCATTGCAACGGGGGCTTAATGCAGTGGCTGTGACTGTTCCCTCCACTGGGGAGCTCAGCGCAGAACTCCCTGCTACAAGGCTCTGTCTCTAAGCACCCGCCTCCCCGGAACAAGTCATCACGACAACCAAGAGAGCTTGCAACCAAGACTACACAGCCCTCAACCTTGTAAGGAAAAAAAGTGACAGGTATTAAATGGTGGCTATTTGAGGAAATAATAATAAATATATTTGGCAGAGTGAGGCTACTTGAATCTCGATGGCTGAGACTCTGTCGGCCTTCCCATTATGAAACCCATTTTTCAGGGTTTATAACTTGAAAGTAAAAATGTGCTCCAGGCAGAAGAAACCTGGCACACAAGGTCTTTGTCCAGAAAGAGGGAACTGAACAGATTAGTTCAGATCAATTTGAGATTGTAAAGAAAAACTGTCCTGAGTACGCAGATGGGTCTGGCACTGGAACAAATCACCCAATTTTGTTTGTAAGCAAGTTAACAGTAGGGGAATGTTCATGGAAATATTGCCCAGAAAGTACCTGCCTGATGTTTAACTGGAAGTGCCTATAGGTGGGTCAGATTCTGGGGGCAAAGAACATTGGCCCAGTGGCTGCAGGAGAGTAGAGGAGAGGGCACCTTTCCCCCTAGAAAGAGCTCAGATAGCATCTGAGGCTCTAGGAACTGTGCCTGGTTTCCTGACCTTTCTGAGGGAATTCATCGAACCTGCCGTCTAAAGGCTGTTCAGTGCTGACTGTCCTCCCGATGTCATAAGTCAAATTCCTGCTTCTAGGTCATGCAGGTCCCAAAAGAATTACTTTGCCTAATAAATGAGGACCCAAATGGGGAATGCTGGTTCTCCATCATCGGATGGCTCCGCTCCATTTCCCAAAGCCTTTAACAAACAAGGTAACTAGATTCCTGTCCAAATGCAATGTTCAAGGTCTAGAAAATAATCAAATGAAATGAAATCTCATCCTGGGCAGCAACGAAGAGCCTTTAGACCATCAGTATTGCTAGTAGGCCGTGGTGTCTTCCTGACAGAACTGTGGATTCAGCAGTGGGCACGCATGCATTTGCATCGATTATTTATCATTCCAGGGTGAAGATAAGTGAGCTGCGGCAGCGCTCATGCTTCCTGGGAATTCTCAGTTCCAGGCCCGCGGTCCAAACTCTTAGCTGGGTTTGGTTGGGAACCTCCACAGTTGAAGCATCCCATGGACCAGCTTAGCAGTTTAAAAACATTCTTCTATTTTATTATTTTTGTATTTTTTTAGTGAGTAGTGAGTAGGGACGGGCTTTACCTTGTTGGCCAGGCGCTCTCGAACTACTGACTTCAAGTGATCCGCCTGCTTTGGCCTCCCAAAGTGCTGGGATTACAGGTGTGAGCTGCCGCACCTGGCCTAAAATAATTCTATTTTTTTTTCCTGTGGGAAATTTAGAAAGTATAGGAAAAAATAGATAGGAAAAATTAAATACCCATGCTGCATCATCTGTCCATAACTATAGCTAGCCAGTGTTAACATTTTAAACTTCCATCCAATCATTCATTTCTCGGTGATACAGAGCCATATGCTTCACAAAAGTGAGATTCTATTGTATATTTTTACATTCTGATTTATGTACTTAGCACTGTATTAGGTGCATTTATCTGTCTCCATAGATATTCTTAGAAAAATACCATTTAAAAATTAAGTCCATAATCGTCCCTTGTATGGATTTTAAATATTATCTTTATGGACATATTGTTGTTCTTATTTTTTGCTATTACAAAAAAATGCCTTGATGGACATCTTTAAACATAAATACTTTTATGCTTCTGATTATTTCTTTAAAATATGCTCCTGGAAGCTCCTAAAAATGACTGCATCAAAGAATGAACCTATTACAAATTGTTCTGATACAAAGTAAGACACCCGCCCCACCGCATACAGCATAAAATGCTTCTGCTTTCCTGAAGGCAGAGGGTTTCCAAAACAAAGCTGAAATTCTTGGATAGGTTAATATGGCCATGCCTCTTTTTGCTTTTTTTTTTTTTTTCTGTTGTGGAGGTAAAAATACCAAAATAATATTAGTCCACTTTTCTGTGTTGGTTGGTAATATTTCTTCATTATTCCTCCTTCCCTCCCTCTCCTAGTTTTGGTACATTGAGAGTAGTTCACAGCCCCACCCTCCTGCCTTTGACCATGACCATATAACTTGCTTGGCCAATGTGACATGAACAGACATGTGCCAGAAGCTTTAAATGTATGTGTGGAGTTTCTGCCCATCCTTTTTCCCTCCCGCCCTCCGCCATGATGAGAGCATGCCCAGCTCGTCACTGGGCCCAGAATGAAGAGCTGTATGGAACACACCTAAGCCCAAATGTCACTCTGGAGCCCAGCCAGCCAAGCAGTAGCTGATGAGCAGTAGCTCATCCATGAATGAGGTCTAAATGAATGTAATTTCAGCCACAGAAATTTGGGAGATGTTTGTTACATAGTATTATCACAACAAAACCTGATTTGAAGAGCTTTGTTTGTCAGACGAGGAATATGAAGCTTAGAAAGATAAAGCAATTTGACCAAAGTTACCCAGGAATCAATGGAAGAGTCCTGTTGAAACTCAAGTCTGCCCTAGTTCTCGAGGCAGTATTGCAACGTGGTTGGTGCACACAGGCGCGGCCTTATAATTTCCTGTATGCTGGCTGGAGTTCTAGGGGTTTCCACTGATGCCTATGGCAGCTGTAGGCCTGAGATTCTGCCCCACTTAGGAAGACAGTAGCTATCGTAGACGAGGTGATGGACTGGGCTAGAGCAGGGCCTGGGGAAGGCGGCAGCAAAATAGCCAGTGTGAAATGACTGGCCTGTTTGAGTCACTTATTACAATGAATAATTCATTTAGAATTTGAGAAAACGAATGTCAGAATGTAGTGCTTCACACACACGTGGATTCATATGTATGAACATGAGCTGGGGAGTCACACCGGTCAGTGTTAAATTCCAGTTCCCTTGCTCCCTAGTTTTCTGACTTATAAGTTATTGGAACATCTGTGTATTTCGCTTCCTCCTCTGTAACATGAGATGACAGGAGTGTTTTCCTCATACAAATGATGTGATGATTAAATAAAATAATACTTATAAATACATGGAAAAGTGCCTGGCATATAGTAGGCACTCAATAAATATTAACTCCTGCCTCAGCCTACCGAGTGGCTGGGACTACAGGCGCCTGCCACCACACCCGGCTAATTTTTTGTATTTTTAGTAGAGACGGGGTTTCACTGTGTTAGCCAGGATGGTGTCGATCTCCCGACCTCGTGATCCACCTGCCTCAGCCTCCCAAAGTGCTGGGATTACAGGTGTGAGCCACCACACCTGGCCCAAAGTCAGGCAATAATTTATACTACAAGAAGGAAATAGAAACCTCAAGGGGTGGTAATGACAATGATTGTCTGAAACAGACACGCCTGGATCACCCACAGGATGTGAGGAGAGCCAGGTGACCAGCACTGGCCCTCTCGCTTCTGGGCAGCCTCTCCTTCTCATTCGGCTCCTGGTTCCTCACCCCTTTTCCACTGTCCCGCCTTTCTTCCCTCCCCCACCCTTTCTCCTCACGTCCCTTTCCCCTGCTGCAACTTTTGCTGGTATTAGCCATAATGTGACCTGAAAGGTTTCCTTTTTTTAGGTATACCTCATTTAATAAATAGGTGATGAGCGAAATGGTAAAAAACAAACAAACAAACAACAACAAAAAAAAACTAATTACTAGTTTTAGTATCTGCCCTTCATAGCCCGTTGAACTTGCTCTAAAGCACTGGCCACCTTAGCTTACTTTTTCTGCTAATTGAACCAATTAACAGTCCATGGTTAAGATATGAGAGTTTCTGAACATAAAATCAGCCCTGATTATTTGGAGTTGTGTTCCTTTGATCATTAGTAAGGTTGGATGTGCATATTGGCAAGGGGTGCAGTTGAGGACTTTGCCCACAAGCAAGATGTTTAAAATCGTATTTCAATCTCATCTCCAATTTCGTCTTTATCAAAATCCTCTGATTATAATCCAGTTGCACAAAGCATGAGACTGATGTGCGTTAGGAATCCCATTGGCCCTGAAATCTCTAAAGCCTCTTTCTCTTTGGACTCCACACGTGAACACATGCCATTTGTATGTTTCTAATATTGAGTGTCAGCTCCTTCAAAACCAGTAGGTAAATAAATGAACAGAAAAGAAAAGATATATATCTGGGCCTGGAGATTATAGGTGATATGAATTTATGGCTGTGGCCAGATTGCCGGAGTCATCTAGGATTTAGCACAGTCGTCAGCAGAAGGTTAGCTCGCAGGGAGCCTTCTGGATTCTGGGATCCAGCCAAAGGCCAGCAAGACAACTGGGGAACAGAGGTGGAAAAATTGGCTAGCTTCTGCTGATCGGTCAGATGCTCGGCCCCACCGAAAGTTAGTTTTGTTACTTTGAATGGATGATGCTGCTTCCTGCTGACTGAGCTCAGCCTGGTGCCTTTCTCCTCCTCCCTGCAAACTCAATTAACTGCTGGAGGTTGAGGCCTGGGCCTCTCCTTGGACCAAACCCGCATGTGCTCCTGTTGATACATGAAACAGGAGAAGTGGGGTGGAGGTGCAGAAAGTAAAGAGTCCTAGACGTCAAGTGGAAACTTGGCGCCACTAACCTTCTTTTTTTTTTTTTTTCCTGCCACATCGACCAAAGCCAGGACATTCTTTTCCTTGTGGAATCTGCTTTTCCAATGGAGTTTCCTATACGACTAAACACTTTGATTTTATATATATATATAGTTTGTTTGTTTTGTTTTGTTTTGTTTTTGATGGAGTCTCGCTCTGTTGCCCAGGCTGGAGTGCAGTGGCACGGTCTCGGCTCACTGAAATCTCCACCTCCTAGGTTCAAGTAATTCTCCTGCCTCAGCCTCCCGAGTAGCTGGGATTACAGGTGCCTGCCATCACACTGGGCTAATTTTTTGTATTTTTAGTAGAGTTGGGGTTTTGCCATGTTGGCCAGGCTGGTCTCTAACTCCTTACCTCAGGTGATCCACCCACCTCGGCCTCCCAAAGTGTTGGGATTGCAGGCATGAGCCACCGTGCCCGACCCGATTAACCTTCTTATCAAGAGGAAAGGAAAATCTCCCAGTCAGTTGCCATCCTCTTGAAACCTGGAGGTGTCTGCTCTGTGTAACCATTTCCCCTGCCTGTACCTATTATAGTGCTTACTGTACAACGAGTCCCCAATCATTGTTTACTTTTATCCTTTTCCAGGACTGATAAGTGTGTTGTGTTCAATAATACTTAGAAAGAATTAAATAATCACATAATCTCTGAGTGAAGAGGGACTTCGGAGGCAGCTATTGCCTGTCTTCCGTGATGTATTTAACTGGCCTCTAATGCAGTTAATTCCACTGATGGGCAGTCGTGATGCTCAGATGCTTTTTATTATACTGACTGGAAACGAACCTATTTTTTAGCAGAGTGAGGGGAGAAGGAGTCCCAGGCCTTGTAGCCATATCCTTTAGCTCTATCTTCTCTCATTGCAGATGAGTCCTTGGCTCAGCAGAATGGGCCTAGGTGGAGCTTGAAATTAATGAAGAGATGCTGCTTCCAGCTTTTTGAGCAAGGAGAAGTTTGGCCTCTAGTTATTACACCTTGAGGTCAGCGGCTATTTCAAGTCTGAGTAGCTATAAAAGTGAGCTGATGTAGTAACACTACCAAAGCAATGTTTTCTCTAAATATTTCAGACCCCCCATTATAAATCATTTATTATGATTACCCTTTTGGTATCATGGAATGAGATGATGAGCTTTTCTTAATGAACTATTTCATAGACATATTTTTTCCATTTATCTTGGTGTTGGATGCTAGGTGACCTAAATGGCAAATGAGGAAATACTTGTGCAAATCCTGAAATGCACACATCTCCCCATGCCAGAGTGCAGAAGCAGACAGGACTTTCCCTGGCAGCAATAGGAGCCTGGTCCTGAGTAGGGCCTCTCCAGCCTGACTACACCATAGCAGTCAGGTGATATCGGACTTGGGGTGTGCCATGTTCCCAGAACCCCTTTGTCAAGGAGTTCGGTGGGAGCTGGAGGAAGCATCCACATCTTTAAAAGCCAACCTTAACTGGTGAGAAGAAAAGTGATAAACATTCAAACACAATTTGAACTTTTAACTTAGCCTTTTGAGTTCATCTATATCCATTTCCACAAAAGGTCATGGGCTGAGGTGGTGCTTCACTGACATAAATGCACTTTGGAGTTGACAGTAACCCGGCAAGTCCAGGGACCCTGAAGAGACCCCTCCCCACACTTGTAATCATCAAACATGCTACATCTTAGAAATTGGATCCACAGGCTTATGGCAACTTGACGCAAAATGTATCTCAGGGCAGGCTGATCTGATTTAAATATCTTAGTGTTAGACAATCTCTACTTGACATTGTGAAGACGCATGTAATGGAACCAAGATTAAAATATCAAGATGACAAGAAGGATTGTACCATGAAGATAGTAAAAGTCACATGCATTCTGGGGTTACACATTCAATTTAAAATAGTTGTATTCCCTGTTCCTAGGGTCCCTGTAACTCTCTTGTCTGCTATATTTATATTAAATAAGTAATTTTAAATGAGTCAAAGTGTCTTGCTCCTCGGCCCACTATAGAATGTCAGTGTTCCTTTTTAACATTTCTACTTCTTAGATCCTGCCTTCACTGCAATGGGAATTCATATAGGGTTGGAGTAGGTTGTTCTTCTCACCAAGTTCCCAGGCCCACATAAAATGGCAGCTTCATGTTTCACTGGACCCAGCTCTACAGAAAGCAGTGGACAAAAAAAGGTCTGTGATGGACTTAGGACCCAAGGAGGCAAAACAGAGTTTGACTTTTCCCTTGGGGCTCTGCAAATGTCAAAGAGGGCCACACACGGGGCCAAATGACGTGCATATTGCACCTGGGTGATGCTGCCCCAGCTTCTCCCCACCATGGATGGGATCAACAAATGTTTCCCAGCTGAGAGGCAGTCACAGCACCAGGATGATCACGAAGTTGCCCAGTTGGATACAGACTATCCAGAAACTGGAGGATAACCTCACCCGCTCTCAGTTACCAGTAGGGTCAATAGTAAGCCAGAAGTGACAGCCTTCTTTCCACAGCCTCTTACTTTGTTTCCCCATGTCGCAGTCAGCTATACCTTCCTTAGCTGTAACTCTGATCATGGCCCCTTCTGTTTCAGACCTTTCACTTTGTCCCTGGAATGGACTGGAGCATCCGCTTCTCATCCTCTGAGGTCCCACGTGCGCTGCACCCACCCGTCCTCAGCCTCCCCGTCACACGGTGCTCTCCAAGCCCATGGGCTGGGCCTGCTCCCAGGGCCTCCACGTGCCACCCTCTGCCCAGCTGCAGCGTTTCCACGTGTCTTAGCCTGTTCTGTGCTGCGTTAACAGAATACCTGAGACTGGGTGGTTTATAAATAATGGAAATGTACTTCTTACCGTTCTAGAGGCTGGAAAATCTAAGATCAAAATGCCAGCAGGTTTGGTGTCTGGCGAGGGCCCACTCTCCACTTCCAAGATGATGCCTTGAACACTGCATCCTCCAGCGTGGTGGAAACACAGTTCCTCACATGGTAGAAGAACAAAAGCAGAAAGAGAGAGTCCGCTCTCAAAAGCCCTTTTATTTAAGGTATTAACCCCACCTATGAGGGAAGAGCCTTCATGGCCTTACCACCTCTTAAAGGCTTCACCTCCCAAGACCATTACATTGGCAATTACATTTCAACATAAGTTTTGGAAATGTACATTTGGAAAGAAACATTCAAAACATAGAAACGTGTTGCCCTCTCGGCCTGGAACCAGGTCCTCATTCTTGTCTTTGTCATTACGGATCAACCTTCAGGCCTCCACTTAAGCAAGTTCTGAAGTCAGTGAATACTTCTGCAGCATGGAAGTGCCAGGACCCTCGTTGGCCCCTGATGGCCAAATAGCCTCACTCTCCATTAGAAGAGAAAGCCTCACTCTCCATTAGAAGGCCAGGAGAGCAAAATCGGGGATTGCTTTAAAAACAAACAGTGTGGCAATAAAGAATTTCAGAAGAAAATAAAGAATTTACCACTGCTCCATCATGAATGCTCATAACAGGCTGGGGAGTAGGCACTACAGTTATCACAGCCCCTTTTTGATAGAGAAGGGAAATTGTCCAGAATTATGCAAAGCATAAGTGGCCAAGTCAGCATGTGAACTCGGGCCCCTACTTTCCTGTGCTGTCTCTCATGCCTTCTGCAGGGAAGTGTCCTTGGATAACCTTCACCCATCTTCATACCTCTCCCCTCCACCTAGACCAGGACTACACGCTGTAATAGACCCAGCTCCTGTTGCTTCATAATGCACAGACTGCAATGTCTTAATCATCATGACAATGACCGTTTCCAGTGCTTCTCACCTGCTGAGTGGTTAAGTTCTTGTGGGCAGAGCCTTGTCTGTTCTCCCCGCTGTGTGTGTCTCATCACTTGGCAGAGCCTCTGCCCTGCAGTCACTGACTGGGCTAGCATTTTTTCTACCACTGGGTGAGCATCTCAGCTGTCCGGCTAGCTGGGGGCGGGCTGAGGGAGTGCTACTTCCAGATGTCTTGTCTGAACTTTTTTTTTTCTTTTTCTTGAGACAGGGTTTCACTCTGTTACCCAAGCTGGAATGCAGTGGTACAATTACGGCTCACTGCAGCCTAGATCTCCCAGGCTCAAGTGATTCTCCCACCTCAGCCTCCCAAGTACCCGGGACCCAGGGCCTGCCCCAAGGGCCTCAACCTTTTCTAGCTAATTTTTGTAATTTTTGTGTGTGTGTGTGGAAACAGGGTTTTCCCATGTTTGCAAGGTTGGTCTCGAACTCCTGGCCTTAAGCAATCTGCCTTCCTCAGCCTCTCAAAGTATTGGGATTACAGGCTGAGCCATGAGCTACCACCCCCAGCCTTGTCTGCACTTTTGAATGGCTCCCTTGACAGGGTTCTGTGCATGATGGCAGTGGGGCACAGAAGACAGGACTCCTGCCTCAGAGGTTATCTGGGAGTATGGAGTATGGGAAGAGAGGTGCTAATCCCACACAGTGGGCATGAGCGGCACCAGCTCTGCTCAGAGGGCCTCCCTGTGCACATCGAACTGCTGAGTCTTCTCTCTGAGGATCACACAGATGTGAGCAGAGCAGTGAGGAGGCACAGGAAAAAAGGGAAAACTGGGTTCCTTCTGAGATTCTTTATTGCTACACTGTTTGTTTTTAAAACAATCCCTGATTTTGCTCTCCTGGCCTTCTAATGGAGAGTGAGGCTGTTTTGCCACAATATGGGCTGTCGGGGGACAAATAAGCCATTTCTGTTTGCTGACACTGAAAAAAGCTTCCCTGCTGAGGAGGTGCTAATGCAGCTGGCAGCAGCTCTGTGATGGGCATGGTGGGTAAGCTATGAGGCTGCCAGGAGCAGGCAGCAATCTCCCTGTGTAGACATTTCAGAGAAGGCCTTCCAGAGGCCCTGGGTTCAAATCCCAGTTCCACCTCTTCCTAGCTCTGTGAGCTGAGGGCGAATCTCTATGTCCTCACAGACAAATTGTGGGAAATGACATTTTTCCCTGTTCCTTTTACAGGTAGGTGTGGTGGTTTGAATGTTTGTGTTCCTTTCAAAATTCATGCTAAAATTTAATAGCCAGTGTAACAGGATTAAAAGTTGGGATGCCCAGAAGGGTGTGATTAAGTCATGAGAGTGGAGCCGTCGTGGATGGGATTAGATGTCCTTATAAAAGGGACTGATAGAAGGAGTCTGTCCCCTTTGCATTTCTGCCCTCTGCCATGTGAGGACACAGCATTCCTCCATTCAGAATGATGCAGCAGTCAGGAGGGCCCCTTCGAGGCAGACACTAGGCAGCCAACCTGCCAGGCTGTGGTCTTGGACTTCCCAGCCTCTAGAACCATGAGAAATAAATGTATATTTTTTAAACAAATTACCCAGTCTGTGGTATTTTGTTATAGCAGTTTATGAACTAGATGGCAAGTTAACTGAGTCTGAACTTGGGAAACAGTTTAACACATGGTTCACTCATTTTCTTACTAAGTTTCATCCACTAGGCTGAGTATTGAAGATATGCTTGGTAGACATGAGGCAAATCTTACTCTAAGACAGTCTCCTTCTAGGACAGTTCAGATACCTACGAGGCCAGATCCTTCTTTTCACCCTTGCATAAGCCCTTTTGAGCAACTTGCTGGGTCCCAACTCCAATTCCTTTCTCCTGTGGGAGACATCTGGCATTTTCACTGGTGAGCATCCATCCTCCCTCTGCAATACTTTCTTTCTTGAACTAGTGAAACTAAGGAAACATTACATTTTTTATGTCTCCAATTCATGTGCACAAACATGGCATCCATGGTGAAGGATACATTATGGGTGCTTTTCTAAATTATTTCACATGACTGGTAACACATGGAGAAGACTGCTGGGCCCATGGTGGGCCTCCCTGCTTACCTAGACTGAGCCACTCAAAGCAGAGCTCCACTTCCCTGCATCATTATAACAACCTTTTAACTGATCCTTGGGCAAGTAACAGAGTCAGGTCCTTCAAACTGGCAGAAATCACTGGAAAGTGTTCTGTCTCTTTTACTGGAGGCTTCTTAGCTGGTGAATTGGAGACCTGGTACTGCTGGATGCCACCATGTGACCAGAGCCAGCCTGAGAAAGAAGCCACAGAAGGAAGCAGAGGGAGAGGTGGAGATATGGCATTTGGGGTCCTGGTGTTAGACCCGCCTCTCAACTTCACAGCTACATGAGCACCTAGATTGCCTTGTTTGATTAGGTAGTTTCAGGTTGATGTTTAACTTTTAACCCAAAGTGTTCTAACACATCTTTTTCACTCATTCCTTTGTTGCTTAATTAGTAAGTTTTACTCTCTCCAAGAGTCTATCCTGGATGTATGTGAAAGTCAGGGAGGATGAAGACCCTGCCCTGCCCTTGGGGAACTTGTTTTCTAGTGGATAAGGCATGGTCAGGCCCCAATCAGCATAGCAGAAAGCACCATGAGTAAGTGTCCTGGGACTAATGTAGAAAATAATGAATCTGGGAGGCCAAACATGTGAATGGATGAGAGCCTTTCAGACTGCGGAGTGAAGGAGGGCCTGTGCAGGAGATCACAGTGGAGCAGAGGCTCCTTCCAGAGCCCTCAGCTGGGCCAATTCAGTGCCTGTGCACTGCTCAACTGAGATGTTACCACATCCTCCTTCTCCCAGCCCTGGGACCCAGGAACCCAACACCCAGTAGTTCCAGGAATCTGATGGCAATCAGCTAGGCAAGGAATTACTCAGTTCCAGAAACAGGCAGCATCAAAAAGAAGATTCAGGCTAGGCACGGTGGCTCACGCCTATAATCCCAGCACTTTGGAGTGGGCAAGGCAGGCAGATTGCTTGAGCCCAGGAGTTTGAGACCAGCCTGGGCAACTTGGTAAAATTCCATCTCCACAAAAATTAGCCGGGCATGGTGGCTCATGTGTGAAGATTCAGTTTTAGAACAGCAAGTTAAACTTCGATGGTAGTTCTGGATGTTTGCCTCCCACTTCTGCTCCAATAGGAATGTAGTCAAGATTGCATGGGGCAGACTTTTAATTAGACAGTAAGCTATCTGAGGACAGGGCCAGTTCCTTCTCCTTTCTCTCCTGTGTGCCTAACATTAGGACATATACATGTGCATGCGCTAAAAATATTTATTAAAGATTCGCTGACTCATTTTCTAAAAACTCCTTTGTGATATTTCTCAAAATATTATAAACCAGAGAAATATCGTAAATCAGAGATATGAAATGAAAAAGAAAATACTCTTTCAGTGTATTTCCAGATGTGGATTGTTAGAATAGAGATAGTATAGCATATTGGCTCAATCTGGTGCCAGATGTTCTGGGTTTAAATTCTCACTTCTTTGTTTACTTGATATGTGACCTTAGGCAAGTTACTGCATCTCTCTGAGCCTACGTTTCCCCCTTGCTAGCATGGGGACAGTCAATAGGCCCTGTCTGGTGGAATTGCAGTGTGGATCATGAGGCAATGTGCAAAGTGCTGAGAGCGGTGTCTGGTCCATGATAACCATTGCTCATGCGCCAGTTGTTGCTGTCATTATTGCTATTGAAAGAGAGAGGGAGAGTGTGTTATTAAAGATGGAGCCCAGGAGCACCAAGATTCCATGTTCTAAATAACAGCTCTCATTGACTGAGGGATGCTTTAATTCATAGAATGAAACTAGGAAGTCTCTCTGATCAACCTTTTACAGTGAGAAAACTGAGGCACAGAGAGGGAAAGTGTCTTACCCAAAGACACACGGCAAAATAGCAGTTGACCCTAAGAAAATGCCAGAGCTCCTCATTTCCAGTCTAGAATTATTTCTGCTTCTGTTCTTCTTCTTCTTTTTTTCCTGAGATGGAGTCTCAATCTGTCACTCAGGCTGGAGTGCCGTGGTGTGATCTCGGCTCATTGCAACCTCTGTCTCCCTGGTTCAGGCAATTCTCCTGCCTCAGCCTCCCCAGTAGTTGGGATTATAGGTGTGTACCATCACACCAAACTAATTTTTTGTATTTTTAGTAGAGACAAGGTTTCACCATCTTGGCCAGGCTGGTCTCGAACGCCCGACCTCAGGTGATCTGCCTCCCAAAGTGCTGGGATTAAACGCCTGAGCCACCGTGCCCGGCCCCTGCTTCTATTCTTAGCTCTTGTGTCTGACTATTGACCAAATGTGTGTAGATGCAAAAACCACACCTCCCACTGGAAATCTGGACCTAAATCCCACAGCGGGCTCTTTCCCTAGGAGGGTGACATGCGCAAGAGACAGACCAAGAAAAGCACCAGGGCTGCAGCAGGCGAGGGAGAAATTTCCAGCAGCAGATAAATCTGCCCGTTGCTGAGGGTCATTCCCGCGTTCCCTTGGAAAATGTGCACTTCGTGTTTATGCAGCTTTGAGGCAATTATTTCACAAGAAAGAAAATCTCTTGATCACATTACTTAATGTTCTCTAAGTGAATATTTGGTATTTAGTGGCTAAGCAAATTTACTTTTCTATAATGAACAGAGTGGATGATTGAAAAACATTTAATATACTGAGGTGTGGGTACTGCTGTCTAAAGGATTACTTAACTCACAGTTTAAACTCTCATTCTTTTTTTGAAAGGCAAACAGATTTCCTTTATACTGGAGAGTTTGGGATTAACTGTTTTGTTCCCATTAAAATCTGACTAAATACATGAATCGGGTGTTCTTGCTTATGGGCTCTAGGGGGATATATGGATATACTTTTGTCAATATTGAATAGCCTTAGCATTTTGCCAGGATTTCCCATTGGTACATACCTGCTGGATGGAGAGTCAGTTGGTGCTATTGATTCAGACAAAAACCTAGACTGCTAGAATTGCATTCAGGTTATACGAGTTTTCAACATTGAGCCTACATAAATGCATATTAACATTATATTCATGGAAAGCAACAGATTCTCTTCACAACTTCACAACCATGATTCTCTTCACAACTAATAAATAAAGAATTTATTCAAAGAAGATCTTGAACAAGCAGGAAGGTGAGGGAACAGGGACAGGACAGCAGTGAGACTCTCAGCCATCAAAAGTTTATGGACTTTCTGTGAGATTCACGTACAGTGACTTTAAGTCCTTGTGTCTCTTTGTTTCAAATTTCAAATTCATGGGAGAGAAAGTTGGAGTGGCCCAGCTAGAAGCAGGTACTTGCCAATGAATTGATGAGCTAAGACCAGAGAGGCAGTGCCATGCAACAGTGTAATCGCTGGGGCCATTTCAAGGAGGGGAGTTGATTGTGAGTTAGGCAGCAATCCCCAACATGCATTCATTGAGCCAGGATGGAAATGTGACCAAAAACCAAGTTGTTTTCTTTCTTTGACAGACACTGTCAGTGTCTCATCAACGCCTCCCGCCCATCACCCCTCTGCACTCCCTATTCCAGGCAAGCCCATGACTCCCTGCTTGCTTCTTTCCTTGGAGATCAACATTTAGATTTCTCACCTCCCAGATGCAAAGACCCCAAGTGGTTTCTACATCATGTCCCATAATTCCCCAAGGCAGTGAAGCCCCCACTTCCTTAGTAGTCCCCAGCAGTAACCTGCCCCTTAGTGCCTTTCCTTTCTTCTTCCACTTCCCCATCCCCTACGGGTGCTGTCTGGGATCACATCCCAAGCAAACCACCTGCCGGCTAATCCTTGTTTCAGGATCTGCTCCTGGGAGAGTCCAGCCTAAGACACATTCTCTCTGGAGGCAAACACCAATGTACTTAAAACTGATGGCTGCTCTCTTTTAATGGACTTAACAGTAGCCTCACTGGAGAGGAAGTCTGGCTGTACCCTGGTTTTCCAGCTTCAGCATGACTAGGGAAGGGTCTGGCGGTGAAGAAATGCCCATGCGCCATGCCTGGCCAGGGAGAGGGTCACAATTTTTCTGATTTGGAAAAAGGCCGACTGCGCTGCTCACAGCCAGCTTTTCAGCTTAGCATCAGCTTGGCGGGTTGTTTTGGGTCTGGATGTGGAGTTGCCTCTCCAACTGCATAATGAGCTGCTTGAAGCCAGGGATCACATCTTCCCTTCGGTTTGTTTCTCCCACTGGACAAAACAGAGGGCGGATGCACTGAAGGTGCTCACAAGAGATGTGTTGCTTGATTAAAGAACAGAAAGAGGAACAGGCATAATCATTTCATTTTCTACAGGCCGGGGATGGGGGCTTTGCTCTTCGAGTGTGGTCATGGTCCATGGAGCTTTGAGTGGGCTGTTGCAGGCACCATCAGAGACCGTCCCTTTTCCCTTTAGCACTCACTGTTTGTGTGCAAACCAAAGGCTTCTTCCTGCAAATACCAGTGGTTCCACACTTAATCTTGTGCACAGGGCAGACGACAAGAGGCAGGGAGTAAATGCACCTTGAAACAGCTCTCCATCAGCCACCACTGGGATATGGCGAGTGAACACTCCAGCTTCCTTGCCTCGCGGCTAAAACAATTCTAAAATGTGTTTCACAGCATGCACCAAATCCGACAGGATTAAACTCCAGTTTCCCGCAAGGCAAACTGCTCTAACACACCCTGCATTGGTTTTCTTTCCTCTCCGTCTCCCAGCTCCCTGCTCTTCTCTCAGTGCTCCCTGGAGTCGCTCCTGGCCCCCACATCTTCATCACGAGGTCTGCTCGTGATGAAGATAAAGGGAAACTGGTTTCTGCAGGAGCAGAAAGTTCTTTCAGAGTCCAGGAAATAATTAAGGGAGACTTAGTGTCAATGTCCGTTTACTTTAGGTTAAATTCTTTTCCTATGTGGACCAACTTCTGATAGAAGCCTCTCCTTTTTTGTTGTTGATTTTGTTTGTTTCTCGTCTTCCAGTACGTGCATGCTTCCCTTCATGCAGAACATTATTTTGCAAGATAGACAGTATTTCCCCAGGCTGGTATAAATTATTATCGAACAATGAAGCCCCTTCTCTAGTCATCATTCCGGTGCCACCTGGCTAGGCTCAGATAAATGGCCTATTCTGGAGGTGCAGGAAACCGGAAGAATCATGACGTTATCCCAGGAATATGGCAGCCCGGTGCCCAGGGGATGGAGTATCTATAAGTGTGGCCCTGTGGAAGCTCCTGCAGGTCAGGGCTTTGCCATGAATAAAATCCATCCTATTGCCGAGACTGGGAAACACTGTAGGCACAGGACCAGTGGCCCAGGTCTGGGTTTAGATGATAACGTTTTCCTCATGGCCTCTTTCCAAGTACCTAAGTTTCATGATGAACAAGCCATCCAGAATCCAGTTAGTGGGGGAACGAGTGGCTTACGTTTCCTAATTGTACATTTAGTCTGTTGGTATTAAAACTCATACTGAACTGGGCATTGCTGCTATTAACCTCTTTCTCAAGTTGGGATTAGATCAGTTTTCAAACGGAGACTCTATTTGGAGATGGTCTTGGATATGTTTAGGTTATTTTACAGCCACGAAGCCTCAAATGGCTTCACTTAACAGGAGTTCTTAAACTTTGGAGGTAACTTTGAGATTTGATAAAAGGCCGGTAGGCTTCCCCCAGACCAATATCATTAGGTCCACACTCAACATTTTGCATACAGATAGGGTGGGTAGACCCTCAGAGCCCATCCATTGAATCACTAGGGACCTCCAGCAAAGATAGCTGTTGGTTGTGACTGGTTAGTGACTGTGGCAATCTTGGGGGTGAAGCTCCAGCCTGAGTCATCCTTCTGATGATCGGGACACATAGTCTGTCTGATGATAAGCATTGCATGTATGAGGATACTGTGTGAAGAATGCCATACACTGGTCTATAGGAAAATCCAACATGAAGTGTTTGGGGATAGATACTACACTTGAACAGAGCATCTAATGCATCTTCATTCTGACCACATGGACTGCTTAAAAACGTTAAATTCAAGAAATGGAATTTTAAATTTAATAGCTGTAGGTATTAACGTTTCCTAAGTTAGAAGGATGTTGGTACCACCAATTGCATTTAATTGTCTTCTGCAGTTGCTGTTACAATTTATGTTTATTTTTCTTCAAAAGTGATAATGTAATACAATAGTAAGTTGTATATACCTTGAATACACTGGACAGTATAGATTGTTATATAAAATAACATTAAATTGATCTATAACCCCCATTCGGAGGCTAACACTTCAGATAGTTTGATATGTTTCTTCTCATTTCCTCTGCATGTATGTATATAGTTTTATTACTTTGCTTAATATATTATTTGTTTTTACCTATCATCAGATGTCATTTTTAAAGTCATCTTTGAAGATTAAGTGAATTCTCTGACTGGATTGTTGGAGCTTTGGAAGTTCACAGTTTCTCACTCTTTTTGTTTTTTTTTTTTTGAGACTGAGTTTCGCTCTGTCACCTGGGCTCACTGCAACCTCCGCCTCCAGGGTTCAAGCAATTCCCCCACCTCAGCCTCCCAAGTAGCTGGGATTACAGGCACTGGCCATCATGCCCGGCTAATATTTGTATTTTTTTTTTTTTTGGTAGAGACAGGGTTTCACCATGTTGGTCAGGCTGGTCTCAAACTCCTGACCTCAGGTGATCCACACTCCCTCGGCCTCCCAAAGTGCTGTGATTACAGGCTTGAGCCACTGCACCTGGCCACAATTTCCCACTTTTTCTATTACCCTTGATACTCAAACTCTTTTCAGTTCCTCCACGATGCTCTGACATGATCCTAAGCTTCCTGAGGTCACCTCCCAAGAAAATCACCTGCCCTCAAATCCTGGGCAATCCAGTGGCTGATCAGAGAATGTATTTTTTCCCCTCAAACAAACATGGTCTTTCCCTGGAAAGACTGCTGGTGAGTAATTTTCTCTTGCTCCTTGCAAATGCTCTGTTTCATTTAATCTTCACAGCAGCCCAGGGAGGCAGGTGCCACTTTCCCCATGTGGCAAGTGAGGAAGCTGAGCTCAGAGGGGTCACTGCCTTTCCCACGGCCACATGCGGAGTGAGCGGGATTTGCTCTCAGCTCCGCCTTGGCTGAGTCCTGTCTTCTCACCAGCGCTTCTTGAGTGCCCTGGCCTGGGTGCGCCACCGCCACCCTCTGTGAGTCCGTGGGTAGTCAATGTCTTTCCTCAGGGCTCTCCTTTCTCAGTGCCCCATCCACGTGGAAGTTTTAGAAACCCTGGGCCACCTTAAACGAAGAGCAGCTGGCTGACTGCTCCCTGCCAGGAGGGCAAATCCCATCTTCTGAGTTGAGATGGACAATTATGTAAAATGAATTCTGGGTGCACCCAGTTGTCTAATTAATGACACATTACCTATGTGGGAGAAAATGGGTCTTTTAGGGCTCAGAGCGCTCAGACTCTACATCTCTCCTCCTGGGCCTCCTTGATGAAACTAAATGGAGTAGGCGGGGGAAATTGACATTTTAGAAGCCAGTTTTCATTCTTGGACTGAAAGAAACTGTTTCAGTGCCTATTTACCTGGGCTGCAACACACACACACATGCACAAACACACACACACACACATACAGATGATATGAGCCCCTGAGTTTGCTGTCATCTAGGAGGCCACAGTCCAGAGCAACAGCATTGAAAGCAGCTACCCATTTCAACATTGCAGCCGACGAGAGTGAAATCGGGGAACACATTCCAGGTCCAGGCAATGAAGGAGAAAAAGTGCCAGCTTTTGCCACAGTCATTACTTACACAGGTTTACCACCTGTAATATATTTCCCAATGCTGTGTTTCTCTGACACTGGCTCTGCCTACACCCACAAAGCAAGATAAGAGAGAAGGTCATGACCGGACACAGTGGCTCACACCTATAATCTCGACACTTTGAGAGGCTGAGGCGGGAGGATGCCTTGAGCCCAAGAGTTAGACAATATAACAAGACCCCATCTCTACAAGATATTTAAAAATTATCTGGACATAGTGGCGTGCGTCTGTAGTCTCAGTTACTTGAGAGGCTGAGGTGGGAAGATCCCTTGAGCTGGGGAGGTTGAAGCTGCAGTGAGCCAAGATTACGCCATTGCACTACAGCCTGGGTGACAAAGTGAGACCTTGTCTGTATTTAATAAAGAAAAAAGGAAAGCAGAGCCTTGGACATGGCTTGGCCTAGTTCACAACTGTCTCTTTGCTATCTCCTAAGGACCCACAGCCAGGGGGCCTTGAACTGTGAACTCGTGAGGGTTGGACCGAGACCTCAGGCTTCTGCTGCTTTACCGTGAATACAACTTGCATTACTAGATTATGCTCCAGGCATTGTTACAACTACTTGCAGATATCAACTCATTTAATCCTCACTGATGTCCACATCCTGCTTTATAAATGAGGAGACAGCCATGGGTAGGTTAAGTAGTGTGCTGGGGTCACATTATCTGGGCGTGGTGGGGTCATCAGTGAGCATCTTGCTCTGACTTGGAAAGGAAGTAAGGCGTTTCCTGAGGTTTCTCTTGCTCCATCTGCACCCTCCCTCACCGCTCACCTCTCCAGGGCTCCAATTTACCAACAGATGCCCTCAGGGCACAGCTTGGGAGTCATTCAGACAAATGGTGGCCTGCTCAACTGAGAAATGGGTAGAAACACCCAATATATGCTGAATACCAGCTCTATGCAGATATTGAGCTAGATGCTTCTCTCAACACGGCTTATGTAGCCCTGCTAAAAACACAGCGGGAAGGGGAAAGAATGAAAGTAATGCATATTGAGCCTGCCACGCATTCCACCTTATATAAGCGAACTAATCCCTTAACCTACGCTAGGGTTGGTAAACCACGACCTACGGGCCATGTCTGGCCTGTCACCTGTCATGTGAGTAAAGCTTCATTGGAATCCAGCCACAGCTGCTCAGTCATGGTTGTCTATGACTGCTTTCACACTGCAGTATGGAATAGAGACCTCACAGACAGCAAAACCTGAAACATTGACTGTTTGGCTCTTTACAATAAAATGACCCCTGATTTATGCAGTCCTTATAACAACTTCGCAAGGTGGGTATAATTTTGGAGATGGGAAAACTGAAATTCTGGGAATTCGAAGGGTTAGTTTGAGACCACCCAGACCATGGTAAAACCGTGACTTACACCTGTGAGTGGTTGCTTCTCTTGCTGAATGATAGGGTGACACGGCAGCCAGTGTCTCTCAGGGAGTTGGGGGGATGGCCCTGCTGTGTTCCAGGGAGAGAGAGGGACCCTGGAGCTGCTGCACTCTGCTCTTCCTGCTCCCTCAGCTCGGATGGCTCGGCCACTGTGGCTTGTCTTGCTATCTCCAAGAGCACAGCTGCCCTTCCCCGTAGCTGGCTTGCTAAGACCATCTGACGCGGGAACAGCAATACATTCTATCACATTCAGCGCAAGAAATGACATGCCACACAATTGCTTCAGGAATGACCAAGAAGAAAAGAGTGATTACATTTTTGGCCTCCACTTTTTTTCCTCCCTGGAGATGATGGCATTGATTTCAAGTTATCTCCCTAAACGGCTCATTTGTGGGAACTTCCCCAGGCTGATCTGAAGAAGGGTGATGATTGCAGGCAGAAGCGAGTCCTTGCCCTGCAACAAGATCTCACACCTCACTTACTGAAGCGGGTCGCAGGGAGTCCCAGCATCTCTGAGACCATGGGCACGAAGCTCAACTCCTCCATCACCTGCCCCTCTTGCCGGACACAGGAAAATTCCCCAAATGGGCTTCTTTCTCCGCTGTCTCTGATTCAGTTTTAATCAGCTGAGCGTTGTAATCAGTTATGATATGATTTGTTACTAAAAATAGCACCACAGTATAGAAGTGTAGACATTTACAAATTGTTTACTTTCCTTTCTTTTTTTCTTTTGAATTTTTGCTGAAGTATAACATGGGTACAGAAAAATCCACACATTGCAAGCCTAAAGCTTGAGGAATTTTCACAGACTTAGCATATCTGCATAAGCAGCATTCAGACTAAGGAACAGGACATGCCCCACCCCATGAAGCCTGTCTGGGCTCCCTCTCTGGCCTCCACCCACATGGGGAACGGCTGTGCTGACTTTCTTTTGCTGCTCTTTATCTTCATGGATCTGGAGTCATTAGAGCTTCCATGTCTGGCTTTTTCCCCTTGACATAATGTTGGTGAGATTCAGCCAGATTTTGGGACACAGTCATGAAGCATTTATTTGCATTGTGTTCTAGTGTGAATACATTAGTTTGTGTCTCCATTCTCTGGTTGATGGGCATTTGAGTAGTTTCCAGATTTTGTCCTTATAAATCATGTTGCCAATAAATTAATTATGCAACCTTTTGTTACACATAAGTACACATTTCTATCAGGCATATATCTAAGAATGTAATGGCTGGGTCACGGTATAGGCATAAGTGTGGCTTTAGGAGATATTGATGAATGGTTTTTTAAAGTGGTTGCACCAATACACACTCCCACCAGCACGGCATGGGAGTGTAGTGTGTTCCACATTCTCACTAACACTTGGCAATTTCAGTCCTTTAAAATTATTATTTTAGAAAGATTCAAGGTCTTTCTCATAATAATACCTTTCATGCTACTTTTATCTATCTAATTTTTAGAAGAAAAGAAAGTCGGATTTAGCGAAAGTTCTCCAGGGTATGCACTGTTTTGGGAAGCACTCTCCCACACCCAGATATGGCCCCCGGTGCAGATCTATTTGTTCCTATTGACAAAGTAACAAGTCACAGCAGTATTCTCCCTCCGACCTTTGAACGTCACCAAAACACGGCTGCCTGCAAGTGTCCCTGTTGTGAACACCAGCCCCAAGCTCCTCATCAGCCTCCTGCCTTGCATCTTCCTTCCAGACACCCTGGCCTAGGACAGACACAAGCTGAGTGGCTAGCTCCCTGCCTCCCCGCCCCAGTGCTTCACACTTGTGCCCCTTCACAGCTGGTGTCATGATTGCCTTCCAGTTGTGTGCTGATTTATCTGCGCTGTCTACATAAAGTCTGCATTATCATAGGTGTGGTATGTTGGATTCCCATTTTTCTAGGATACAGGAAAACAAGCGTGCAGCCTCTGACGTGTCTGTGTCATATCAGATGCCATCTCTGGGCTGCCCACGTGGCCCCTGGCCACGGAGCTGTCACCACTTCCTCCACAGGTTGGGGCCTTCTAATACAGCTGTTCTGGGCCCTCGGTGGCTCGCAAGCCCACCCTAAGAGCATCTCGCCCCCTCCTGCTGTGCGTATCTCTGGCTCCTACCCTGGGGTTTCCCTTTTGCTGTGGAAGTGTGAGATGCTGAGAAGTCCACCCACAGTGCCCACACCAGCCCTCAGGGATGGGGTGTTGGGATGTTACACCCCATAGAATGAAATTTGGATGAGTGGGAAAGAGGGGCTTATGGCTGAATCCTTCCCCTCCTATCCCACTCCCCAGCCTCTATGCTGTGTTGGGGCCCAGCAGTTCCCCTGGCCTCCCTAAAGACATGCTAAGATATTGAGCAGTCCACTTGTAACAAAGCCTCACCCTTCTCATGATATTCTCACCAAACACGAGCAAGGCAGACACAGCTCCCCTCTGCCTGCCTCACTCTGCTTTCCTGGGACCGCACTCGACAGCAAACTGTCAGCAAAGTCAGCTTCTGCCTCATGTTCTGTTTTCTAAGGAACCCAGGCTACAACAAGTGCACTGCCTGAAATCATCTTTTGGCCCACCAGGGTACATACCACCCTTCACCAAGTGCACCCGTGGCCTTTTCCATTGCCTCACGGTATTACCCCATCAAGGCTGCCACCCTGGGGGCCACCGTTCCCAGACCTGCAGCTCCTCTCTTCCACGTTCCTGAGGTGGCTCTCGAGCCTCCTTCCCTCCAGCCTGGAAGGGACCCACCTCAGTGTCCCTGTGGTCCCGACCCTGCACTTCCCTAGGGGCCTCAGCCCTTTCTTTCTTGTGTATAGATAGTCACAGTCCATGCCAACCTCCTCTGATAGATGTGGTCCTCTCTATGGCAGGGACTCTTTGAGCCTCATTGCTTTCTGCTCCGCAGACATTGGTAGAGGAAGAAATGAGTTACCAAGAGGAGAAAAGTGTTCACATGTGTATAACAAGGGGCCAAGTGATTTAAAACTGCATCCGCCTATCCAGGAAGATGGGTTCTCTCAACTGGATTAGAATGAGATGGATGTTGATCTGCCCAGATGAGCCTAAGCCAATCTTGAGAGCAGCTGTCTCAGACCAGGCTGCCCCGGGAGCAGACCTCAAACAAGGGAGGAGTATAGTTGGTTTACCTGGAAGGTGATCCCCGGAAGTACCATTAGGGTTCTGGGAACAGGAGAAACAGGGACAAGGAGCTAATTGGAATTGAGTTGTCAGCATGTTTGGGTTAGGGCATGGGCCCCTGGCCTGAATCCCACTGGAGAATGTTGAGAGTCAGTGTGGAACACAGCACAGGATGGTCACAGCCAAGGAGTGAGGATTCTTGGGGTATCCACCTGTCGGCTTTCCTCCAGCACTGGTGAGGGCTGCTTCTGACATGTGCAAGAATGGTCAGAAACAAAAGCCCCTTGGAGTTGGAGCTGCCGATGTTGACTGTCGGCAGACTCTGGCTTCATGGAGGTGCAGTGGGACACCAACAATCTCTGCCTCATTAGGGCTGCATCTCCATCATTGCCATCTCATGGTGCACACAGAGTCCAGCAAAGGAGAACCCTAGCTCTCAGAAGCCTTGCTGCATACCCAAGAGAACCACTGTAGGTATCCAGGGTGCAAACACTTCTCTGCTTGATGCTGAACTAGGTCGCCTTAGGAGCAGCCTGGCGTGAAACCCCCTCCTTTGCTGAGACAGGCTCACACGTTCTTCCACTGCACATGCCCGCTGCCTTTTCTTCAGCTCCAGGGAGCATGCTCTGGGCACCAAGGCCTAACTTCTCAGCCTCAGCTGACAGAAGGCATATGTGGTTTTGCTAATTTCTAAAGAAGAAAAACTACCCCGCTTCCCTTGGAGCCCTAATAGCACCAAGGCCTGGCGAGATGAAGGCCCCCTGTCTCTCTGCAGATCTGCCATCCCCTGCTGGGCTGTGCAGTGACAGTGGCAGTTGGGCAAATCTCCTCCTTGCTGTTCTGAAACAGAAATTCATTCTGTCTCCAGGCCAAGCACTCAGCTCACTCACCCAGACTGAACACCAAGCCCCGCTGCAAGAGCTCAGAAGTCAGAATTGCATTTAGCTTAAGGTGTCAAAGCCCTGCCCTGAGCCTTGGAACACTTCAATTTCCTCCTCTCAGGAGAGAGCACCAGGGAAAGAAGAAGGGTCCCCAGAGGTCGGAAACTGGGGCTGATCGAGCTCTCAGGGAAACAGGCTTGAGAGTCTGGAGTTTGTGTAGGATGTTTCAAGAAAGCAGTTCCTGCGTGCACAGCTTCCGGGGTTGCCTGGCATTTCATATGACAATCACCGTGTTGGGACTGAAATGATGTCCCTGCCCCTTCTTAACTATAGGCAGCCAGGAGGACCATGCTGACCAGGTTATGCCAGACATTACCCGTAGAATAGACTAATGCGTTTTTCTCAGGGTTGTACTGGGCCCTACCCTCAGGCTAAAGAGGTTTCAGAAATGACGATCAGATGGCTTAGGCCCAGGGTTGGAGACACATGACGCAGATGCAGCTACCACCTTGCTCTTCCCCAGGGCAGACATCACTACTCAATCCTGGGCCCGGAAACGGCCTTTCCAGCTCACCCTTCCGGGCAACCATGAGCATAAGTCAGGTTACGCACACAAGCTCAGCTGGGTCCCTGGTGTGTTTCTCATTGAAACTGGCACCTGCAGTGGGCGCCACAGGACCTGCACAGCGCCCCTGCCCTGCACAGCCTCTTTCCCACGTATGCCACACATGTGTATTCATGAGAATTCACTCTCTGGTTCATTGGATAAATGCAGTTTATTAAACAGTTACTGTGTGCCAGGGATTGTGCTCAAATGATAAGGATTCAAAGGAAGTAAACACAAGACCGGCGCTGCTCCATGGGAGAAACCTGCACAGACCAGCCTCATGACTGGAGCTGCAGAAAGTGCTCTATCTACAGGCCCAGGACACCCCAGGCATGTCACAGCCACCCTCTGAGCAAGCAGAAGCCCAGAGGAAGAGAGAGGGCAGGGCATGAGTGCAGAGAGGAGAAAGGAGAAAGCCAGCAGAGATGGATTGAGCCAAATCATGTGTTCTTCATGACATCTCGTTTCCCAGCCACTTCCAAGGCAAGCTCCAAGATCTTCAAGGAGGAAAAGGACAAACTGGCCCTTGTTGGGAGAAGTGAGCAGGCTGGCCACACCTGTCTCCTCAGCCCACCCTCACTCTTGGGGGAGCAGCACAAGTCTATTCATACATGGGGTGATGTGATCTCTGGATCAAGGGCCAACACCTGCACAAGTGCAGCCATCCAGAGGCCGGCACCCTAGGAGGGGGCCCCCACCAGGGGCTCTGACCAACTCAGGGAGGAGCTGATCCATCCGCAGTTCTGGGGCCTGCACCTGAGCTTACAAAAAGGACCTGCCAGCTGGAGGATGACAGGCATATACCAGCCATGAGAGAGGAAGAGTGAGCAGCTGCACCCAAAACGAGGCCGCTCCTGAAGGTCTTGAGCACTCCAGTGGGCCTGTGTCCTCCTAATTACCTTCTTACTTTCTTCTTCTTCTCCTTCTCCTTCTCCTTCTTCTTCTTCTTCTTCTCCTTCTCCTTCTTCTTCTTTTTTGACAGAGTCTTGCTCTGTCACCAGGCTAGCATGCAGTGGTGCGATCTTGGCTCACTGCAACCTCTGCCTCCGGGTTCAAGTGATTCCCTTGTCTCAGCCTCCCAAGTAGCTGGGACTACAGGTATGCACCACCATCCCCGGCTAATTTTTTGTATTTTAGTAGGGTTTTACCACGTTGGCCAAGGTGGTCTTGATCTCCTGACCTCGTGATCTGCCCGCCTTGGCCTCCCAAAGTGCTGGGATTACAGGTGTGGGCCACTGCACCCAGTCATTTTCTTCTTAAAGAGTCTCACTCACTGTTGCCATAGGACTCTCCCAGTCACTAGGATGATGAGCCCAGGAACCAATTCACAGGGGTCACTGCTGAAGGATCCACGACTTTTACTCAGGACAGGAGGGTGGCAACCTGGCACCTAGCAAAGGAAACAAATGAGATGAATGGAGAGAAAAGGAGGGGTCAGTGCATAAACTGCACACTGGGCTGGGCTCTCTACACCCATCCCCTCACAGTATTCTGAAAATAGGCTTGCAAAGTGGGCGTAGATAAGTGCTATTCCTTTACTTCGAGAAATGAGGCTTAGAGAGCCACATCATTTATTCATGCTCCGTGGCTGATCTGGGATGCAAATTCAGCAGATGGCTTCAGATCAGAAGGAACCCAGCTGCTGTGGTTCAATGCTCTCCCAGAGTCCCTGAAACCAAGCCTCGTGTCTAGAAGATGCTCTGTAAATGTCCAAGCAAAGGAAGAAGGAAGAAGAGGCAAGCGCTTTGGGTAGAGAAAAGCCAGAGGGAAGGAAGAGCAGACAGCCCAGAACCTGGGGTCTGTTCTCATGGCAAGAGTGGGTTCCCAGGGAGCTTTACCTTGTCCTGTGGAGAGGCCCGCCATCGGGGCTCCCCCCACATTCCTTGCCCCTGTTACCCTCTGGAGCACACCCACTCTGTGTGTGCTCACTCCCCTCAGCCTCCCCTGGTCTCTGTGCCAGCTGCCCTGACTGACCTTGTCCGCCTGCACTGAGGGCTGAAAATGCCTCAGGAGTTGCATCTCCCCCAGGATCAGCCCCCACTAACAATGGGTGGGGAGGTGTAAATGTCCCCTTGCTTCTTTTTAATTGTTTTCTTTTTTCATTGTTGTTTGTTTTTGTTTGCTTTTGTTTGCTTGTTCTTGAGACAGGGTCTCACACTGTCACCCAGGCTAGAGTGCAGTGGCGTCATCACAGCTCATTGCAGCCTTGGCCTCCTGGGCTGAAGTAATCCCCCACTTCAGCCTCTCCAACTATAGGTGCATGTCGCCAGCCTGGCTAATTTAAAAAAAAAATTTTTTTTGGTAGAGACAAGGTCTTGCCATATTGCCCAGGCTGGTCTCAAACTCCTGTCCTGGTGATCCTATTAGTCATTTCTGAATAAATTGTGTTCACACAGATTCACATTTTCAGCTCTTTTTTCTAGGAAATCCATCCTAAGATGAGAATCTCATCAGAAACTTCCCTTCCAGGCCTGAAGCCTTCCAGTAACCTCTTTGTGGACATGTCAGAGCTTTGGTAGGGTCTGAGGCTCACGTTCAAATCCTGAGCAAGGTCCTAAAGATTCCTGCTCAGCCGGATTCAGTCTTCACCCTTTGGGATGTGAGTACCAGAGGTAACTCTTGAAGTTTTAAAGGATTTTGCTCAAAATCTTTTTAGGGAGTTGCCAAAATGCCCAACCAAAGCACCTTATTACCTGCCTTGGAAAATTCCAGTCAGGGAGGTTTGGGATAAAGTAGACATCAAATAGAACTTTTATGAGTAGAAGAATTATAACAGAATTCAGCATTGATTTTGCCCTTCCAGAATGCCAGACACTGTGAAGTTCTATTTGTGAGCTACCATTTATTCCTCCTGCAACCCTGTGAAGAACGAATGATATTTCTCTTCCCTTTCACAAATGAGGAGGAGACTGGAGTCAAAGCCTTAAGAAATCCATGTTAGCACACTTAGAGTCCAGTGACAGACAGAGGCTGGGGACTGGCATGGTCTGTTTTCCTGGAGTGGGCAGTGGCCAATTAGCAAGACCTGGAAGAAGTTAGCAAATTCTCCCAGAAGTGGCTGGTCTGGATGCCCTGCCTTTCAGGCCAGGCTGAAGCAAGAGGCAGAAGCACTGGTTGATGAGGAGTCAGGGACTGCCATTCACCAACCAGTGCAAAACTCCGTGTGCTCAGAAGTCCCTCCTGGGACCTGACCTTCCACCTCCGTAAGGACAGAAACAATTTGGTAAGGTACCTTGGAGAAGGCTGGATTTGCTTACTTGAAACCAGTAGAGCAATTCCAGTTTGAGCAAAGAGGACCACCTGAGTGGGGTGAGGAATAAATGCGAGCCAGCACAGAGTGAGCGCCAACAGCATGCAGGAGGCTCAGGTAACTCTATTTCCTGGCACTGACTGTATGCCAGGTGTCATGCTCTGTCCTTTCTCTCATCTAATCCTCGGGGTGGCCCTAAGGGGAGGTTCTGCTCTCATCCCTGTTGGAGTGTCAGGAAGGGTTAGGGAAGGCGAGGCCCTTGCCCAAGGTCACGGGCTCCTAAGTGGAGGTTGTGGGATGGGACCTCAGCTGCCCCTGACTGGACTCTCAGCCACTGTGCTGCACCAGGTGTGACAGTTTTCCGGGAGCCCACAGAACCTCAGTTGGGGAAGGGGCTCTCTCGGGGTGGGGACTGTGATGCCCTTGACCCTGTCTGCAGAGAAGAGGAAGGCGGGAGAGGCGTGACTCATCCTCTGCTGGTGTGACCGGACTCACAGGCAGCCTTGCCTCTCCAGCTCTCTTGGGACGGGCCACTGTCATGGTGTTAGGATTGCCACTTTCCCGTCCTCATCACTGCTGCTATTAATAACACACGAATAATTCAAGCAGTAAACTTTGAGGCACCGGCTCCTCTCTGGCCTTGGGGAAGCTGCCAAAGATAGCTCAGGCCCGGCAGCCCCACAGCATGGGGAGAGCAAGAGAAGTGCGTGAGGGAAGCACTTGTTCCTCCAGGCTGGGCTCTCTCGGTGCCTCCAGACCACTCAGGGCCTCCTTTCCTCCAGGGCAAGGCCCCTTGTGCCGTCAGCCCGTGGGCAGGAGAAACAGCGCTGGGTGGCACTGATGTCTGTGTTAAAGCCTAGAAGAGGAGCTCCCTTCCTTTTTCTTGCCATACAGCATCTATCTGGGGAGCAATGCTTGGTCTTGGAGGGATCTCTGGGGATGCCCTTCCTCACAAGGTGGGCGTAGAAGACCAGGTGTTCACCAGAGAAGGAAAGCTCTGGCAGCAATCCTGGGTGGTGCTGGGTGGTCCCTGTGGCTGCTCCTGGCCAGCTCTGAGAGAAAGCATTTAGCAGAAATGGTGCTTCTTCCACCCAGAATGTTGTGGGGGCTCCAGGATGGGCTAAATCTCCAACTCGACCACTGCTAGACCAAGAGGCCCTCCAAAGAGGCGTGGGTTTTTTGTGCTCCCAGTGAGCAGTCTGTTGCTGGGTGACGAGCCAGCTGGGCTTCCAGGACTACTCCAGGTTGTATCCCTGACAGTTCCACATTTTAGGAGACTTCTCTGACTCAGACAAAGCAGGATGGGGAGCCCAGAGCCCGTGGGGACTCAGGAATGAGACGTCCAGAAAAGAGCTGCTCTTCAAGAAAGATTTTAACTTTAATTAATTAATTAATTTATTCATTCATTTTTTCAAGACAGTCTTTCTTTGTTGCCCAGACTGGAGTGCAGTGGTGCAATCTCGGCTCACTGCAACCTCTGCCTCCTGGGTTCAAGCGGTTCTCCAGTCTCAGCCTCCCGAGTAGCTGGGATTATAAGCCCATGCCACCACGCCAGGTTAATTTTTGTATTTTTAGTAGAGATCAGGTTTCACCATGTTGGCCAGGCTGGTCCCGAACTCCTGACCTCGTGATCTGCCCACCTCGGCCTCCTAAAGTGCTGGGATTGCAGGCATGAGCCACCATGCCCAGCAGATTTTAATTTTAAATCTTGAAACACGACGAACCCCAGCCATCCTCTATGCCTGTGGGGTGCATGAGGTGGATCCTCACACACTGCGCCAGGAGCATGATTGATACGCAACAGGCAGCTTAGAAATGTCTGATCATTTCACCCAGAAACTTTCTCCTGCGGCCTCTTAAGAAGTTATCAGAAACTGTGGCACAAATCTTATTATTACAATGTTCTCCTCTTCCTCACATATATAAAAATAAAAATTAAAATTAAAAACCAGGGAAACAGATCACCGATCAAAATACACACTGATTAAAATCATTGTCCTTTGGCAGGCTCACTGGCTGATGCCTGGAGTCCCAGCACTTTGGAAGGCAGAGGTAGGAGGATCGCTTGAGGCCAGGAGTTTGAGACCAGTCTGGGCAACATAGCAAGACCCTGTCTTTACAAAAAACATGTTTAAATAGCTGGGTGTGGTGGTGTGCACCTGTAGTCCCTGTTACTTGGGAGGCTGAGGTAGGAGAGTCTCTTGAGCCTAGGAGTTTGAGGCTGCAATGAGTCATGATCTCATCACTGTACTCCAGCTTGGGTGACAGAGCAAGACCTTATCTCAAAAATAAGGGAAGAAATAGATCTAAGTCTTTCATTCACGGGCAATATTTTCCAGCAAAGAATTACCTTGTTTTGTATGCCTGTATCTTTTCTTTTTCCAGTCACTGAATCAACTGTACATATAGTATAATCCTAAATTTGTAAACAAATGTTAAAAATATGCATATACACATGTTTATATGTCAGAAAAAAGACTAGAACAAAATATACAAAAAAGAGATGACTTTGACATTTTAAGAGACATCACACCTTTTTTTTTTTTTTTTGAGATGGAGTTTCACTCTGTCGCCTGGGCTGGAGTACAGTGGTGCAATCTCGGCTCACTGCAACCTCCGCCTCCCAGGTTCAAGCAATTCTCCTGCCTCAGCCTACAGGCACCCACCACCACACCCCAGCTAATTTTTGTATTTTTAGTAGAGACAAGGTTTCACCATGTTGGCCAGGCTGGTCTCAAATTCCTGACCTCAGGTGATCCGCCTGCCTCGGCCTCACAAAGTGCTGGGATCACAGGTGTGAGCCACTGTGCCCAGCCCCTTTTTCTGTTTCATAATGTAAGCAATATTGAAATTCCAGTGGGAAAACATTCTTTCTAAAGTTAAATAATTTCAAGCTAAAGAAAACTGAGAACAATAACGAATATCAATACCACCAAAAATTTCTAAAACAATGACAGTTTCTGGAGTGCTATGGCTCATGTGAGGGTGGGAGTAGAAGAAGCAGGCGCTATTATCTCCAATTTACAAAGGAAGAAACCCAGAGGCCATGTGGCTGCCTCTGTGGACAGCTCACAGGTGAGACCTACCTCATGGGCTGACCTCAGGCCTCCTGGCATCTAGGTGTCTGCTCTCTGAAATCTGAGTTGCCTTTTTAGACTTTGAGGGCAGTCGCTCCTTCTCTAAAAATCAACTGGAATCTCCCCTGAGTGATACCGGGTCGAGTTTGCCTAGCGCAGTCCTAATTTTTGCCTATTTTTCTGGCATACTTATTAGTAGTACCCTTTTTACTCTCAGAAATAGTCCAACGTGGAAAATAAAATGCCTGGCCTCCTTTTCAAGGCATATTAACCTCTTCAAGTTTCCATCGGAATTTCACAAAGCCACCCTCCTGGGGCCAGGCATGGAGGCCCGCGAGCTTCCGCCCCACGCCTGGTGGATGCAGTTTCCACCTTCGCGCTTTGTTTGTCATTCTGAACAGCTCTGCTCCCATCAGCTGGGGCTCTGTGAATCAGAGACGCTGCAAAGAGCAGCACTCCCAGGAGCTCAGATAAAATGTGACTGGGGGCAACTCCTCCCAGCCACAGACAGCTGCTCTGTAGGGAGGCTCAGCAGCGCCCAGCAAAGTGCCTGCTGTGCACTGAAAGATCCTCAATGGGCCCTGATTTTCCCTTTGTCCTTTCAGCAGTCACACATTCAACACATTGTTGAGGAGCAGCTAAGTGCCAGTCTTGGGCACAGATTAAGGAACAAGAAAGAAAATGCCGCTGTGCTTATGGTACTAATATTCTAGTGGGGATGCAGGCAACGCACAAGAAATACACATGAATAAATACAAAAATAGACAGGTGCTCTGATAACACAGAATGATGGTAGGTAAGCTTCAAATGGTGCAGTCAGGGAAGTACTCTGGGGAGGGAATTCTCTGGTGAACTCCAAAAGAGAGGAAAAGGTGGGCCTGGAAAGATCTGGGCTGGAAGAGAGCCCCACCCTCTCAAGAATGTCAAGGGCAAAGGCCCTGGGGTGGGAACGGCTTCTGGACATTTGAGGAGGATGGAAAGGAAGCTGGGTGGCTGGTCTGTGGAGCGAGGGGCTGGTGAGTCAGGCCAGGCGGCGCACAAGGGGAATTGTAAGGATTTGGGACTCAGTTCTGAGTGCAGTTAAGAAATATTTGAGCTGCTGAGTGATAAGCCTTGGCGTCATCCACGCAGCGTTAAGTCTGCAGGTGTGCAGATCTCAAGAGTGGTGGGGGCTTTCCTCCACCCAGATTTCAGAGGATGCTCTGGAAAGCCTGGGTCCCAGGCAGAAACCTGCTGCAACGGTGGAGCCCCTCACAGAAAGCCCCTTCTAGGGCAATTCCAAACAGAAAGGTGGGGTCACAGAGTCCCCACTAGGGTAATGCCTAGTGGAGCCATGTGAGGGGGGCCACTTCAGGGACCCCAAGACTGTAGAGCAGCCAGCTTGCAGCATCTCCTGGGAAAGATTCTAGCCCATGGGCACAGAAGCATGGAGTCCAGCAAAGCCATGACAGGGTGCAGAGTGCTGCCCGAGGCCTTGGGGGCCCAAAACTCCCAATGTACATGGGATGCTGGACTGGGAGTGAAAAGAGGTGATTGTCCAGCTTCGAGATTTACTGTCTGCCCTGCTGGGTTTCGGACTTGCTTGGGCTTGTCACTCCCTTCTTCTTGCCTTTTGGGGTGGGAATGCCTGCCCTATTCCCGTCCCAGCATTGTATCTTGGAAGCAGATGCCTTGTTTGATTTCACAGGCTCACGGTAGGAGGATTTGCGTCAGGATGAATTGCACCTTGAGTCTTGCGCACATCAGATTCAGATGGGACTCCGGACTTAGGACTTTCAAGTTGATGATGGAACAAGTTAGGACTTTTAGGCCGGCTGCCATGGCTCATACCTATAACCCCAGCACTTTGGGAAGCCAAGGTGGGAGGATCACTTCAGCCTAGGGGTTCAGCATCAACTTGGGCAGCAGAGTGAGACCCTGTCTCTACCAAAAAAAAAAAAATAGTGGGGTGTAGTGACATGTTTCTGTAATCCCAGCTGCTTAGGAGCCCAAGGGAGGAGGATCGCTTGAGCCCAGGTGTTTGAGGTTACAATGAGCTATGATTGTGACACTGCATTCTAGCCTGGGCAACAGAGTGAGAACACTTTTTTTGCTTGTTTGCTTGCTTTTGTTTTGTTTTGTTTTGTTTTGTTTTGTTTTGGCTTTGGAAGTACTGGGATGGAATGAATCTATTTTGTATGTGAGAAGGACATGAGCTGTTGGGGGCCGGGGCAGAAGGCTGTCATTTGAATGCCCCCTCCGAGTCTCAGGCGCACACATAATCCTCACTGTAACCGTGCTGAGAGGCAGGACCTCTGAGTGGCAGTTAGGACTAGATGAGGTTATCAGGGTAGAGCCCCCGTGAGGGGTCTGGGGCTTTATAATACGAGGAAGAGAAGTCTAAGCTGGCACACTCAGCCCTCTCACCGTGTGAAGGCCTGTGCCACCTCAGGACTCTGCAGAGAGGCCCCACCAGCACGAAGATCCTCCCCAGAGGCCGCCCCTCCGCCTTGGACTTCCCAGCTTCCAGAAATAGAAGAAACACATCTCTTTTCTTTATTCAAAGAAAGAAATATTTGCGGTGCTGAGTGCCACGAGCAGGTCCCCTGGTTCTTCTGGGGAGGACACACAGAAGGAGAGAAGGTGTGAGTGTGGCAGAAGATGACGGGGGGAAGAATGCAGGGGCTGGGGGTGCCTTACGCAAGAGGGGGTGCAGTCTAGATAGAGAAGTGTGGTGTCAAGGCTAAGTTTGAAATCTGAATACAGTTTGCACATTAAAACAAAAAAGACAGGGCTGTCTAGGCTGCTGGAAATTGGGAGGGAGAAGCAGAAAAAAAATAACCAAGGAGTACATTTCACCGTTAGTTCAAGTGAATGGTAGATGGTGTGCCATTCTCTGAGATGTGATAAGAAGGGAGGTAAAAGTTTGGGGGTTGGGGAGTCCTGGCACTGAGGGAGGGACTACAGAAGCTGTGTTTCAGACATGGTATTCTGAGATGCCTCTAAAACATCTGAGTAGAGATGTCAAAGAGACGGTCGGGTATGCAAAGCTGGAGCTCACTGCCAAGGTTTTGGTTAGAGGCATAAATGTGAAAAGCATTTGCATATATTGAAGGCAAGATGGCAAAACTCCTTAAGAATAAGAAAGTAGTCACTAGTGTCAAAAATTTGCAGAGGGAATGAAATATAAGGCCATTTTTATTTTTGTCCATAGATTTGGCCAAAGTAAAGGTGATTGGTGATATTGATGAAGCAGTTTTCATGGAGCTGTAGGGTAAAGTTCACATTGTGGACACGGAGAGCCCTTTATCAGCATGGCGGCCAGCTAAATAAATAAAAATTATGTCTAAGGCCTATTCCAAAACAAACTCCCAATAATGCTGGATAAAATGCATAAAACAAACCAAGTTTTCAAATGCATAAATTAGCACACAACAATAAGACAAATACTCAGAAAATAAAACCAGGACAGAAACTAAAACTAAAGTTATAACCATGACCTGCCAGTCTCCCCAGCCAGGGAGCTTGGGTTTTCATGGCTTCAGGGAGATGAAGCCATGGGCCTGACAGAGCTGGGCAGTTGGAGTGAAGATTTTCTCCTCCCCACCCTACAGAAAGCCAGGAGCTCTGGAGGGCTGCCTCCCCCATGCAAGAATGGCTAGAAACACTGAGGCCACCACACAGAGAGAGAATAGAGAAGCCTATCCTCTTTGACTTAGGCTCCAGGACATGGTTCCATTTTAAAGTGGTATCCACTATATGGTTAAGGAAAATGGCCACTGGACCCCAGCCGCAACACCATGTAATATATATGGTTTCTTTCTTGGTTCCTCCCTTCTCTATCAGATCTCCCCTGGCAACACAGAATTATTGTCTCTGAATCACATGAGACCTTTCCACTCTCCAAAGCTATGGAGAAAGCTACCTCAAATGTCAATGTCCGCATATCCAGTGTCAGAGTCCAGGCTCACCCCTCCTTCAAGGCGTCCAGCTGAACAAACAGCCTTTCACGCCAATACTTTCATCCCAAACCAGAGCATTGTGAATATAATTTTTGAAAAAGCAAGCCAAGCCCAAACAAACTCTATGTTTATACCTTCCTCCTTTTTTGGTTAACCTCTACTAACGGACCCAATAGTGTTACTTCTGCGTGAGAATCTGAGTTTATAATGAAATAGTTATGCTATGCTCACAGTCTTTCTAGTCTTTGTAGTTCTAAATTATGAATCCCGGAGGAGCTTGGCTGGGAGATAATCTATATAACAGACAGCACACTCCATCAGAATTTCTCCTATAAAACAACCAAGAACACAGTGTTCTTACTGAGTGATTTTGCTATGCCTGTCTCCCTCTCCCCTATAGTGGGGACTCTAGCACAAAGATTCTTGGAACCTTGAAAAATGGCCACACAGGGAGCCTGGCTACCAGTTTATCTGTTGTACCGTGGTTGCAGCTGTGCACAGTGCTTAGGCTCAGGCCCCGTTCATACTAAGAATTCCTTTATTCCATCATATAGGGTATCAAGAGCGCATTTAAGTTTATTTTATTCATTTACAATTTGTATTCTACTTATTTATTTTGAGATGAAGTCTCGTTCTGTTGCCCAGGTTGGAGTGCAGTGGCATGATCTCGGCTCACTGTAGCCTCCACCTCCCAGATTCAAGCAATTATCCTGCCTCAGCCTTTCGAATAGCTGGGATTACAGGCGTTCGCCACCATGCCAGGCTAATTTTTGTATTTTTAATAGAGACAGAGTTTCATCATACTGGGCAGGCTGGTCTCGAACACCTGACCTCATGATCTGCCTGCCTTGGCCTCCCAAAGTGCTGGGATAACAAGTGTAAGCCACCATACTCGACCTGTATTCTACTTATTTTTTAAAAGATGAGATTAAGTAGAAATTACATAAATGTATTAAATGTGCTTTTAATCTCTCAAAGTAATGACGTATACTATGTATACTATATATATATATGTCATTGGTATAAGAGATTAAATATATTTAAAAGCAGAATACAGTTGAGAGATTGAAATCATTTCTGTAATTATACACTAAATATAACACAGGACTTCCTGATAGCCAAAGCAAAATCAGAAACAAGTTCAGTTGCCTGGCTCTTTTTTTATCTTATCAAAGGAAGCATACCTGTTGTTTAAAAGAAAGACTTGATAATAATTATGAAAAAATTAACATCACCGGAGAAAAAAAGCAATTTTTAAAGGTAGTACTTGTTAAAGATAAAGGCATTTTTATGTATATAAAATGTGTTATTTTTGTGTATGTTGCTTATGCCTGGAACTGCAATGACAATCTTCCAGTTGTGTTGATGAATTGTTCCAGTCACATTTTGTAGCTTCAGGTTTCCAGTGGGAGAATGCGAATATTCATTTATTTATGACTTCCTTGGAACACTGCTAAAATAAAAATTATCTGTTGAAAAGAGAGTAAACAGCAAAGAGAAAAAGGAAATCACAAATAAAATTATCATCAAATTTTAGAAGACAATAGTTTTAAGGGACAAGTTCATGAATGAAATGGACAGAGAAAGCCGCATTTTAGAAAAGCGACTGGTCTGTAGAGGAGATGAAAGCCAGTCTGTCCTCCAGCCCCCCAGACAAGACTGGGCTCAGGGTCCTTCAGGAGTGGCTGGAATCAAGAGAATTCTTAGAAGTCTGCAACAGTACACCAGCAGGTTACCATCCCCACCCACTGGTCCCCAGAGGAGGACACTCAGTAGGACAGCTTGCTTCTAGCAAAGTCCAACATGGCTTTTCTCTAAAAACATTGAAAAGATACGTGGTGGATGCAAAGGCATTTGGGGTGGACAATGGCAGCCCAGAGTGACACCCTCCTCAGTCTGGCAAGGAGAGGGATGGACAGTGGCCTGACACTAGACTCTAACGTTCTCCCCAACCCTACACAGAGCTCCTAGTCAGACACTGTGTAAGTGCGGGGCTGCCCAGGCATCACCAACTGTAGGAGGAGAATTGGCAAGCAGGAAGGGAAGGATCAAAATGCACAAATAGAAAACATGACCCCAGAGAAAATAGTCAATTAAAGGAATAGGAAAGAATTTAAAAGAAAAGAGAACATGATTCCTAATATACTCAACAAGATTCAAAACATGTATTAACTATGAAACAAAGAGAATAACTGAAATTGGTAAATCAAATACAGATGATGAGAAGGAATGAAAAATATGGGAAGTAAAGTTGGAAGAATCTTCCAGAATAAAGATCAAAAAGTAAAAAATAAATATATAGGGAGAGAAAACTGTGCAGAATATCCCATATCTAATAAAAACCCCAGAAGAAAAGAGACAATGGATGGGAGAAAATGATCAAATAAACATCAGAAAAGACTTTTCTAGAGCTGAAACACTTGATTTTCAGATTGAAGGCAGGAGGATCATTTAGCCTGGGAGCTGGAAGTTGCAGTGAGCTATGATTGTGCCACTGCACTCCAGGCTGGGCAGCAGAGCAAGACTCTGTCTCTAAAAAAAAGTTAAAAAGGGTCTACCGAGGTCCCATGTCTGGACACATTTTCATGAAAGATAAGGAGACTAGCTTAAAAGCTTTCTGAGAGACAAAAATAAATTCACCTATGAAGAGTGGGAATGAAAAAGCAGTATTTCTCATGAGTAACCTTAGCTGTTAGAAAAGTTAAAAAGAGGCTGGGCATGGTGGGTTATGCCTGTAATCCCAACACCTTGTGAAGCCAAGGAGTTTGAGACAAGACTGGGCAACATAGGAAGACTCAATCTCTACAAAAATTAAAAAATTAGCAGTGTGTGGTGGTGCATGCCTGTGGTCCCGGCTACTCAGGAAGCTGAGACAGGAGGATCTCCTGAGCCCACGAGTTCAAGGCTGTTAGGAAAAAAAAAAATAGAGTGGGATAGAGATTTTTTATTGTTATTGTTCATTTTTCTGTAAGTTTTTAATTTCCTGTTAAAATACATCTGTGACTTTAAGTACAAATATGAAACAAACCAAATGAAGCATAATTTTAAGCAATTAATAAAGAGGAAGAAGGAAGCCCATTTGAACTTGGTGTTGGGAACAGCCAGTTGTGGTCCTGGACCCAGGAGTGAGGTAGCTGGACCCAGGGAGAGTGAGATGCAGCCTTACCCTCCATAGCACAACACTTCTTTAAACCATTGCGTGATCCCCTTGTCTTTTCACTTACTGCCTGCATCTCACCCCTCACTCCCAGGGGACTCCTCCTGTCTGTTTGTCACAGTAACTTCAGCAGCTGGAGCACCACCTGGCACTTTTCAATGCATAAATGAGTGCTTATACAGCCTTAATATTACAAACATTGTTTATTAAGTTTCAATTATAGAAACACCGTTGGGCAAAGAATGGGAGACTTAACTGAGGTGGAAAGATGTATTAAGGCTGGGCGCGGTGGCTCACACCTATAATCCTAGCACTTTGAGAGGCTGAGGAGAGCAGATTGCCTGAGCTCAGGAGTTCTAGGCCAGCCTGGGCAACACAGTGAAAACTTGCCTCTACTAAAATACAAAAAATTCTCCAGGCGTGGCGGCGTGCACCTGTAGTCCCAGCTACTCAGGAGGCTAAGGCAGGAGAATTGCTTGAACCCCAGAGGCAGAGGTTGTAGGGAGCCGAGATGGCACCACTGCACTCCAGCCTAGATGACAGTGTGAGACTCCGTCTCCAAAAAAACAAAAAAGTATTTAAGTATGAGTAACCTTCAGATGTAAAAGTAGAAACATGGCTGATGGAGGGTGGATCCTGGATGGGGAGGCTGAAGTAGATGGAAAAGATAGAGACAGATTGATTGACAGATTCTCATCCAGAAAGTGGAGGGCAGAGAGCTCCTGGAGCAAGCAATAATGCTAAATTATATTTAAAGTTAAATTAATTCAAGCTGCTGGCCATTACGAATAATATTGCTATGGACATTTACTTACATGTCTTTTTGTAGACATGTGTTTTAATTTTCTTGGGTAAATTCCTGTAGATGCAAATGTCTAGAAAAGGCAAATGTATGGAGACAGAAAGCAGAGTGGTGTTTGGCTACTGCTCAGACGGGAGTGATGTTGGTTTTAAATGGGTAGGAGAACATTTCTAGGATGATGGGAATGTTCTGAAACTAGATTGTGGTGATGGTTGCACAGCTCTACAAATTACCAACACCATTCAATTGCACACTTACAATTTTTGGCATACAAATTATATCTCAATATTATATTTTAAAAATATAATAAGTAAAACTTCTAGAAGAAAATTATAGAATAACCTTATGACTTGGGAATAGGCAGACATTTCACTTCACACATACACCTGCACACACACACACACACAACACAAGTGCCAATGAACACACAAAAAAACACTTAACATCATTAGTCATCAGGGAACTGCAAATTAAAACTATAATAAGACACAACTACCAGAACAGTGAAATATCAGCAAAGATATTGAGGAACTAGAATTCTGAAGCATTATTGGTGGGAACATAAAGTGGTACATTCACTTTGGAAAATTGTTCTGGTGGTTTCTTATAAAGCTAAATACACACAACAGTTCTGCTTCTAGGTGCATATCTGCAAGAAATAAAAACATATGTCTGCAAATAACATACTTGTACAAGTATGTTTATAGCAGCTTTATTTATGATGAGCAAAAACTCATGGAAACAGGCCATCAAGAAACAATCAGAGAGACAACTGACATAGGCAGTGGCATGAACCATCTCAAAAAACATTATGCTGAGTGAAAAAGAAACGCTGTTTATAAAACATTATTTATAATACGGATTCTTTCCATATCAGTTACAGAACAAGGAAAACTAATCTACCATGGAACAAATCTGAACAGTCATTGTCTCTGTGCTGCGGACAGTGCAGGGACGTGGAGAAAACCCTGGGACAGTGGTAATGTTTAGTACCTATTTGGCTACACAGGAGTATGCATATGTCAAAACTCATTTGAGAGTACACTTAAGATCCATGTATTGAATTTTATATACATTTCATGTCAAAAAGATAAAGAAAGAAAAGGATTGGGCTGAGAGTTGTATCGACTATAAATGGGTATCAGAAATTTTTGTTTTGTTTTGTTTTGAGACAGAGTCTCGCTCTGTCACCAGGCTGGAGTGCAGTGGCGCGATCTCGGCTCACTGCAGTCTTCATTTCCCAGGTTCAAGCAATTTCCCTGCCTCAGCGTGGGGTGGTGGAATATTCTAAGACTGGATTGTGGTGATGACTGCATGGCTGACCCTGAACTCTGGATCAGTATTGCAAGCTGAAGTGTTGACAGGTGGAGTGCACTGATGTCTCCAACTTACTTTGAAACACATCAAAAAATAAGATGGACTGATGACAGTTAGAGGCACAGACAAATGAACAGATATGTGATAAAGCAAGCAGAGTAAGATGTTGATGAAATAATCTATGTGGTATGAATCTGGGTGTTCTCTGTGAAATTCTATGAACTTTGTGTGTGTTTGAAAAGAGTCATAATAAAATGTTGGGAACAATGTAATCAATGGAAGAGTTAAAAATAATACAACTATTAAACATGAAGAAGAGAAACAGAGGAAGAGGTACTGGTGAGCTAAGTCCTTATTTCTTATTTTAGAGAGTCAATAGATATTGTCCAAATTTAATACATCTTTTAAATTATTTTTATTTTTTTATTTTTTCTTAGAGTCAGGGTCTCACTGTCACCCAGACTGGAGTACAGTGGTGTCATCAGAGTTCACTGCAGCCTCAACCTCCCAGGCTCAAACAATCCTCCTGCCTCAGCCTCTTGAGTCATTAGAACTACAGGTGTGTATCATCTTGCCTAGTCAATGTTAAAAAATATTTTCTTTCCTTTGGGAAATTTTGAGATAGGGACTTCCTATATTGCCTAGTCTGGTCTTGAACTCCTAGCTTCAAGCGGTCCTCCAGCCCCAGCCTCCCAAAGTGCTGGGATTATAAGTGTAAGCCACTGTGCCTGGCCTCAATTTAATAAATCAATACAGATATACATTCATATTATTTCACACAATGGAGGTAAAAAACAAATGAAATAAGACAGAAACTACCTGAAGAAATTATCTCTGAGACATGAGATGGAGGAAGCGCATTAAACTTGGCTTTCATAATAACCTATTCCTTTACCTTTTGAATTTTTTTTTACCATTCAATGTATTACTTTGATTAAAGAAAAAAAAAAGAACACAGAAAATGTCTCTAAGCCTACAGACACATTCATCAGCTAAAGGACTGCTGAGGACCTTAGCCCAAAGCTCTCTGCCCACTCTCTGGGTCTGAGTGATTGATGATGTCGGGAAGTGTCACTGCTGGAAGGAATTCAGGATCAGAACCACTTTCATCTTGTGTCAGGAGTCTGTACTCCATGGCTGTCTGGTGTCTACCAGGTGAAGTGGACAGCTAAATGTATTCAGATTATTCCAGAATGGGTCATTCTTAGAGTGGGGAAAACAAGTGCCCACAGACAGTTGAAGCACATGCTCAGTTTTTACTGATTCCCAAAATTATTCCCTTCCTTCCAAAATACAATAGGTTGATCCCTCTATAGTTTATAAGTGTGATGATTGGGCTTCATACTCATGTGTGAGATGTGCCTCCCTCAAACTGTCTCATAGCACCAATATGTGACCCATCCCATGTGAAGTAGAATAAGACAGGTTGCACAACACAGCAATTTGAAAGTTAGTCATCATCTCAATGTAAGCAGACGGGAGAAACTAAGGTGCCTTGCACTTGACCCTACTAGCAGATTTAATCTCATTGCAATGGAAGAAGATGGCTTTCATCTGAATTGTCTGCTTCTATACTTGGTGGTAGTCTGTGCTGAGAAACCTGTTTCTTGCCAAGGACTCTGTGGCTCTAAGAGCCGGAGATTCTTTGATTTCAAAATTTCCTAAACAGCTTCTGGTTGAGGTTGGCTGCTTTCCATAGCATCTAGGAACTACATTGCCTTGGACAATCACCATTTATCCATCCAGCCACTTATCTAACAAATACTAACAGAATACGGAACATGGCGCTCATTCTAGGAGCTCAAAAAACTGCTGTGGACAAGGATGGACAAGATCCCTGCCCTTGCAAAGCTGACTTTCAGTTATTTAGAGCCACTGTAGATACATGTTTGAATGTCATGAGTAATTTAGCAGAGTTGCCTAAGTTAAAAACTGATTGAGGTGGAGAAGATAAGGTGGCAAGAGAAGAACTCTTTGAGGAGGTGACATTTTAGCTGGGACAGAAGGTTGAGAATTCAGTTATAAGAAAAGTATGAAAGAGTATATTCCAGGTGACAGGGACCATAAGAACAAAGCCATAGGGTCAGAAGGAGCTTGATGTGTTTGGAAACAAAATAAAGGCCACTGTAGCTGAATTTGAGTCACATGAGATAAGATAGAGGAGGAGGTTTGGGACAAGTCTTTTAGTGCCCAACAGGCCTTGATAAGGAATTTGGATTTTACCCTCATTTTAATGAGAAGTCATAAGAGGATTTTAAGCAGGAAAGGGACTTAACAGAATGTATATTTTAAAAAGATGATTCTGGATGCACTGTGGAGAACGGCAGATAGGAGGATATGGATGAAAACTGAGGACTGTTTTAGACTTTCAGGGCAAGGCAACAATGGCCTGAATGCCCGTGGTGGTGATAGAGATAGAGAGATGTGGAATAATTTGAGATGCCATGACACTGTTTTCCAATTATTTTTGCCAAATCTGCCATTACTGCACCTTTGGGATGGAAGTTTCTCAGTGTGGTGCTTTCTTCAGTGAATCCTGTCTAGTATTCCCCGGGACCACTCTGGAAGGAGGTATTAGTCTGCCATGCTTTTGGGAACCAGATAGCTTGCTTGGTATTAGTCTGCCATGCTTTTGGGAACCAGATAGCTTGCTTGGGGCTACAGCTTAGCTGGAGGATACTTCCTCGTTACCTATGAACTGTCTTCATTACTTAGAAACTGTCTCATCAGACAAACCACCTGGAGCCTTTCCCCAGCTCTAATCAGACCCTGCCCCCGCTCCATCTCCTGGTTCTACTTTGGCTACTTGACCACACTCTTGGGGAGTCCACCCCAGAAGCCTTACTGCACAGTCCCTAAGACAAGAGAATTTCCCTTTTCCCAGTTCTAGAAAAATGTGTGGGATTGCTCCATAGTAGACTGACCTATTTAAAATGCACACTCCTGAACCGGTCACAAGGGTCGGGGATGGCACAGCTGTCATCTTGAGTCAGCTGTCAACTGCTCAAGCTGGTGTGTACAGGAAGGAGCTGGGCACCAGACCCACATTGTCTGAGACCAACAGAAGGACGATTCTTCAAGGCAACTTGAGATGCTGGCAGCAGCAGAAGGGAGAATGGATGGCCGGAGGGCAAACACAATGGGATCTCTGACGTATCTTTCAAGTTGCAGCTCCTAAGCTCTCTCTTCCAGGAACCTTTCTATATCTAGTCTGCCTTGGAGAAACAGTTTCATCGTGCAGTGGACTTTCTTGTCAAGGGGAAATGCAGACAAATGTTGTCAGTGATCAGGTCCGATCTTTCAGGGAAGTCTTGCAAGAGCCTAACCCACGGTCCACAGGTTTCTGTGCTTGCCCTGCGAACAAGCTCCCACTGGTAATGACTGCAGCCGGTGTTGTTGTTTCAAAAAGTTCCAGGAAGAATCTCAGCCCTGTAAAAACAAAAATGGGTTTGACCCAGAGATGCCTGAGTTGGAGAGGAACTTTGGAGAACTCCCCTTGTTAGTGTACTAAAATCCCTGCCCAGGGAGGAGCTCATTCACCATTTTCCGTGCATGTGAGGTATGTGGAACATGATCAGTGACGGGCTTTACTCCAGCTCCACATTCGATGACTCAGCTCACCAGCCCAATAAAAGCCAGGCTTTCACCTTTGTTTTGGGAGGCGCTGCTTGGGAACTATCCCCGATGTCCTCCTTACTTGCTGCAAGGCATCAAATCCCCTTGTTAAACCCGCCTTGGTTGTGGTACTGGACGTCACCCGCCAAGCCATTGAACCCACCTGTCATGTGAGTAACAAAATGAGAAAGAGAACCTTAAGCATTGGGTCTGATTGACTGATCATCTGAAGACATGGTATGGAGACATTTATTCAACACATAATTGTAGGTGTATACCCTGGGCCAGGAGCTGTCCAAGGTGTGTGAGCCCCAAAGGTCCTTCACACCCACATGACCTCAGAAAGACACTGTACCCGCCTCATGGACAGAGCACAGCACAGGCACAGATGGGTGCTCAGTGGAAGTTGTGAGTAAATAAATGACAGCTTAGCACATGCGTTGGTCTAGAAGAGGCGGCGAAGTTAAGTGATGGATAAAAAGTGCTGTTCTCAGAGCCCTCACAAATGCTCTTCTCACAGCCATGCCTCCAATCAGTCACTGTAGGCTCCTTCTGCCCACAGAAATGAAGCCCGGTTTCTTCACCTGGGAACACACCACCAGTGGAAGTCTCTTGGCATCACTGGCATCAATCACCTTGCCCGGTGTAGCTCCCTGGTCTGTCCAAATCCTACTCACTTTTTAAGACACAGCTGCAGGAAGCCTTGTTCCCTGCACCAAGTTCCACTGAGTTGCCTCCTGCCTGTGCACTTCCACTGCGTGTGCTCCTGCCTGTGCCTCCTGCCTTGTGTTCCTGCTGACACCCCCTGTAACTCTCCCTGCCGCCTGCATTACTGTGGTCCCAGTACTCACCTGCCTTTCACCCAGGATTTCAAGCACTTGAAAGCTGGCCTCTTGCAGCCCTGGCCAAGACCCTCCCACCCAAGACACAGATGATGCTCTCACCAGGTCCCTGCTGGGTTTGATTTCTTTATTTTACTCTTAGAAACAGCTTCTTAATGTGTTAGACCTAAACAGCCAAGACACTAGGGGAGGTCATGGTCTCTTAGCAAAAAGGCTTCCTTGTGCCACAACTCTCTTAGGCATAGAAAACTGTCTCATCAAACTCAGTGGCAAATCTTCCTGCAACTACTGGTTGTCAGCCTATTAATTCATCAGCAACTCGCAATGGCCTGTAAGGTACTTGCTGGCTCTGTCTTGTTGCCACTCATGCTCAGAGACCACTACAGCCACCAACATGCCGGTTGTGGGCAAGACAGGACCGGAGACCAGAGGTTTCACACACTCACCATTGCCATCTGTCACTGTGTGGGGTAGGGAGAGTGGAAAGGGAGGGGAAAGAGGGTGTCTGGCTTTTCTTTCCCACTGCAATGCAAACATTTCTGTAATTTCTGCAGAGTTATTAGTTAATGTGATATTGTCACTTTGTGTTACCTTTAAAATGCCCAAATTGGGTCAGTTGGTGCAGTCTTTCAAATGCGATTGTGCTGAATATATGGTAGCAGCAAATACTCAGGCTCTAATTTGAAAAGTCATCATTATCACGAATGCCTGTTCTTAATCAGTATGAACTGGGCCAAATGGCTCTGCAGAGTTTTCTGGATGTTAAGGGTAAGCTCCTGGTCTGCTGGGGAGAGGATTGGGCAAAGGAGAGGGTAACGAAGAGTCCAGCTATGCTTCAGTGATTCACTTCACTGTTACTTGGTTCATTTAGGTTTTATTGGGGAAACACTTATCATCGACAGCCAGAGAAGCTTCTGGAAAAAACATTCAAGTAATTGATGAATTTTCAAAAAGAAAAAAAACAAGAGTATGATGAAGAAAATGACACCAGGATGTGCATCCTTGCTTGCAGGAGGTCTAAGGTTTTAACTCACACACCAGATCTTACTGACTGAAAACAGCAAATACGCCAGGCGCAGTGTCTCATGCCTGTAATCCCAGCACTTTGGGAGGCTAAGGCGGGTGGATCACTTGAGGTCAGGAGTTTGAGACCAGCCTGGCCAATATGGTGAAACCCTGTCTCTACTACTAATAAAAAATTAGCCAAGCATGGTGGCACCTGCCTGTAATCCCAGCTACTTGGAGACTGAGGCCTGAGGCAGAAAAATCGCCTGAACTCAGGAGACAGAGGTTGCAGTGAGAAGAGATCACACCACTGCACTCCAGCCTGGGCTACAGAACTAGACTCTATCTCAAAAAAAAAAAAAAAGAAAAGAAAAAAGAAAAAAAAAGAAACCAGCAAGAAAATATATTCCATGACTGACTGGTGATGTCTGCCATGGGTGTGGAATGGACAAATGAAGACCAAAAGAAATTCAACTACATCATTAAACAACAAAGAGTCTCAATCCATCAAAAAAGCCTATGAGAAAAAATAAACAAACAAACAAAAAACAGCCTTCACTTACAAATTCTTCTCTAAAACCAAGTATGTTTTATGTTGGAGAGCAGCACATGGTTTCTATTGAGGTTGCTCCGATGAAGAGAGAACTCTGAAGCTGCTGGTGGCCATCTTGCCCCCAAGAGGCGAGAAGCTAGCTGAAAATGAAGACAAATCAAGAAAATCAGAGCCAAGACACAGAGAGAGACTAATTTCTAATGAGGTCCTTTCCAAACCTGGACCTAGCTATCCTTTTGGTCAAAAAGATCTACCCTTGGTCTTTAGTTACATAAGCTTATTTTTTCTGTTTACTTAAACTAATATGAATTGGGTTTATGTTATTTGCTACCCAAAGAATCTTAACAAATTTATTAAAAGAGCCGAGAGGGGAATATCTTGTGGGAAGGTCACTTAATTTCTTTTGACTTTGAGTGGTCTTATCTGTCAATGGAAAATAATGAACTTGTCTGTATTTGTTTAATAGGATTGCAGTAGAAACCAGCGAAGATGAAAAATGTCAGAGTTCCTTGAAAAATGTATGTGAAATTTCAAAAATTAAATTCCAACGGAATATGTGAATATGTGTATGTGTGAGTGTGATTCGTGTGTATTCTAAGGAAGAGGACTAGGTGATGTGTATTTCAGATAATGAGGTAAATAATCCACTACCTTCTGTTTTTGATTTAGGGTTTGGAAACCCTGGTCCATAGAAACATACTGCTATGTATGTTGTTCCTGCCACATCCACCAAAGCCAGGAAATTCTTTTCTTTGTGGAATCCACTTTTCCAATGGAGTTTCCAATATGATTGAACACTTTGATTATATATGTATTTTTTTTTATGTTGTCTCACTCAGCCTGGTATGCCCAGGCTGGAGTGCAGTGGCGTGATCTCAGCTCACTGCAACCTCCACCTTCCGGGTTCAAGTGATTCTCCCCACTCAGTCTCCAGAGTAGCTGGGATTACAGGCACCCGCCACCATGCCTGGCTAATTTTTGGATTTTTAGTAGAGACAGGCTTTCACTGTGTTGGCCAGGCTGGTCTCAAACTCTTGACCACAGGTGATCCAGCCGCCTCAGCGTCCCAAAGTGCTGGGATTTCAGGCTTGATCTCGTGTACCCAACCAGATTATATATGTATTTTTGATTATGTATTTTCTTACAGCATTCTGAAATTTTGAACTTAGTGATTTATTCATGTTGCCTGCAATACCCCCTATTTAGCACTGCAATGCTCTGGCAACATTATGGACTATCCCCAAAAAATTCCTATCAACATGTGACTGCATTGGGAGACAGTATCTTTAAAGAGGTAAGCTGAAATGACATTACTAGGGTGGACCCTAATCCATTATGAATGGTGTCTTTATAGGAAGAGAAAATTTGGACACACAGGGAGAAGACCACAGGGAGGAGATGGCCATCTACAATTCCAGAAAAGCAGCCTCAGAAGAAACCAATCTGCCAACATCTTTATCTGCAACTCTCAACCTCCAAAACCGTGAGAAAATTAATTTCTGTTGTTTAAACCAACCAGACTGCAGGACTTCATTATGGCAGCCCCAGAAAATTAATACAGACAGCAAACGGCCAGACGTCCTACTTGAAAAAATGGATCCAGGAACAGAAAAGTAAATGTTGTGGGAATGACGTTTGATGGCAGGGTTTTATTCTGCAGCTGCCTACAGGAATGACAACAGAAAACTGTAAGATGGTGTGTTTCAAAATAAGCTCTGCAGGAAACCAGTATGAATGCTGCTTTAAAGAAAAAATTGAGGAGTGTTTTCCTTCCAATTATGTGACCAATTTTAGAATAAGTGTGATGTGGTGCTGAGAAGAATGTATACTCTGTTGATTTGGGGTGGAAAGTTCTGTAGATGTCTATTAGGTTCACTTGGTCCAGAACTGAGCTCAAGTCCTGAATATTCTTGTTAATTTTCTGTCTCTTTGATCTGTCTAATATTGACAGTGAGGTGTTAAAGTCTCCCACTATTATTATGTGGGAGTCTAAGTCTCTTTGTAGGTCTCTAAGAACTTGCTGTATGAATCTGGGTGTTCCTGTATTGGGTACATATGTATTTAGGATAGTTACCTCTTCTTGTTGCATTGATCCCTTTACCATTATGCAATGGCCTTCTTTGTCTCTTTTGATCTTTGTTGGTTTAAAGTCTGTTTTATCAGAGACTAGGACTGCAACTCCTGCTTTTTTTTTTTTTTTTTTTTTTTTTTTTGCTTTCCATTTGCTTGGTAAATATTCCTTCATCCCTTTACTTTGAGCCTACATGTGTCTTTGCACATGAGATGGGTCTCCTGAATACAGCACACAGATGGGTTTTGACTCTTTATCCAATTTGCCAGTCTGTGTCTTTTAATTGGGGCATTTAGCCCATTTACATTTAAGGTTAATATTGTAATGTGTGAATTTGATCCTGCCATTATGATGCTAGCTGGTTGTTTTGCCTGTTAGTTGATGCAGTTTCTTCATAGTGTCAATGTTCTTTACAATTTGGTATGTTTTTGCAGTGACTGGTGCCAGTTGTTCCTTTCTATGTTTAGTGCTTCCTTCAGGAGCCCTTGTAAGGCAGGCCTCGTGGTGACAAAATATCTCAACATTTGCTTGTCTGTGAAGGATTTTATTTCTCCTTCGCTTATGAAGCTTAGTTTGGCTGGGTATGAAACTCTGGGTTGAAAATTGTTTTCTTTAAGAATGTTGAATATTCGCCCCCACTCTCTTCTGGCTTGCAGGGTTTCTGCCAAGAGATCCACTGTTAGTCCGATGAGCTTCCCTTTGTGGGGAAAGATGATTAGGTGTCTTGGGGCTGCTCTTCTCAAGGAGTATCTTTGTGATGTTCTCTATATTTCCTGAATTTGAATGTTGGCCTGTCTTGCTAGGTTGGGGAAGTTCTCCTGATTAATGTCCTGAAGAGTGTTTTCCAACTTGGTTCCATTCTGCCCGTCACTTTCAGGTACACCAATCAAATGCAGATCTGGTCTTTTCACATAGTCCCATATTTCTTGAAGGCCTTGTTCGTTTCTTTTCATTCTTTTTTCTCTAATCTTGTCTTCTCACTTTATTTCATTGAGTTGATCTTTGTTCTCTGATATCCTTTCTTCCACTTGATCAATTTGGCTATTGATTCTTGTGTATGTTTCATGAAGTTCTTGTGCTGTGTTTTTCAGCTCCTTCAGGTCATTTATGTTCTCTAAGCTGGTTATTCTAGTTAGCAATTCGTCTAACCTTTTTTTCAAGTTCCTAGCTTCATTGCATTGGGTTAGAACATGCTCCTTTAGCTCGGAGGAGTTTGTTATTACCCACCTCCTGAAGCCTACTTCTGTCAATTCATCAAACTCATTCTCCATCCAGTTTTGTTCCCTTGCCAGCGAGGAGTTGTGATCCTTGGGAGGAGAAGAGGCCTTCTGGCTTTTGGAATTTTTAGCCTTTTTGTGCTGGTTTCTCTCCATCTTTGTGGATTTATCGACCTTTGGTCTCTGATGTTGGTGACCTTTGGATGAGGCCATGAATGGACGTCTTTTTTGTTGATGTTGATGCTATTCCTTTGTGTTTGTTAGTTTTCCTTCTAACAGTCAGGCCCCTCTGCTGCAGGTCTGCTGGAGTTTGCTGGAGGTCCGCTCCAGACCTTGTTTGCCTGGGTATCACCAGCGAAGGCTGTAGAACAGCAAAGTTTGGGAAAGTTTGCATACTCTAATGCCCTCCTACCCAGCCTTTAAAAACTGATTTAAGGATTTTAGGAATCGTAGAGAAAAACAAACCAGTAGTCTCTTATTACAAAGAGAGAAAAATGAATAACCCTTGGCCTCAATAAACAGTCTTTAGTCTGCAGCTGAACTGGCATTCTGTGGAGTATACTTTCTGACATGCATACTTAGTGGTGCCTCCAATGTTCAGAAAGTCAGCTGGAAGGGGAGTTGAGTTTAGATGAGAAGTGAAGCATGTCATGCTTGGGCAGCCAGCAGGACCCCATCAGTCTGCATGAAAATGCTGCTCAGAGCAGAATTTGCAATTGCAAATATGTGGAACCAACCCAAATGTCCATCAATCGACAAGTGGATAAAGAAAATGTGGTATATATATATACACACACATATATGTACGTACATACGTACACACACACATACACACGCACACACACACACCATGGAGTACTACTCAGCCATAAAAAGGAATGAAATAATAGCATTTGCAGCAATCTAGATGGAATTGGAGACTATTATTCTAAGTGAAGTAACTCAGGAAAGGAAAAGCAAACATTGCATGTTCTCGCAAGTGGGAGCTAAGCTATGAGGACACAAAGGCATAAGAATGACACATTGGACTTTGGGGACTCAGGAGAAAGGGTAGAAGGGGTTGAGGGATAAAAGACTACACACTGGGTACAGTGTACACTGCTTGGGTGGTGGGTGAACCTAAATCTCAGAAATCACCGTTAAATAACTTATTCACGTAACCACATACCACTTAGTCTCTAAAAACCTATTGAAATAAAAACTAAATTAAAAAAAGAAAAATAATATTTTCCAGAATGGAGAGGGCACATTTCAGTAATTAACACACACCTTAACAGCCGCTCATATCTGCCACACAGACAGGAAATTGTAACTTCTGTGTACTGGGGCTTTGCTCATAGCTGTTGTCAGGGTTAACAAAGTACCTGCTTAATTATTAGTAGTTGAGAATACCTGGGGTTGTGCTCACGTGTTCATAGGTCTTACGTTCCTCAGAGCTCAGAAACGGCCATGCTCACGTGAGAAAGGGCACGGCGTGTTGGTAGAGGGGAGCAAAGAGGGAGGCTGGGGGAGCAGGTTGAGGCCAGATGCTGCAAAGACAGGAATCACCCTCAAGAGACCGGACTTGCTCTGGCAGGGAGTTGGGAGATGATGAAGGGCACTGAGGTGTGAGGGTGGCCTTTGGTTTTAATTAAAAAGAAGCCCATGCCAGCATCTAACTAAGATCTTAGCACCCAGGGAAGGAATGGGAAGCAGAGGAACTAGAAAGCAGGTGCATTAGGAGAAAGTTCTGACCCAAAGGCTTTGGCCAGGTTTGGGGAATGCGGAGAAATTCAGGGATGAACAGATTCTTCATGGTTTGGTGGGACAGAGAGGAGGATGTCTGTCAAGTGTCTGTCACTTGTACAGGGAGTCAAAGGGGAGCAGAGTTTGGACCAAGAGAGGTTCTGCGTTAAACACCAAGTGTTTATGAATCAGAGTAAGAGTTCCCCTTGCTGAATCTGCCTCTTTTATCTTGGCTGTTCCACAACATAGATTCCATTGTACAAATGATCATATGGACATTGTGTGATGTTCTAAGCCAAAAAGTGACTCTGGCAATTCCAGCCTATGAGTATCTTTTGGCAAAGTTCTAGTGTGAGAAGGAGTTCCTACGTAGCTCTGTCTGTCGGACTCAGCTCTGCAGGAAAGGCTGGAACCGCAGAGCCCATGAGGGTACACTGCTCACAGGCAGGGCTCACACGTGCTCTGCCCCCACCTTCCATGCCCAAGCAGGTCACACCGACTTTGAGGCACTTCCCTGGCCCTAACATGTTTTAAAATTTGAATCATGCTTCAAGTGATTCTTTTGAGATTGGCAGTGTTGGAAAGAGTCTAAGGAAGGGAACTTAGTTTTAAAATGGTTTTAATTATAGAGATAACAATTGGTACAGATATGTCAGGAAAACATGTTAGAATGTCCTGAGTGACAATGATGATTCCGTGAGCTCAGTTCACATTTCAGATGCTCTGGCCTCTGACTTCCGGCGTTTAGGAACCTGTGAAACATACGAATCTATGCACACGAAAAATCCAGGCACTAAGAACTCAGCCTTGATTAGCCATAAGTGTGCTCTCTGTAGATGGGGAAAATAACATTGTAAGAAATATGTTTAACCTATGTAAGAAAATGCATGGTTTTAACATGAAATACAAAAATTGGTGGTGGCACTAATTGTAGTCTTTTTTATCAGTTCATTGAAGTTGGCTCAGCAGGCTCTGTTTCTCCCACTCTTCTCTGGCACCACATTTAACTGTTCTGTGGTGTAAGGTCTGCAGAATGAAGCAGCACTTCTTTTCAAATAGTGTCTCATGTGAACCTCAGTGATCCAGACCAGCCTCTGAGAAGTTTGAAGAGTTTTCGAGGACAACGATGTCTTGAACAAACCACGAGGAACACTCCAACTTTGTTTTTAGATGAATTTCCACATGTTTTTTTTTCTGCAAGGGTTTTGGAGGGGTAGCATGACGGACTTCTTTGTACGGAATATTTTCAGAAGTTGTGTTAATGGAGAAATTTCTTTTGGGGCTTAAGTTTCTATTTGCCTTTTGTGACATGGTTTTTAAAAACAACAAAAAAACCTCATTATCTTCCTCTCCCACAATTGTAGCCGTAGAAAGGAGATAAGGCAGGTCCCACGTGGACCGGTGGCTGGGTGTGCTGCCAGGATAGCTAAGGCGCCCCTTTTACAAACAGTCTTTAACATGCAGTCACACCCGCCATCTCCGTGCTGGGTGATAAGAAGGATTGTATTCATTACACCGTTGAATACAGAAACATATTTCCGAAATAATTTTTCTTGTCTAGAATTACACAGAATTCCGCTGAGTGGCACATTCAAAAGAATTTTTATTAGGAGGGTTCCAATGAACTGTTCAGCAGCAGAGGGACTTTATATTTAATTTGATTTCTCAGAACCAGGTATTGTGGAGAAAGGCATCAGATAACCACGGAGTGCTGGTTAAGGGAGGGAAGCCTCACTAAGCAGGGTTCATGCATTCAAGCCCCGCAGCCAACAAGCATTCACTGAGACTCTCATTCTGGAGTGGAGACCAAGGTGCCTCGAGATCCCAGTGAGTTCATGAGGCTTCCTGCCGCTTGTCTGCTTACATTTGGTTACAGAGGTGGCACAGTCTTTGTTACTGAGGCTGGATGACAATCAGCTCTGCCCAGACCTTCACAACTCATGTATGTGGGCACAGGACTTGGGCATAGAGAGAAACCAAGTGAAAATTTTGTAGTAAAAATTTTGCCACTGTGGAGAATTCCCCTTTTCTCATTTTGCTTTGGCATAAACAAAGATCTTAAAAACAGTTTAACAGCACGTTGGGAGGCCGAGGTGGGCAGATTGCTCGAGGTCAGGAGTTCGAGACCAGTCTGGTCAACATGACGAAACCCTGTCTCTACTAAAAATACAAAAGTTAGCTGGGGGTGGTGGCATGTGCCTGTAATCTCAGCTACTCAGGAGGCTGAGGCAGGAGAATCGCTTGAAACCTGGAGATGGGGGCTGCAGTGAGCTGAGATCGTGCCACTGCATTCCAGCCTGGATGACAGAGTGAGACTCCATCTTGAAAACAACAACAAAAAAGTTTAAAATACTAGAAAGTCGTATGAGACTATCGTGAGCACCTTTGCAGAAAAACAATCTAGTGGTAGACTCTGAGGCTGGTCAGCAGTGGGTTAATGGTGTCCCCTAAAACAATATGCCCATGTCCTAATCTCTAGCATCTGTGAGTGTGATCTTATTTGCAAAAAGAAGTCTTTGCAGATGTAACTGAGTTAAGGGTCTTGAGAGAAGCAGATCATCTTGGTTTAATTTATGGGCCATAAATCCAAGGATAACAGACACAGAGAGAAGAAATGAGGGTCATTGAAAGTGGAGGCAGAGACTGGAGAGAAACTGCCCTGAGCTAAGGGGCACCTGAAGCCACCAGAATCTGAAAGAGGAAAGAATAGTTCTTTTCTAGAGCCTTGGGAGGGAGCATGGCCCTGCCAACATCCAGCTTCTGGTGTCTAGAGCTTTGATAGATCATACTCTGTTATTAAAGCCACCAAGTATGTAAGAATTACCCAACAACAATCTCCAAGGGTGCAATGGTTGAGTCTGCAAATCACATTTGAGACTTAGAGGATGTCAGAGCTGGAAGGGGTCTCAGTCTCCTCTTAAAGAGAAGATGTTGGACAAGCTACTCCCTTGGACCTGAATTCTAGACCTGCCCTGACACCCACAGGCTGAGTGCCTTTTCAAGAAGCAGGTGGATCCTTTTTTCCAGGTTGCTCTAGCTTGGTCTAGAAAGCTCTCAGGATCTGACCTCAATTGCCTCCTTCCATAACTTCACCTTCCACCCCCATCTTCTGGCCCTCTAGCCACAGGAACTTTTCTGAACATGTTCTGATCCTGCTGTTCATATGCTTTTCTCCACACCAGGCTGAGAGAGGGACAAGGCATCCTTTAAACCCAGATCCCTGTCTACTGGCCGTTCCCTGATCCTCCAGGTGGGGTTGCTCTTCCGCCTGCTCCCTCTGTGCATTGTACACACTGTGTGGATTCTGACCACACTCTCAGGCTACTCAGAAGGCCCAGCAGACCTGCAGGGTCTGTCCCCAACCTTCCTCCTAGAGTGACCTTTCATCACTCCCACTGCAGCCCCTCAGATGCACCAGGACCCCTCCTGCCACAGGGCCTTTGCACACGCTGTGCTTTCCCTAAAGTCCTCTACTCCTCTTTGCAATGGCCTTGGATTATAGTGAAAATGGTCTACATCTTTGTTGGGATTATTTGTTCAATATCTGTGTCTTCACTGGGCAGCAAGCCCTGTGGGGTATAGATTATGACTGATTTTCTCCCAGTGTGGAGCCCAGCATGTAGCAGATCTAACAAGCAAAGACTGTGGGTGACTATATGTTAAATCTATAAAGATGATCCTCCATGACTTTAGGAGCTCCTCAAGGGTAGAGACTTGTTAATTTTATATCTCTGAGATATAAAGATATATAGAGAGGCTTTGTAGAAACCATAAACTTTGATGCACTAAAGTCTCTAGAGGCCAGGCATGGTGGCTCACACTTGTCATCCCAACACTTGGGGAGGCCGAGGTGGGAGGATGGCTTGAGGCCAGGAGTTGGAGACCAGCCTGGGCAACATAATGAGACTCCATCTCTACAATTTTTTAAAAATTATTCGGGCATGGTAGTGTGTGCTTGTAGCCCCAGCTACTCAGAGGTTGAAGTAGGAGGATTGCTTGAACCTAGGAGTTCAAGGCTGCAGTGAGTCATAATTGTGCCCCTGCTTTACAGCCTGGGCAACAGAGCAAGGCTCTGTCTCTTTAAAAATAAAAACAAAACAAAAAAACAAAAAAAAGAAGTCACCATCCGTGAAGAGCTTCTCCTTGCCCTTTAGATATGACACCAACTTCTACTGCGTCTGTAAACCTTCATGTTCCCTCTGCTCCCTTGGTTTCCAACCTCATCTCTTGCACTTCCCCTTCTGCCAGCCCTGCTTGGCAAAGCCTTCAGCCTTTCACACACTGGCCTCTGCCCTGCTTGAGGCCTTGAGCAGGTTCTTCTCTTCCCTTGGAACTCTTCTCCATCCCCTTCCCTGCTTCTTTGTGTCCTGGTTGATTTCCAGCTGTCTTTTCAGGCTTTGAATGTCACTTCCTCAGAGAAAGCTTTGCTGACCTTCCAGTCTAGCTTCCAGTGGCTAGTGACCACCTTCTAGTTTTCCTGCATGGTTTACTGAACTCCTAGCATGCTTTGGCATGTATGTCTTCTGTTGAATGCATGCCTTCCATAAGCTCACAAAGCCAGGCAGAGCTGAATGATGGCTGTCTGATTTCAAAGATCTCTACTCTTGGCACGTCACTACCCAACGCTCCCTGAAGGAAGGGAAGTGAAAGAAACAGAAAAGCAGAAAGTATGCATGAAGCCTATGTAGAAGAGGGCCACTGTATGACTTCCGAAGCCCCTGTGGGCCTCTCCCTACCTGGCAGGAGAAGCACACTGTGTCCCAGAGAGCTCAGGGAGGAGGCAGGACACTAGGCATGGCTTTGGTGTGACCCTGGGTTGTCTCCCAGCCTCCTCCCCGACCCATCGACAGCCCCTGCTTGCCATAGAGCCAAGTAGCTTCCATATGTGGTAGGAACTCTTATACCCATTTACCAGAGAAGCAAACCAAGGTGAGCAATGGACAGACCTGGAGCTGCCAGCATGATCGTGTGATTGCAAAGCTCCTTCCAATAACCCTGCATCGTATAAATTAAGGTGATGGTGTGAGCTGTGTCCAGCACCACTGAAAAACAAAATGCCCTAGAGACAGTGCTATCAAATGGAGCGACAGACAGGTAGACAGACAGACAGGAAATCATCCCTTTGCTACCACCCAGGACGTTGCTTCCTCTCAGTCCATTTCCCAAATCCTCCTCTCCCGCACCCTATAATCTTGTCAGGGCTTACCTCCTCCCTACGCTCTGCGCTTTCATTAATTTCTTATCACCTATCCCTCAGCTGTAATCTAGGACATTGTAAGGACAATTAATTAAAGTGAGAAGGTTCTTAAAAAAAGGTATTGACTTGCAATTCAGCCCTTTCTCTCAGCAACATCAATCTTCAGATTACAGGTCAAGAGGAGACAGCTTTAACAACGTGTCCAGCCAATCGGTTCTTCAGATGCGTTCATGAAGTCGCACCAGCTGTGTATGAACCTGATTGCATATCCTGCTTTCTGCCTAAGAAAAGCACACCTGACTGAGTACACATGGGAATGCAGCTTGTTTGAAGAATCTGTTGCTATAGAAAGACGGAAGAAAAAGATAAAATATGTATAAAAGGAAAAAGCATCCATTGATTTATCTATCTATCCATTATATATATACACACACTTCTGGTCGTCAATCCTGAGCAGGGTGTCTGCTGTCAGAGATGGGCAAGGATGGGCGCCAGCCATTGGGGAGCTGTTCCAGGGAGGGAGCCCGACCACTCTCTGGTCTTAGCCAGCCCAGTCAGCACTGGAAAAAGACCTCATCCAATGCTGAAATAGAAGGTGCTAATGTATGCATTACAATAGCAGGCAAGTAAGACTGTCTGTTGTACACATGCTGATGTAGGAGCTTTGCGATTATCTAGCCTAATGTGCAGATAAGGAAATCGGGGCCCTGGCAGGTACATGACTTGCTCAGTCTTGCTGTATGTGGTCCATGCCCAAAACTGAAATTCAGGACCTCTGACACCCAGGCTGGGCTCTGTTCAAGACAAGCTGCCATTTCTCAGGGGAGAAATTAAGAGAAGCAGTCAGGCATCCTCCTGTCTGACCCCAACACTGGGGTTCTAATCTCCCCTAAACTCACACAGCATCTCCCCAACCACTTTTGCAGAGAGAACAAAAAGAAAGATGTTGATTTACCCGGAGAGTGTCTGTCACTAATAGTAACACGCAGCTTTCAGTGAGGGTTAACTGTATCCAGGTGCGGTTCTTATCTTCTTACAAGTATTAGTGCATTTACAAATAAAGTGTGGGAGGCTTAGAAAGGTCGAGTGGCTTGTCTAAGCTCACAGAGCAAGTCAAAGCTGGAACCAGAATTCTGGGATTAGTCCTGTGTTACAAACAATTCTTTATTGCCTCAACAGACAAGGTGCACATTAATTTGAATTACTTGAGCTAAGCTGAGTGACTTGATTCCTGTTCCTTACATTGATGAGGATGCCAGGCCTGTGCCTGACCACATTGCCAGGAGCTTGAGGGCAGAGATAATGGAACAAAGAGAAGTGTACGGCAGCAGAGTACCGTGAACAAAATCTCCGACTTAGGTCAAACAGAGGCACGGTTGTGTTCTGCCGCATCTCGAGAAAAGTTACTTAGGCTCCGTGATCATCAGTTTTCTTATCTCTAAAATGGGCATAGTAGGATTAATCTCTTAGGGTTCCCAGGGACCTTGGGTTGCTCTGCACACATTTCCAGCAACATGCCAGGCACCTGGGGAGCAGTACAGCTCCTTCACGAGGTCCTCCATCATCATGAACAGATGTTAGTAATCATGACTGACACAGATGCTGCCTAAGGGATGATGATGGTGGTGATGGTGATGATGAAGGTGTGGTTACACTGCTGCTGTGATGATGGGATGACAGTGAGAACGCAGAAGAAAGAACATGGTACATGTCAGGACCATTTAGGTCAGTGGTTCCCAACTAGGAGAGATTTCACCCACAGGGGATGTTTGGCAATGTCTGGAGACACTTTTAGTTGTTCACACTGTTGAGGAAGGTGCCACTGGAATCCAGTGGGTGAGGGCCAGGGATCTTGTTAATCAACCCTACAATGCATAGGAATACCCCCACAAAAAAGAATGATCCAGCCAAAATGTCAGTGCGGCCCAGGTCAAAAAGCCCTGGTCTAGGAGGATGGGAAATCTGAACACTGGAGGTAAGTGATGAAGCTTCCAAGGGCTTTGTTGACTGCTTAACACGCCTCTTTCAGCTACTGCTTTTAACTGTACAGGAATCTGCACCTAAAAGGAAGAGGTCAGAGTCCTCGACAGTTGGGAAGACCATAGCGAAGCCATTCCACGCGACCTCCTCCCTACACTCACAGGGCAGCCTGGTGCAGATGCGCCTCCGGCCCCTCCAAGTCCGCGTGGAAACTGTCCTTTGGTTTTCTGGATGTGCAAGAAGGCGTCTGCTGGAGCAATCTTGCTCTCCCAAGCCTCTGATGCTGTCATGGGTGCAGAGAAGCAGCAGGGGAGGAGGAGGTCAGGGGACGAGGAGAGCCACCCATAAATGAAAGAACACTGGAACATCGATGAGCACTTTTTCACAGCGGGTGAGCTGTTTTGCTGAGCCCCAGCACTGTCAGGCAGACCCTTGATTAAACCTGCGCAACTGCACGGATGGATGGCCCTACTTAGCTCCCATCAGCAACTCTGCCATAAAGGAAGAGGCGCCACTGAAGTTGTGAAGGGGGCCCACGGCTGGCGGCTGGGTATCTGGAGGGCTGGCACCCTCTTCCTTCCCCTAGTGCTGGCTCCAAATTCCAGACTCAGAGCAGAAAGTTTATTCTATATTTTTCCAGGAGATGGGGCCGGTTGGAGATGAGAGCAAGGGGAAGGCAAGATTCCCCGGGAACGTCCTGTTGTTTTCCGCTCTGGGAGGCCTAGGGGTGCAGGTTCCAGACACTGCCCTGGTTCTTGTTATAGGGACATGGTGAGTCCTCACCAAATTCCAAATGCCTCCACAGAGAGGGAGGCTCTGTGTGGTAATGAAACCTGCTCTATTCATTTCGTCATTTGGAATTCTCTTGAATGGCTTGTGAGTTTTCTGTTACAGAATCAAAACCACTTTTCTTAAAATGTGAGAGGCGGTAGTCTATTCTGGCCAAGACTCCCATATGATGCCAGAGGAGCCACAACTCACAGGCCCTGTGTCACCTGCTGCTGTGTGCAGATGAGAAAGTCTGTCTTCCTGGAGGGGGTTCTTATGAGCACAGACAGTGATGAACGACGTAAAATGCATGATGACAAACTAAGCCACCACCGAAAGCTGGCTGCTCACCCCACAGAGGGAGAGCACTTTGTGGACAAGACCCCTTCCTTCCTTCCTTCCTTCCTTCCTTCCTTCCTTCCTTCCTTCCTTCCTTTCTCTCTTTCTTTCTCTCTTTCTTTCTTTCTCTTTCTTTCTTTTCTTTTCTTCCTTCCTTCCTTCCTTTCCTTCCTTCCTTTCCTTCCTTCCTTCCTTCCTTCCTTCCTTCCTTCCTTCCTTCCTTCCTTCCTTCCTTCCTTCCTTCCTTCCTTCCTTTCTTTCTTTCTTTCTTTCTTTCTTTCTTTCTTTCTTTCTTTCTTTCTTTCTTTCTTTCTTTCTTTTCTTTCTTTCTTTCTTTCTCTTTCTTTCTTTTCTTTCTTTCTTTCTTCCCCTTCCTTTCTTCCTTCCTTCTTTTCTTTCTTTCTTTCTCTCTATCTTTTTCTTTCTCTCTTTATCTTTTTCTTTCTCTCTTTCTTTCCTTCTTTCTCTTTCTTTCTTCTTGCTTTCTTCTTTCTTTTTCTTTATTTCTTCTTTCTTTCTTTTCTTCTTTCGCTTTCTTTCCTTCTTTCTTTCTCTTTCTTTCTTTCTTTTTCTTTCTCTCTTTATCTTTTTCTTTCTTTCTCTCTTTATCTTTTTCTTTCTTTCTTTCTCTCTTTCTTTCCTTCTTTCTTTCAGCAAAATCTCACTATCACTCAGGCTAGAGTGCAGTGGTGAGATCACAGCTCACTGCAACCTCGACCTCCTAGGCTCAAGCAGTTCTTCTGCCTCAGCCTTCTGAGTAGCTGGGAGTACAGGTGCACACCACCACACGAAGTTTATTTTTAAAAATGTTTGGTAGAGACAGGGTCTTGCTGTGCTGTCCAGTCTGGTCTTGACCTCCTGGCATCAAGCAATTATCCCACCTTGGTCTCCAAAAGTGTTGGGATTACAGGTGTGACCACCATGCCTGGCCAAGACCTGCTTCTTAATCATTGCTGGAGTCATAGAGCCTCACACTGTGCCATCCACAGTACCATAGAGAGAAAGGAAAGCACTTGTAAATGTGTATGTTACCATCCCCCCTGCCTCCCAGGGAGGTGAATCCTCCTGAGATTCATCTCCATACCCATCACCCACTCAGGGCCTCTGCTGAGTGGGTGATGGGTATGGAGATTGGGGGAGGGGAATCCTTCATCAGGGCCCTCTGCTGAGTGGGTGATGGGTATGGAGATGTGGGGGAGGGGATCCCTCATCGGGGCCTCTGTTGAGTGGGTGATGGGTATGGAGATGGGGGGAGGGGAATCCCTCATCAGGGCCCTCTGCTGAGTGGGTGATGGGTATGGAGATGGGAGGGAGGTGAATCCCTCGTCAGAGGCCCTCTGCTGAGTGGGTGATGGCTATGGAGATGCAGGAGAGGAGGAGTTGGTACAGAGTTGAATTTTCCAACACACCACAGAAAAATAAATGAAAAGTAAGGCAGTGGCTAACACAGGGATGGGGTAGGGCCAGGGAAACTTGAGTGACTGGCAAGCAGGTAGCAGGAAAGGGGAATGACGGGGGCTGCAAAATTACAGAGCAGGTTCTGAAGTTGTCTGACAGGTGGTGAGTGATAGAGACCTTTTTCTGGGTCTCCCAGTGAAATTTTCAGTAAACACGTGACTACCAGTTTTGTAAAAGGAGCTTGCATTTGGGAGCTGCAAGGTTGCCACAAGGTTAGATCTGAGGGTGCCCGTGGGAAGCCTGCCACAGCCAGGCTACTGGCGAGAAGGCACTTGCTTCTTCCCACAGTTGCACTGGTACATGGCAGCCCCTGACTCAGGTCCACAGTCTGACGCTGCCAGGTTCAAGGTCAGACTTTACACCTGGCCCAGATCTCCCACGGGCTATTTATTCTTATCTTCTTTCAAATTCAGCAACGTATTATACCACCTTGAAGAAGATGGAGCAGAGCGGAGGGGAGGCTAGAGGGACAATCCCAAACAGAGCCCTAAATCTACATCAGATTTTCCTTTTAACCAAAACCTACTTGGTATTCAGCAGAAATTTTGAGTCTAGTGTTTGACATAATTTAATAGTGTGCGTTAATGACTATAATTTTCCCCTGTAGTCGAGATACTAAGAAAATGAGAAGTGCTTTATCTACACCACACACAACAGTAACCGGGACAGACTTGGAAATGACAGTGAAGAACAAAGTCTGTGAGGGCCAACAGCTTGTGGAGAACTTCAGAGACACGGAGCACTCCATGCAGAAAGCACATTCCACTCCAGATATAAGAGGGTGGGAGTCTCCCTGATATTTGTTATTTTCTTTTATGCTGACCATATTGCCATGTGGTGGGTAATACAGTTTCCACTGCAAAGGTACCAAAGCTGAGGCCAGAGGGGTTAAGAGATGGTCTATATCCGGGAACAAAATTCAGATGTTGTAAGTTCAATTTATTTTATTTTATTTTTTATAGACAGAGTCTTGCTCTGTTGCCAAGGCAGGAGTGCAGTGGTGCAATTACAGCTCACTGCAGCCTCGAATTCCTGACCTCAAGCAATTCTTTTGCTAAGCCTCCTCAGTAGCTAGGACTACAAGCATGCACCACCACACCTGGTTATTTTTTCATTTGTTGTAGGAACAGGGTCTTGCTATGTCGACCAGGCTGATCTCAAACTTCTGGCCTCAAGCAATCCTTCCACCTCAGCCTCCTGAAACACTGGGATTACAGGCCTGAGCCACCATGCCAAGCTATCAAGTTTTATTTTAAGTTTCTAGATGTGGGGATTTCTTTTTTTTTTTTTTTTTTTTTTTTTTGAGACGGAGTCTCGCTCTGTCGCCCAGGCTGGAGTGCAGTGGCCGGATCTCAGCTCACTGCAAGCTCCGCCTCCCGGGTTTAGGCCGTTCACCTGCCTCAGCCTCCCGAGTAGCTGGGACTACAGGCGCCCGCCACCTCGCCCGGCTAGTTTTTTGTATTTTTTGGTAGAGACGGGGTTTCACCGTGTTAGCCAGGATGGTCTCAATCTCCTGACCTCGTGATCCGCCTGTCTGCGCCTCCCAAAGTGCTGAGATTGCAGGCTTGAGCCACCGCTCCTGGCTGGGGATTTCTTTTTTAAAGCAGCAAGTACTACCTGAACTGAAACAGGTGGTTTTGCAACTTGCTACGGATTATGGAAATAGTTGATATCTATATTGGTGAGGTTCTTACCAAAACTCAAACAGAAGGAATGCCATTTTGTAGAACAAATCTCAACTTTAAACTTCTTTCATCCATGGGTAAGCCCTGCATTTAAAAAATATATAAATAATAATAATTTATTTAGGGTAAGAATACATATTACCTATCAGCAAAGATTTCCTTCTGTATGTTAGCTTACCCAGGCAAATGAAAATCTTAGTAAGAACATTTACACCGATGTCCGTCTTCTAAACTACACCTGTGTGTGTGTGTGTGTGTGTGTGTGTTGTGGGGGGTGGGGAGTCCCACTTTCTAATGTACAAGACTCTGAGGCCTGAATTGTTTATTGTCATAAATTAAGTTACTTCTTCTTCTGGAAAAAATGCAAATGTTGTGATTACAGTCTTCTTTAACTTTCATGTGTTTGACTTGCATTAATTGTATACTGGTAGAATTAAATGTTTCACAGTCTGAATTTGGACTTTTGCACATCAGTTGACATGTGTTAGAAGCTTTCTCAGGTGCAGCAATGCCTGCCTCCGAAAGGTCCAGCTCCGTAAGCCAATGTTTGTACCACTATTTATGTGTTTGTTATTTTATGCTTCAAAAAATAAATTAGAAGAGAAAAATGAAGCTGCTGATACTAGTAACAAAGATGTTGGTCCCATCACTGTAATATAATTAAGGCCGAGATGGAATTGATCAATGAGCTGCATGCGTAAGTCTCCATCTCAAATAGACTTTCAAATGGTTGCATTATAAAGGAAAAAAACTAGATTCAATGAAATGTGTTAAATATTGTGCCTAAAAGGCACAATGTGTTCAGATATTTTATACTAGTTTTCAGTTTCTGGCAACAGAACACATCCACCCAGCTGCCACCACAGCTAAAACTACAATACTATTTGTTCTGAAATGTCTTTTATGCATGCTTTCAAGAACACATTATATACAAAATAGGTGTTTCTAAAGTGCTTCACTCTTCCTGTAGCCTCCCAGAGGCCGAATGCCACATTTGTAGCCCAGCTTTCATGACTGTAAAGGCTCTGAGGGCCTGAGTGTCATCTCTTCCCCACTGCTTGCTCCTTTAACTGGTGTTATATCCCAACTCTACTCAACATTTCCTTTGGCCCAAATGTTTTAGAACTCCACTGTCTTGGTTCAGTATAAATTTGTGATCTGCGTCAAATCATCTTGTTGCGTAGTGAGGTGGGAACAGGCGAAGGCATGGGAAGATGCTGAGCATGCATCAGGTGCTGTGCGAGTGACCGTGAATGCTGGGAGGACGCTCCTGACCATTCTACCACAATGGCGGAGGTGGACAAGCAGGCATGGGTGTGCAGTGAGACCACGTCTACAGTGTAGGCATGCACGAGGTGTCTGGAGACTTGCGAGAAGGATGTGTAAACCAGCAGCTAGTCAAGTGTTCCTACATAGCAAAACTCAAAGTATCCCTTCAGAATGGAATATCATCTATCTAAGAAGTAAAAATTTTCAGTTGAATTTAGTGTCTGGTTCAGCTGACAGAGTCAGCACGTATTTATTTCCTGCAGTGGGCTGAATCTGCCTTTCTAAAATTCATATGTTGAAATCCCAAACCCCCATGTGATGGCAGTAGTAGGTACGGCCTTTGGAAGTTAATGAGATCAGGAGGATGGAGCCTTCGTGAATGGATTAGTGCCGTTATCAAAGGGACCCCAGAGCACTCTCTTGCCTTCTTTCTATTATATAAGGATCCAATGGTAGCTCAGCAGTCTGCGGCCTGGAAGAGGCCCTCACCAGAACCTGAATGTGCTGGCTCTCTGCTTTCAGGCTTCCTGCCTCCAGAACTGAGAGAAATGCATATCTGTTGAGTAAGCCACAATAATTTATTATTTATTATTACTGCTATTATTTATTTATTTATTATGCATTTCCAAATGAGCTAAGACATTTTCTCTTTCTCTAAAAAAACAGGAGTAAAGAGACAAAAAAGGGAATGAATTTCCAAGAAGATCAGAGTAGAATGGAAAAATATCAGAGGAGGGAGAATTATTAAGGATTTCTGGCATCTCAAGTGTGGATGCTGTTCTGAGCCAACCCAGGACAAGGCTCTGGAAAGGTTGGAGCGCTCTTTTCGGGGAATAAGAGAAGAATCCCATTCCTGAATCAGCAGGTACAGACACTTGCAATATAAGAGGCACACACAGAAATGTTTACCTGAAGAACTGCCTGGTGGATGGCTAAGAAAGCGGCCCTGCTTAACACACACACACGGAGAGACGGACTTTGCAGCAAGACAGTGAATGATCTGCTTCTCAGCGGTGGCGGGGCCCTGTGAGTAGAATCCTTACATGCCCTTTTCCATGGGCTTGTGGGATAAGAGCAGAGCAGCCTGCAGGCCTGTCCACCCCCAGCCTTGAGGTAAATTCCACCAGCGAACCAGATCCACCCATCCATCCAGAGCTCACAGTCAGCCTTGTGAGAGAATGGCCAGAAATAAAACAGAAACTCCTTTATTCGTAAATCCCTAATTTATAAATACTTTGAAACAATGAAGAATCGCCAGCTACTGTGGTAAACAGAGCACAGAAGAGAGACGAGTAAAGTTTCTAGTTAGTACTTGCTGAGCACTTTGTGCCAGCACTTTTCTAAAGATTTTGCAAATGTTAACTGATGTAATCCTCACATCCACTCTCTGGGGTGGTTTTCTTTTCTCTTTTCTTTTTTTTCGAGACGGAGTCTCAGTCTGTTGCCCAGGCTGGAGTGCAGTGGCATGATCTTGGCTCACTACAAGCTCCGCTTCCTGGGTTCACACCATTCTCCTGCCTCAGCCTCCCAAGTAGCTGGGAATACAGGTGGCCGCCACCACGCCTGTCTAATTTTTTGTATTTTTAATAGAGAAGGGGTTTCACCATGTTAACCAGGACGGTCTCGATCTCCTGACCTCGTGATCTTCCCACCTCAGCCGCCCAATGTTCTGGGATTACAGGCATAAGCTACCACGCCCGGCCTCTGGGGTTGTTTTCACAAAGGAAGAAACCAAAGCACAAAGACTAGATGGCTTGCTCTAGGTCAAAAAACGAGTGAATGCCAGAGCCAGGATGAAAACCCAGGTTCTCTGTCTGTCATGAACATACACTGTGTGGCTCTGAAGAGAAAAGAGAAAGTTAAAAGGAGATAATCTCTTATAGATTTTAAATAATTTTTCCAGTGAAATTCAAGAAAATGTCACATCCATAGAAATAAAACAAAGCCAAGCTGCTATATAAAAGAAACAATATGTAAATAAGAACAAATCATTGGAAATTTAAAATATGAAAAAATAAAATAAAAATGCAGTTAAAAAGTTGTAGAAGTAATCAAGTCTTTCAAAGTATAGAGCAAAACACAAAGCAATAAAAAAGAAAAATAAAATTTGAGGAGCATTGGCAATCAATTTATTGAGAAGGCAGTTGCCATCTAATAAATGTTCTAGAAAAAGAAAAGTGGAAAAAAATGAGGGAGGCTATCAAGACTGTTTCGTAGAACTGAAGTGTATCTGAGGTTTTAGATTTAAAATGTCCACTGATTTCTTGGTAGCATGAATACAAATATTCATGCTTATTCCCAGGAACTAGATATAAACTTATTCCCAGGAAATTTCAAAGTACCAAGTGTCAAGAGAAGTTTATTCACTTCCAGAAGTGAACCAGAAACTTCAGACTGGTGCTGAAATATTTCACTGCCACTAGTAGGCATGAGAAGGCAGAGACATGATGTCTTAGACGTTGTGAAGAAAAATTATTTGAGCTTGGCTATTTCCAGCCTTCCCTGTTCTTGCCATCCTGCTTTGTGCCCCGGGAGAGCAGCAGCTATGTGCTACCTTGCCCTCCAGCTTTCAGTTGGGTTGTGAGGATGAGAGATACCAGCAGAAGACTGAGAGGAGAAAGAGAATGAAGTCAAAAGTATGTGTCCCCTCATTGTGTTCCTGCCAGAGAGTTGCAGATTGGCTGCATCTCTTTACTCAAGACCACAGGTCAAACAAGGAAGCCCTCCCTGTTCATCTGCTCTCTCTTTGGGCTTGCAGTGGATCTGCCACGATCCCTTTGATTTTCCTAAATGTTACCCATATCTTGTAATGCCCGTATCTTTCCTTATCCAAATTTGCCCAATTACATAGTTAGGGGAACTACCTGAGACAGATAAACTCTGATAGAGAGTATGGAATTTCAAATCTAGAAATTCATACTCTCTAAACTATTAACAGAATAAGAAACAGAGATGCATGTATATTACCTATAGTTATAAAAATAACTAAAAGGATAACTAAACATAAAATTATAATGTCAAGAAAATGTATGAGGGAGACATTAGAGGGAACTAGAGTAGTGTAAAGAAGTAAGTTATTTGTCTCCCACATTCAAGTGAGGAAAGAAAAGAAGTTTTATCTGAGGAATGCGAGCCCTTTCAAATGATGAGGCCTAGAGAGACATGAAATGAGACAGCAATCACATCCTACTTCTGCCTTTAAGCTACATATTCACCTATTGAAACAGCTTGCTATTGTCACAGATAACTATTAATTAACCCAATCATGCTTCACCCCATCGTGTAAAGAATGTATAGCTGGTCAGTGATCAGTTTTATTTCTGTAAACCAATAAGAATTCCTCACAGAACCTTGCATCACCACACTGTCTGTCTCTCTCTCTCTCTCTTTTTTTTTTTTTCCTTTAAAAGCCTGCCATAACAAAGGCCAAATACAGCTCATATCCAAGGTTACCTGGACCTGAGCCTCCTGGGCAGTTGTTCTTATTTTAGCATGTGCACTAAAGACTCACAAGGCTCACAACTTTGGAAAGGAGATCTTTATTTATCATGAAGGGCTGCAGCCTGCAGGCTGGCCATTCCATGGGCTGGGAAGTGTAGCCTCCAACTGAAGCCCAAAGCAAGCACATTGAGGAATTTAGGCTGAACAGGTTGGCTAAGTATATGTATTTAACAAGCTATAGGAGACATCATGAATGTCTGTGAAAGGAGAAACAAGCACACTTGCAATTGAGCTTCATGCTTCTTCATGGGTCACATGTTAAAAAAAATGGTGACATTGGCATGATCTGAGGGTGGATATCTGGGCCCTCAGATATCCAAAAGGCGACACAGAGAAGGACACAAAAACTCCCATTGAGCATCCTCCACAAGTTGGCCAAAGCTAGTCCAGAGACAGTCAGTTTTTAGGAGGGGAAGCATCGTGAAACTGCTAAGCTGTTGGGTCAAACGTGTCTATGTCAAGTGAATCCAGTTGTGGCCTCAGATGACTGGCTAAAGGTGATTAAAAAATAAGTTGTCTGTTTCTTGCTTTCTAGAGCTGGTTTCTGTTTACTCCTTAGGAAAGAGTTCTGGTTAAAGGTTAATGAGGAAAGGACTTGCTGAGGCGTGTCTGACCTCCAACCCATCATGGCCAGGAATTCTGTTTTTAAGGTTTATCTGGGATCCTCCTGGCCAACAGGGGAATCTGTTTAGTCCACTGAGGGACTTAGGATTTTTATTTCTCAATCTCAGGTAAACTCTTTAAATCTCATTTTGTGTTTCATTGTCTTCTTTTCAGGTGGAAAAAAGAAAAAAAGTAGAAGAATTCCTAGAATTTACATTTAGAGTAAGTGAGCAGCATTGTCAATGATAAAAAATTATACAGTAATCCTAAAAAGTTCATTTCTGCAAAGCTGTGGTTGAGTTGGTAATAAATTATTAACCACTGGAAATGACAAGATATGTAAAACCACCCTCTGTTTTTTAAATATTTGGCTAGTTCACTTCTCCCATAAGCTTCCTTTGTCCCAAGATTAATTATTCTAAAATGGTTGGGTCATTTCTCCAGAATATAGAATGCATTAGCTGTCATTATTGCAGACTTGTGAAATGGTAGCATTTGAATCTCTTCTCTGAGAATGGCTGTGAGAGGTATTCAGAGGATGTTGTGGGCAGGTAATGTTTTGGTTTCATGAGCAAGAACAAAAATCTGAAGACTTTCACACCTCAGTGCATCCCAAGGCACCCCTATTGAGTATTGTATAGAGGATCTCAAAAGATAGCAGCCACCTGAGGAAGGAAAGCAGCTCATAGCAGACTGAGCTGTGTGAGGTCTGCAAAATTTATCAGACCCAGAGAGCCATGAGCTTTGGACTTCAGTCCTTCTCCTGCATCCATGCCCAGGAGCAATTGTTTTAAGACATTTTTGCTCCTTAGTAGCTGCCCAGCCCATTATCTTCATGTTCCTGTAATTTATGATGCAAAGAACAATGAATAGACAATTAATAACTTATATTATTTTAGTGTAAGCTCTAGAAACTATCTCTTTTTTTCCCTAAAAACTCACTTGTAACTGCTACTAATGAGAGTGTATATTCAAGGCAACTTGAATCTATGCTCCCAGGTGGCCATCTTCAAGCTCAAATAAACTCTATACTTCATCTTAATTTCTGAATCTTGTTGTTTAAGGTTGGTACACCACAACGGCCTAACATCCTCCTGTTTCATGAGCAATAGACACCATTCAAAGGGCTCTTCCTCCAATCTCTAAACTCTCTTTGTACCAGCAATGTTAACTGTTGAGCAATTCTTTGGTAATTAAACAATCATTGCAGCATTATTCACTCCACGCTCTGAATGACATCTTTAAGCCTCTCTCATGTGTTAAGCATGTCTAATGTGTTTTTCCACTTTTGGATAACTTAAGAGACCAAAATATACCACCTTAAAATATGCCTCTTTAGCATATGCATTATTTTGAGCCAATTATTTTTGAGAAACAGCAGACACCGGAGAAACAGAGTAGAAGTTACTCTTTTGCAAGGAAGACTTACTTCTATAATGAAAATCTCCTTCTGTAAGGATGCCTTCCTTTCAGTACCAGGAAGGAAAGGATGGCTAAATTGCAAAAGACTCATCCACGGAGAAGGCACCAATTTAAATCTGCATAACAAACCTCACCCTTTTCTATCATGCTTTCCCTGGTCACCTCCCCAGGACTGGCCTCCCCCACAGTCTTCTTTCTTTGTTTTAGATGAAGATGGTATTTAAGCCTAAATTCAAAGTCATTTCTTTTATATTTCCCCTTTTTTCCTGAGTATCTCCCATGCATATATAAAGAATGCATGTTAATAAACTTGTTTGTTTTGTCCTTTTTTTTTTTTTTTTTTTTTAACAGGGGATCCTAGCTAAAACCTTAGAAGAGCAGAGGAAAAACTACTGTTTCAACCCTTACCCTAATCAACTTTATTGTGAGAAAGATTCACATTTATTGCAATATATCTTATCTTTATGGAAATTAAAAAATCCAATCACAGAATCAAAACTTCAGAAATATAGCCAAATATAAGTGAAAATTTAGTATACAATAAATGCAACATCTCAAATTAGTGGAGAAAAACAGAATTATTAAAAAGTAGTACTGGAAAAACTACATATCTATATGGAACAAGATAAAATTGGATCTATTGATTATATTCAATACCAAAATGTTCTAAATATACCAGATATTTAAATGTAAAAAAAAGCAACAAAATAATTTTTAAAACTTGGGTGAATTTTTCTATTATCTAGGAGTAAAGAAATGTTTTCCTAGCTAACATAAAATTTTAAAACATAAGAGAAATGTTTAGTAAATTTAAATAAAATATTTAAGATCTTAGTATGATCATGTCAGAGGCATTTGAACCAGTGACTCCATCTTGAGTAGGGGCTAGGTAAAATAAGGCTGAGACCTACTGGGCTGCATTCCCAGGAGGCTAGGCATTCTTAGTCACAGGATGAGATAGGAGGCCAGCACAAGATACAGGTCACAAAACCTTGCTGATAAAACAGGTTGAAGTAAAGAAGTCAGCCAAATTCCACCAAAACCAAGATGGCAATGAAAGTGAGCTCTGGGCATCCTCTCTGCTCATTACACACTAATTATAATGCATTAGCAGTCTAAAGGACACTCCCACCAGTGCCATGACAGTTTACAAATGCCATGGCAGTATCAGGAAGCTACCGTATATTGTCTAAAATGGGAAGGAACCCTCAGTTCCAGGAACTGCCCACCCCTTTCCTGGAAAACTCATGAATAATCCACCCCTTTTTAGCATATAATCAAAAAATAACTGTAAGTATCCTTAGTCCAGCAGCCTAAGCTGCTGCTCTGCCTATGGAGTAGCCATTCTTTATTCCTTTACTTCCTTAATCAACGTGCTTTCACTTTACTCTGTGGATTTGCCTCAAATTCTTTCTTGCTTGAGATCCAAGAACCCTGTCTTGGGATCTGGATCAGGACCCCTTTCTGGTAGCAATAGAAAAAATAAGCACATAGTCAAATGGCAAAACAGGATAAAATATTTGCAATGTATATTTCAGGCAATGAGTTGATATACTTACTACATAAAGGACTGTTTAAAATGTTGGGGTGGGGAACCAATTACTTTATAACAGACTAGAGTTATGAACACACATTCCATAGAAACATAAACACAAATATCTCTTTAAAATATTTTGAAAAGTTAAACTCATAACTTGGAAATGCAGATTAAAAGTGTACTGAGTTTTGTGTCATCAGACAAAAAAAAGTCTAAAAGTTTGATGACATATTTGGTTGGTGATTCTATGAGAAATGGGCCCTGTGATAAATTGGCAGTGTAAGTGCAACATGGTACAACCCAGGAAAGGAAAATTTGACAATATATAATAAAACCATGTATGTAGTTATCTTTTGACCCAGCACTTCTAAAGACCTAGCCCAAAGATGTACTGGGAAAGAAAAAAACAAACAAACGTGAAAAGCCATGTTAAAAGGCTATTCACTGTAGCACTATTAGAAATAGCAAAAACCCAGATGCTCACCAGTAGGGAGTCAGTTGAACAGAGTACAGTGCACAACACAATTGAATACCATGCAGCTGTGAAAAGGAAGGAGGGATCTCTTCATACACTATATGCAGTGACTTCCAGGATACTGTCAAGAGATTCTAAAAAAGGAAAGTCATGTGCTAGTATGCTGTCATGTACTAAAACAGAAAAATACAGAAACCAAAAAGGGGTGATATGTATGTATTCATCACCCCTTTTTAATATATAGATATATATCAATGTATGTGTGTATATATATATACACACATAGATAATGCATGTGTGATTTCCTTATATTAAAAAGGAAAGATAAGAATGGTTACTGTATCTGCCAACTATATCTACAATAATGTTATGTGACAAACTACCCTAAACTCAGTGCTTAAAAGAATAGCCGTTTACTCCCAAGTTCCCAGGCTTGTGGGTCACACTGGGTTTGTCTTCTTTCTTTGAGATGTGAGTCTGGGGTCAGCAGGGGAAGCTCTGCTTTAGGCAGTGGGTCTTCAAGGCAATGGGTGGAGCTCTGCTCAGGTATCTCACTTAGGGACCCAGCTGAAAGACAGGGCTACCAGAAATGAAACTGCCTTTGCAAAGATGATGACAGTGAGAGAAGTCTAGCATGACTGCCTCCATCTTGCTTCCAGCCTCACAGATTGGTTGTCTTCACTCATTCCTGCAGAGGTCAAGCTAACCACAGGAAGAATTTAGTTTATAGTTTAACTTTGTGGGAAGGATAAAAATAGTCTCTCCCTAAAACTGATCCCCGCCTTGTTTAGGGGCTGAAACCACCTTTGTAAGACTAACAGAAGGCCACAAGATTGTGGGAGAAGCCTGAATTCTGCTAGAATGTATTTGTAGTTTCTATAATTCCTTACTGCTCAGGAGTCATGTGGCCAGAGGGCACCAGATTTGTGACTTCCCCAGTAGCTCCTACAACGCCACTATTATGGAACCTAAAATTGGTCTCTTGATATATTTTTTAGTCTTTTGCATTCTGGCGACAGACTGACCCCACCTGGACTTGTGACTCATCACTCAACCAGTCCTATGGCCCCTACCCAGAGGCAGACACAGCACATGAGGACTGTTTCCCACACCCCTGTGATTTCACCCCCAGTCAGCAGCACCCATTCCCCAGCCCCTGCCCAATAAACCTCTGAGCCTTCAGAATGATTTAAGTAGTAACTTCAGTTCTCCCATGTGGTCAACCTCATGTTAATTACACACTATCTTTACTGCAACATCATGGTCTCAGTGGACTAGTTTTGTCTGTGCACTGGGCAGGAAGAACTCATTGGGCAATTACAGAAACATAGTCTTCCTCATGGCAGAGGAAGCTCCTGGAGGGATTAATAGAAGCATGACACACTTACTAAGGACTGGGTTTAGAATGAATGCAGTCACCTCTGCGTGAATTCCACTGGCAAAATCAAGTTGTCAGGCCTGGCTCAACATTAGCAGGGTGGGGAGTACCGTTCTTCCATGAAGGTAGGGTAGGGGAAGGGGGTGAATATTTGCATAATGATAATATAATATAATATAAATAGATATAAGGAAGGTAGAAGATTGAAAGCAAAATCAATGTTCTTAATTGTAAATTCAATGATTGGTATAATCCAGGGGTGGTAAACTGTGACCTGCAGGCTAAATCCATCCCAGGCCTCTTTTTATACTGCACATGAGCTAAGAAGTTTTATATTTTTTAAAGGCTTTGTGGAAAAGGAGGAAAAGGAGAAGAAATAGAGACTATTTGTGGTTCACAAGGCCTAAAATATCAACTGTCTGACTCTTTACAAGAAACTATTTGATGAGTCCTGGCATAATCACACACAGAGGAAATATTCTAAATGCTTTTGAACACAATAATTTGATTGCATATTCCTGGTGGAATCTACTTTCTGATAAAAAGAACTTTAAAAAAGAATATTAAACTGTTTTCTGTCATACTTTTGGTATTAGCAATGGTATTGTTATGAGAGTATCATATATGTAATATAGAATTAAGCAAATGATTAATCATGTAGTTTTTGTTGGAAATTTGCATTTTTATCATTGGAAAAAAATACAGATATAAGATCAATAAGGTAAAGTCATATAGTCTTGAATTTGACTAAATTCAATAAACTAAAATCATATAGTCTTGAATTTGAGTTAAAAGTAGCAGTGTGACCTCATTTTATATTTTATCTTAACTTTTTTTTTTTTTCCTGGATCCTTGAAAATAATGACAAAGCAAGCATCCTAGACGAATAGAAAGATAGCCCATGTTCCTGGTTTGGAAGACTCAATTATGGTTAACATGCCGTTTCTCCTCAAATTTATCCAAAACTCAGTCAGTCCAATTCTAGAATCAGGAATTTGCAGAAATTGACAATCAGATTCTAAAATTGATACAAAAATGCCAAATGCCAAATACCTGAAATATTCATAATAATTTTTTTAAAAAAGAAACATCTAGAGGATTGACATCTGATTTGAAGACATATATAATATGTGTTGATACAAAGCTGTATTAATGAAGAAAGGTGGTATTTGTATAAAAGAAAAAACAAATAAATCTATGGAACAGAATAAACTATCCAGAAATAGATCCATATATGAATGATCCAATGATGTTCAACCAGGATGCTAAGGTTATTCAATGGAGGAAAGACAGTCTTAACAACAATTGGTGCCAGAAGAACTATATATCCATATAGAAAAACAATTAATGTTAATCTTTCCCTTACACCATATAAAAGATAACTCAATGCATCATAGACACTAATTTAAAAACTAAAACTGTAAACTTCTGGAAGAAAACATAGGGAAAAAATCTTTGCAACTTTGGAGTTGGAAAGTTTTTTTTGGTAGGAAACAAAATGTATACTTTTTAAAAATATGCTTTTTGAAAGACACCTATGATATTGGTCTTCAATCCGGTTTTCTGACATACAACTCTTTTTGAAGATTAGAATCTCCAAAATGATGTCTTTTGTATGCTAATGAGTTGACTGGTAGCTGGGGGACCCTAGGTAGCTTCAGAATGGGAACAGTTATCAGAAAGACCAAGGCAGGATTTCAGGGTCAGGACTTTAAGCCACACTCCACAACAGCTGGGAAGAGAAGAGACACTGAGGGTTAAGTTCATCACCAATAGCCAATGATTTAATTTATCATGTCTATGTAATGAGGCTTCCATTGAAACCCAAAAGAACAAGGTTTGGAGAGCTTCTGGATAGCAGAACATGTGGAGGTTGCTGGAGGGCGGTGTGCCCAGGGAGAAAGTGGAAGCTCCATGCCTCTTCCTTACTACCTTGCCCCATGCATCTCTTCCTTTGTGTTCTTTGTAATATCCTTTATAATAAACTGATAAATGTAAGTGTTTCCCTGAGTTCTGTGATCCACTCTAGCAAATTTTTTTTTGGTCTTTTTTTTTTTTTTCCTTTTTGTGGAGTACGGGGTCTCGCTATATTACCCAGGCAGGTCTCGAACTCCTGGGCTCAAGCTATCCTCCTGCCTCTGCCTCCCTGAGAGCTGGGATTACAGGCGTGAGCCACTGCGCCCGGCCCACTCTAGCAAATTAATTGAACCCAAAAAGGGGGTTGTTGGAGTCCTGATTTATATAACTAGTCGTTCAGAAGTTCTGAAGGCCTGAACTTGCAACTGGTGACTGAAGGGTGCAGTGGTCCCCCTCACAGGCTCAGTGACTGAGCTCTTAACCCGTGAGATTTAAACTGTCTCTAGGTAAACAGCGTTGAATGGGAGGAGGCTCAGCTCTTGTCCACTGCAGGCTTCATTGCTTGTTCATTGGTAGGGAGAAATTCCCACACGTTTGGTCACAGAAGTCTTCTGTGTTGATTATTGTGTGGAATGACAGCAAAGGAGAAACAGATTGAGTTTTTCCACCTTCAACACCATGAAGAAAATTAAAAGGAAAGACCCAGTTCAGGAGAAAATATTCTTTAAATGTTCATTTGATAAGGAACTTGTCTTAAGAATATATGAAGAACTTTTACAACTCAATAAAAAAAACAAAACTGACGTTTTTTTTTTATTTTTTTTTTGTTTTTTTGAGATGGGGTCTTGCTCCATCACTTAGGCTGGAGTGCAGTGATGCCATCTCAGTTCACTGAAACCTCTGCCTCCCGGGTTCAAGCAATTCTTCCCCTTCAGCCTGCCAAGTAGCTGGGACTACAGGTACATGCCACCATGCCTGGCTAATTTTTGTGCTTTTAGTAGGGACAGAGTTTTGCCATGTTGCCTAGGCTGGTCTCAAACTCCTGTGCTCAGGTGATCCACACTGATCCAGCACTCCTGTGCTCAGGCCTCCTGTAGTGCTGGGATTTTAGGTGTGAGCCACCATGCCCAGCCAAACTCTAATTTTTTTAATGGGCAATGGATTTGAATAGATGCTTTACTAAGTGATGTAATAAAAGGCAAGTAAGCACATTAAAAACCTATAATCAGATGATCTTCAATGGGTGAACAGATTATTGGCACATGATGGTGCATCCATACCATGAAATTCTACCTACCAATAACAAGAAATGAATTATTGACAAATGTGGTAACTTAGATGAATCTCCAGGTAATGCTGCTAAGTGAGAAAAGCCAATCCCTAAAGGTCATATACTATATAATTCCTTTTGTTACACATTCATAAAATGACAAAATTATAGAAATGGAGAACGGATTGGTGGTTTCCAGGGATTAGAGACTGGCAGGCAGAAATCAGGGAAGCGTGGCTATGAAAGGGCAGCAGGAGGGAGCCTTGTGGTGATGGACATGTTTGGAATCTCGGCTGTGCTAATGTCAGCTTTCTGGCTGGTTATTGTGCTATGGCTTTGTAATATGGTACCATGAGGGGTAAGCAGGGTAAAGGGTGCACAGAACCTTTCTGTATTTATTTTCTAACACTTCATGTGAATCTACAATTATCTTGAAATTAAACATTTAATTTAAAAATCCTTGCAAATAAAGGAGAAAAACCAAAGCCTGTGTAATGCCTTTCCTGTATGCATGCTTTCTCAGTGGAACCACAAAACTGATAAGGGAAAGTTTCTTTTTATGAACATATTTCAGCTGACAAATGAAGAAGGTGCGATACGGCTAGACTATCCCCATGTGTAACCTTCTGTGAGGTGACAGATTATGATGTGATCATCGATGGCTGTGAACATCACACAATAAGGCCTTATGAACCTCAGGCAGCACCACCTCTAAAGCAGTCTTGCCACAAAATCTTAAACCTGGACCTGATCAAGCATCTGGACTGGCTTATGGATATAGAGAAAATGTAGGGGACAGATGAGTACGGGAAATGTCTCCGTGGGGCAAAATTCACAAAATTCAGATTGTTGGAAACTCTCCAGGACCAAAGGTCTAGATTGTTCAAAAACAACAAAAATGAAAAAAAAAAAAAACCTGCCAGAAAGAAAAAATACAGAGGGAGAAGGTAAATTAAGAGAAACATCAGAGTTATACCCATCAATTACAATGAGTAGGTCTGTTTTGGCCCCAGGTTCAAACAAACCATGTAAAAATTTTAAGAGCATCCATATGACAATTGGGAAAATGTGAACACTGACTCCATGTTTGATGTTATTAAAGAATTATTAACATCTTAGGTGTAAAAAATTGTATTATGTGTATAACTTTTTAAAATCAGGTATTTGTACCTGATTTGTACTTTTGTACAATTGTACAAAAAACATTTGTATAGATACATACTGAAATATTTATAGATTAAATTATAAAAATCGGAACTGGCTATTCATCTGTAATTGTTGAAGCTGGGTGATTAGTACATGGGTAGGGGGCCACTATACTAGTCTCTCTGCTTTTGCACATATTTGAAATCTGTAGTAAAATTTTTATTTTAGGAAATATAAACAAAGTAATTTAATATTCCCCATATTGGCCTCTGCAAAACTAATATCTCCTGTAACTTGGGGATCTTGGAGCTTTTTATGCATGGCATAAAAATGACAATGTACATCCCTCTCCCCGCAGGACACAGAACACATTTATGAGTCTTTTCACCCCCATCTCATTGGAGATTTTATTGGGTGAAGAACCCTCAGTAGGCACGAAATTCATTCTCACAAGCAGAAAGATGCATTATGCTCCATTTATTGCTCATCCTAAATTATAAACATTTCCAGTGAATGTAAAGGAAGATATGATTGAAAAGGACTCTATGAAGACAGGATGTTTCTGTACAGTCTTTGCATCTGCTCATCTATTCCAAACTTTCCAGGGATTTTACCAGAGGTTTAAGACATTCTCCCGAGGGTTTGCTGTAGAGGGATTTTTCTTAACTAAGGAGTGCAAGTAGCAAGCAATTGGAGACCAAAAAGAAGGGTGTCAGTGTTGCCAGTGTTAAAAAACAAAAAAGACATCACCCTGGACACCTCTGAGAATTATACAAGGGGATGTACACAGCCCCCGTCTTATTTGAGTTCAAAAGTAAGGTGGGTTTTGAAAGAACAGGGAGAGTAGATCTCTCTGGATCTTCTGATGCTCACAACAAAGAGCTCAAGGTATCTGAGTCAACTCTTGAGGCTTCTTTGAATAGAGGGATGAAGAGAGCATATGACAAGCTTGCCAACAGGTCCCAGAAGTTTTAAGAGAAAAGAACAGATTGCTCTTTGCCAAACAAACCCAGCTGGGTGCATGGAGCCCCAGTAGATAGAAAGTGAAGAAAACATCAACGTTCTGAAATTTTAGACAGGTGCACCATCCCTTATGGATAGTAATCTGTGCTCCTCATAAAATTCTGTGCCCAGGGTCAACTGGCCAGGGACAACTGGCTCACCAGGAGGCCTATATATCATCTTCTCCAGGCCCTAATTACAGCTCTATGCAATAGGACTCAGCCAAGGAGGTGGTTCGGTTCCTACATGTGGTTTTGTCCACTGGGTCCCTTGAGGTCCATGGTAACCTCTTCCTCATTCTCTGTAGGCAGATCACACTTTATAATAAGATCAGAGGCAGATAACTTTGACAACTACCCCCTTGCCCTCTGGCCCTGGGGTCAGGGCTACTCAAACAACACCTGCTGTCCCAAACCCGGAGAAGTGTAGATTTTGGCACTGGTAGAGGAATAACAGCTCTTGTTGACACTTGATCTTGTGGGCCTGGAATTCCCAGTATGTTTTCACAACTCGGAGCCTATTCCTGCCACCTCTATCAGGGAAGATAAATGGGCATGAATAATGGGCAGACGAGTTTCCCAAAAGCCCAGACAGGCTGCAGGGAACACGTAATGAGCAGACAGTGCGGTTCATGCCGGGGAGCCCAGGTTTATCCAGGCCTCATCCTCACTCCCTTTCTCTACTGATAATTGGACCCAACAGGACCATTCCGAATCATTTTTCTCTCTTCAGTTATTCTTCAGTTCTACTCTAAGGGTCAGTTTAGGGCATAATTAAAGTCAATTACTTTCTGAAAGGCCATCAGGACAACCGTTAGAGAAAACGATAGCAGCCCCGGACTTGCTGTAGGAATTATTAGCTTGTCAGCCTCCAGGCTCATGGAGACAAATGATCAAAAAGTTAGAGAGATCCAGGTGTTCACCTATTTGTTCACTTATTCTTTCATTGTGAGTGTGCATGTGTGGGTGTGTGTGACATTTATGAGCCAGAGGGCAGGAGCCAGCGACACAGTGATGCAGAGAATAATCGTATTCCCTGCCTTCATGGGGCATACAGCTTGGTGGAGGACACAGATGTGAATTCAGTAATTGCCCCAATAAATTCTTATTCTCCTACAGTGAAGAAATATGATATGATGTGATGGACAACAGAGACTTATATGGTGGGGTCTGGACTGGTCTTTCTGAAGCTAAGACTGACAGGATAAGCAGGAGTTTACCAGACAAAGAGGAGTGGAGGGGTTTTCCAAACACATCTCAGCACAAACTGTTGTCTTTGCTGGGAGCTGAAAAAAGATAGTGTGGCCAGAGACCATTAGGTGAGACGCTGGACATGAGATACAACCTCAACAGGTGGAAGAAGGTTGTGAGAGATGAACAGAGGAATATAGTACAGCAGAGAGGATGCAGAAGCTGACGTCAGGGTGTCTCAGTTTGAAACCAGTAGCCATCCTGTTCCTCTCCCATGTGGTCCCATCATAGGCCTCTCGGGTCTGGGATAAGAGGTTAATGTATATCTTATACCCTAAGCAGGGGTGGTTCCTGCACTTTAGCAAAAAACTATGGAAGTAGTTAAAAGAGATGGAAATAATAAAGAAATAGGACAAAGACTTTGAAGATCAAAGCCCTCGGGCTATTCTCTTTTTAAAATTTTTTTATTTAAATTTTCTTTTATTTTTATCAAGAAGGGTCTCACTATGTTGCCCAGGTTGGTCTCCAACTTCTGACCTAAAGCAGTCCTCCCACCTTGGCCTCCCAACGTGCTGGGATTACACTGTGAGCCACCACATCCGGCCTTCTGGGATGTTTCTCAACGAAATGTTGAATGCCAAGATTGGTTTTGTGCCACATGCCAACTTCACAGAAGCCAGCCTATGAGCCACCAGCTCCACTCAGCAATTACATCTTCTGGAGCTTTAGCTCAATTCCTGTAGATTCACCACTGCTTGTGGCCTGACTCTTTGCCACCCAAGTGTACTCAGCCCCCGCTGGGGAGTCTGCCAGGCTTGCATGGCTCCCACTGCACTTGCTGTGCTGGGACCGAAAACAGTTTTTGTTCTCCTAGCTTAACTCCACTGGATTCATGGAGGCTCTGGCCTCCTCAATGGTTGTCCTGGGACAGGGAAGTTGTTTAGCACAATTAACGAAACCTGGTCACGCAAGACACTGATGGTCCGTAATGTGAACTTTGACCAGTAGGAGACAGAGAATGGAAAAAAGCCAGCAGAAAAATCATCTGGCCTTCCTCTCCTATGACGGACTGTTCTGAGCCACAGTGTTTCACATGTCTTCCCTAGAGATGTCCCACATGACTTCAGCAACCAGCTGGAGTTCTGGAGAAACCGTGGCCATTCTGGTAACATATGACCTTGTATTTTCTTTCTCTCCTTCCTGCTTTATCTCCCTGCGTCCCTTACTTTTGTTGTTGGGATTGCACCTCCCAATAAAGCATTAGCATGTCAGCTCTGCTTGGGGCTCTGTTTCCTGGGTTAAGATTCTGACTCCTGAATGCTGAGGCAGTGAGTTGAGAAGGATGAGTCCAGGCTGGACTCACACCTGGTGAACAAGAGTGCTGTGGTGCATGAATGAGTTCTTCCACAGGTGTGAGAAAAGATACTTAGTACATGCCACCCCGAGCTATCCTTCTGTGGCAAATGTGTGCTTAAAGTCAGCAGTTCCCTAAATACACTTGAGATCACAGATGAAGCAAAATCAGACTAGCTCCCCACATAGAAAGGCACAATAGGAAAGAAATATTTGGTGGTGAGAAGTTCATAGCTATAAGCAAATTAGGCAATCCCTCTGTGAGACCCAGCATGCACTGTGGGAGAAGTTGAAAACAAAAACATGGATAAAATTGCTTAATGGATTATAATAATATGCATGACTGTGTGCCAGGCAGTGTACTAAGACTTTCTTGTTTCATCCCATTTGCTTATTATAACAGTACTATAAGATATACACTCCTACAAACCCTTATTTCACAGAGGAAGAAACAGGCCCAGAGAAGTTGGGTAACTCATCCAAGGTCACAGAGCTGAGTGGCAGAGTCAGGCTTGGACCCCAGGAAGGCTGGTTTTGAATTTCATGCTTCTAACCTGAGTACTGACTGTACTGCTTGGTGGAGTTCTCTGCTAGTCCCAACTTTCAGGCAGAGATGAGCACTACTGAGATCACATGCCTGTTTTGAGGGACTAATACCAGGACGGAGATTAGACTTTTCTGTCTAATCTGTAGTTTGTCTCTTCCATGAGTCTTGGGATTAGAACCCCGAATCAGAGAGAGACAGATACTGGCCAAGGTAGATGTGATGGTCTGAATGTGTTTCCCACACAGCATGTATTAGAATTCCCAACTCAGCAGTGTCAGGAGGTGGGGCTTAATGGGAAGTGTCTAGGTCATGGGGGTTCCACACTCATGAATGAATTAGTGTCCATTATAAAAGGACCTGAGGCTGTGAATTCCGTCTCTTGCTCTTTCTCCGTCTTTCTCCCTCTTGCCTTCTGCCATGGGTAATGCAGCGAGAAAGTTGCCACCAGATGCAGCCACTTGATCTTGGACTGCCCAGTTTTTAGAACTATGAGCCAATTAAATGTTTTCTTTGTAAATTACCTGGTCTCTGGTATTCTGTTATAGCAGCACAAACATGCTAAGATCGTAAGACAGGAGGGAAACAAGCTCCAGATGTACTTGAAGTCTCTTATTCTTAATTTAAGAGTTAAAGAGCAATCCCCTCCAGTTTCCATTAGAAATGCTTCTTCCATATCAAATATTGTGGGATAGCCTAAAACACCTTTCAACACTTCTCCAAAATTCAACAGAGATGATTTCCACAGACTTTACTCACAGGGGCTCCAGTACAAGAGGAAGAGGCTTGGGTTTAATTGAAGGTGGACTCAGACATCTGTGAGGAACAGCCCTTTTAGAGACATATCCCTCAAAGAAAGCATCAGAATTATTATCCTAATACGTGAGCATCCACGGTTCCTTCAGCACCATGGAAATGCAGAGACGATGGGGAGATGCAGGGAGAAGGCTCTGCACAGTGCGGCCAACGTGCCAGGTTGAAGACAGACAACCTCCATGGAGCAGGGACTTCAATTAGTTAATTCCCCACCCCCATTGTCACTTACTAACATGGGACATTGATTAAAAATTAGATTCTCTGCACGAGGCTTAACTTATAATTTAAGAACTTTTGCTGTACAACCATTGCAAAAACAATTACATAAAGATTAATTAGCAAATTCCCAAAACAGTAGTAAACAGCAAAGTAGTTTAATTAAAACCATTATCTCCAAAATCTGAACGTTAATAACAGTTGTAGCCCAGGGAGAAATAAGAGGCACACTGGCACAGAGTGGGGTAAAGGGAGGATGTCCTTCGACACCAGCCCAAGTGTTGGCCCAAGTCTCCACGGCTGCTGTGCTGTTAATTACACTCCAGAACTCTCTGGCCACCGTGTCTTGAGAGGCCCCAGACTCCTCCTATGAGCCTCTGCATCTGTAGCCTTGACAAATGTGTCATTGCTGGCCTGCCTCCAACAAGAGGCCTTTAGCCCTCAGAAGAGAGGTAGGCAGCAGGGGGCACGAACAAGACTTTTTAGTGGGGAATTCATAAAATTTGGATTTGTCAGAAAACATCTGCAATGATGACTCTTGTCCTTCAGAAGACACTGATAAATTTAACCCAACCCAGACCCCTTAACACAAACTCTGAAATAAAAGTTTGGCAAAGGAAGCCAGTGAGAATGAAATGTAACAATAGCAACTATGCAGTCAGCACACACACTGTACGATCACAGGGTCACAAGATCCTTACGAAGCCACACTGTCTTCATTCTGTTATTATTTACTTATTTATTTACTTATTACAACAGGGTCTGGCTCTGTTGCCCCAGTTGGAGTCAGTGACACAAGGTAGTGTGCGGTGCTCAGTGCAGCCTCTAACTCCTGGCTCAAGTGATCCTCCTACCCCACAGTCCCCAGGGGCTGGGACTACAAGCACACGCCACTAAGCTCAGTTAATTTTTTTTTTTAATTTTTTGTAGAGATAGGGTCTGACTACATTGCCCAGACTGGTCTCAAACTCCAAGCCTCAAATGATCTTCCTGCCTCAGCCTCTCAAAGTGCTGGGATTACAGGCGTGAGCCACTGCACGCTGCCATATTACCTTTATTCTTAAGCCAAAGTCACTCGCTTAGCCTCGTGCATGGGGAGTCTTCTCTTTTCAACTCTAAAGCCCGTTTGTTCACCTTGATACCACACAGATGCCCTTTGTGGTGCAACATTTAGCCCAATGAAGGCTAATTGTGTGAGTCTCACCATTGTGTGAGTCTGGCGTGAAGTATGGCCTAGACTTGACAATGATTGATTTCTCCAAAGAACCCCTTCAGCAGGGAGATCCCAAATCAGAGAGACCTTACCTTCACCTGGGACAGCCAATGTCTGCACAGCTCCACACGAAGCACCAGTTACTGTGGAGGGGTTGACCTGGGCCTGGAGTCCAGGACAGACTGAGGACTGCCCCTCTTCCAGTCCCCTCCCTGAGTGTCAGTCCCTGAGTTAGACACTGTCACAGGGGAAGGCTAGGAAGCCACCTTCTGACTCACCACACCCATTCCAGCCATGCCCTCTCGCCCTGGCAAGCACCCAGGGACTGTATGTTGATTTGTCTCTCCCCTAATACAAGGCCCTGCCCTCCACCAGCAGAGCCAGACTGTCTGCCTGTAAGCCTGGCTTTTTATTCTGCTGCACTCCAGAAATTATGCAAATCACGGCTATTAGTATAACAGCTTTGCAGAATTCAGAAGAAAAAGGCAAAAAAAAAAAAACCCACCACGATTCCAAAATCCCTGTGCTTGGTTAAAAGACCATGAATTTCCCCATTGTCCTCACTCACTCTCTCGTCAATATGAGATGTGTGCATCTGAAGCCTGCTTTTCAGTCATATGAACATCTATAAAAGAGACATCAGTCAGCAGAAACCTCTGGAACTGCAACATGAAAGAGAATGAGGGAAAAGCCCAACTCCAGCCAGGATGGAGAAGAGACAAAAGGCGAGATGTAGGAGGTGGCCCCGGAAGGCCCAGGCGGGGGTCTCTAGAGGAACCTAGGAAGACTCTGGTGTGGGACAAAGCTCCAGTGTGCTCTGAGCACTCTCGCTGTCCTTCCAGAGGGCCTCATTCCCCTTCTCATTCATCTCACTCACCACACTGGAAGCCTCCGGAGGGCAGGAGCTGCACACCTGTGCCCCGTGCCTTCCACACCCCTGAGCAATAAGCAGGCACAGAGGTGGGGCCGGGGGAAGGCATGGAGAAATTGAGCTCCTTTGCTCACTCATTTCAGGGAGACCGCAGTGGTCTTGTTCCCTGTGAATGGACTGAGTTGCTTCTATCACTCAGAATCCCCAAAGGAACAGGTGGCGCATAGACATCAGAGGATTCAATAACCTGACAATTTGCAAAGATTTCGGTGGAACAGTGACAGCAGAGGGACGAGGCAGCACGTGATCCCAGGTGCTCAGAAGGAGGAAGCTGCCTTGAAAGCAGGGACTCAGCCAGCCCAAGGTGGCCCTGCAGGGAGGACGCAGGAGAAATGAAGGCCCTGTCTCCTTCTGCCCTCCTCCCAAGGGCCCCCCAGGAGCTGAGGGAGCAGAGGCAAGGAAGCCAACTGGCTCACCCCTCCACGTCACTTCCCGAGGCCCAGAGCAAGGCAGAAATGCTTCTGGGCCAGGCTCTGGCAGCACCACTTGGATATCTTCTGTAAGATGAAGACGATGGTCCTGGGAGAGCACAGCCGAACACCTGGCACCCTGGCCCACATCGCCTCCCAGCTTCCCTCTCATCAGAAGTCCATGGCAGCTCCTGCACCTGGCTCTGATGCTGTCCCACCTTGGGGTCATTCCACTTTCTGCTACGGGGCCCTGTCTGATTTCACGAGAGACCTCTAGGTCTGCACTAAGACAGCCCAGAGGTATGGGCTTATCATCCCTGGGGATAGGCAGTAGCAGACGGTGGATATACAATCCTGCTTTTCATCTTTCAGGTGGAGAATTCTGGAAGACATCCTGTCCATGTCTTGGTGGGTCCTGGTGGACTTGAACCCCTGCTGTCCATGGCAGCAACTTTATTCATGTGCCTTCCCTGTCTCACTGTCCTTATACCCTCACTCTCATTTCCTGCAGTCACCTTCAAATAAGCAACCTGCACCCAAGACATTTTCTGGGGCTCTGCTTTTTGAGGAACTCAACTAAGACAAGTGAAAGCCAATAAATGGCACTGAGAGAGTTGATTACCAATATAAAAAATTATAATGTCGGATTGCTACCTCGTGCCATACATACAAACCAATTCTTGATGGAGTAAAAAGTTCATTGTAAAAACCCAAAGCCTAAAATGTTTAGGAGCATATATTTATGAGTTTGGAGTAGGGAAGGATGTTTTAAATAAGACATAAAAACTGCTAACCACTCAAAAATTGATCATGATTATGACCTCGTAATTAAGAGCTTCTGTTTATCAAATGATACCATGAAGAAACTGAAAAGCAAGCTATGAACTAGAGAAGGTATTTGCAACCCTCCAATAAGGGAGAGTTATTTAGTATATCCTAAGAAAAATCAAAAAGGAGAAAGATTTTTAAATTGTAGGTCACAGAAGAGGGTAAATATATAAAAAACTCAAAATTAGTCATCAGATAAATGCAAACTAAGACCCAAAGTAACCATCAAGAAAGGCAATAAAGTGTGGCAGTTGAGAGCAAAGTCATTATGTCTGGTGGAGTTGAGCCCTGGCTTAAACCCGTGGGTGCCAGCTATGTGATCTTGCTGGCATCGCTTCCCCACTCTGTGGACAATAGCTTTCCATGCATTAAACAGGAATAACAGTAGTTCCTGCCTCCTTAGGTTGCTGTGTTACATGGAAGAAGGCATGCAAAGCTCTTAGCACAGGTGCTTCACAAACAGTAAACATGCAAACTATTTTGAAAAACCATTTCCAGGCGACTCAGAGATTATGTAATGGATGCTTAATGGGAGCACAACAGTACAGGTTTTTTATTTCGTGTGATCCAAAATATTGCACTTAAATAACATGTGGGTGACCTCACAGGAAGGAATGGGTTCTGCCAGCGGTAGGTCTATGTACCGTACTGCAGCCTCAAACACAGAGGAATGCATTAAGCTACATGTGAGGCCTCATGATAAAAGAGATCTGAAAATAAATTGTGTGTTTAATTCAGAGGGACTCCAGAGCTGCTGCTCTGGGATTGCAGCAGAAATCCTGGAGAAAGCTTAAGATTTGGGATTTTAGATCTTTATGCATCACTTACATCCACACAGAAAGGGCGTTCCAGGGACTGTGCACCCACAGAGCAGTGCAAACTGGCCCACCCTGCAGCAGCCAAGACCTCCCGGAGCAGGTAGCCGTGCTGAAGGGGAACGTCAGCTCCCAGATGGCCTCCAAAGGACTCAAAACGGAAAGTGAAGATACATCAATGGCCTGAGACAATTCTGGCAATGATATTCATATGGACATTACGTTCCTGAACAGCAAGGGAACCCTGTGAGAGGAGGGAACAGTGAACTGGGGACCTAGATTCCAGCCTTCTCTACTCTGAGGAGTCTCTGTGACACCTTTCAATGAGGGAGAATCATTTCTAGACTTCCTGGGGTTGGACTGAGGATCTCCAGAAGCAACCAACTTATATTCAGCATACACCAGATGCCAGACACGGCGTGAAATTATTTGTATACATTTTCTGGTTCGATCCAAAGAACTGCTCTATAAACAAAGCTACCAGCACCTGCAGAGGATCCGGGTTAGGAAGTGGCGAAGCTGGTATTAGACCAAGCCTAGGTGAAGTCATGTTTGAGAAAGCACTGAAAGCTGAATACAGTCAGAGGATTGTTTCCAAAGTTAGGCCCAAGTGGGCTTGTGAGAGCAGGCATCACCGCCAAAACATAACAGTGACCCTCAAGGCATTGGAGGCAGACCCCAAGCAAACCTGCACATGCTGGGAAAGGTCCGAGGCCGGGAGGAGGAGGTATTCTCTGCAGCTGCTCAGTCTGTTCATTCTGCACAAGGAGTAGCGCTAGCTGCTAGGATACCCTAACAGCTCGGGGGCACGCAGGGCATTTACTCCAGGCTCTGCAGCAGGAACGCCCATCATGGGGAACGCCCACTATGCATAGCCATCCGGGGCCTCATGCTTCAAGCCACAAGCCTGCCCCACCTGGGCCCTCAACCCCAACCGTAAGGTACGAGCAAGTGTTCACTCTTACCCCCCATAAAAAGAAGTGAGGAAGAAAATCGCCCATGGTGTGTAGGGGTTTGTGTGTCTGTGCATGCGTGTGTCTGCGCAAGCATGTGTGTGTGTGCATGTGTGTGTTTCTGCATGTGTGTGTGTGTATGTGTGGCTTTAGTTGACAGTGGCAGTCTAGGTCTGCAAGTTCTAAGGTGCAGGCCCACATCTCTCTAGAGAGGACAGTCAGAACCACATTAATTGTTGCGTTGCAAGTACTCCATGCCTCGCACTGTTCTCAGCACTTCACATAAACTAATTCACTTACTTCTCCCAATAACCCTATGAAGCAGGTGCTATTTTTATCCTGGTGTGGCTTACAGAAAAATGAAGGTGCATAGAGATTTCATCTTTATCCAAGATTACCCAACTAACAAGTGGCAGCACTGAGATCTGAGCGCGAAGAGCCAGGCTCCAGGGCGCTTTACCTGAGATGGAGACACGCTGAACTTCTGCCCCCTACTCTCATATGCCTGGGTGACGGAGGAAACACAGGAGGTTGATTTTAATTGTACTTCCTGTGAACGCACAATTCGCCAAAATCATAAGAATTCCATCCAATGTGAAAAGCACACATTTGCAACTCACTGGGGTGTCATACGTCATGAAAATAAACAGAGATGCTGCCCTTGGGAGGTTCAGGATAGGGGCGCAGTCAGGGTTGCATGAGGGCTCCAGGAACCCTCCTGAGGACTGAAGGCACCCCTGGCTCCCAGGCCCCAGACTTCAAAAGCCCAGAGTGTTCTGTCTCCTGACAAGCCACTGGGGATCCAGGGACAGGTTCTTTACTTGGGAACTGGCTGAAGGCCAGCTCCACTCATGCCACTGCCAGGTACACACTCTGCTTGTTGCCAGGAATATCTCAGAACAGGAAGCTCCCCCTGGAGGGGAGGGAGGAGACGCTACAGTCCAAAGACAGCATGGAAAGGGCAGGGGGCATGGCAGAGAGAGGCGAGGAGAGGTGCAAAAGGGCTGGAGCCTCAGCTCTGAGAAGAGCTTGGGAACCGCCTTTGTTTCTGTGTACGTTCAATTGGCCAACTCACTACTAAACACCACTGTGTTCTAAGGTCTGGGGAGAAAGTGGATTAAAAAAGGCAAGCTTCCTGCTTGCATGAAGCTAACATTCTAGAAAAGAAGACAGGCCACAGGTGGACCGTCCCACTGGCCTGTCCACCTTCCTCATCTGCTCTCTCTGAAGGTGAAATACGGCCACCCTCAGAGTGCAGCACAAGGAGAGGGGAAGAGACGGGCACCCCCAGATCACCAGACATAAGCTAAAACTGAGAGAAATGGGCACACTAGAAGTCCAGTCCCCAATGTGCAATGTTCCCATGGAGCAAGCATGCATCTGAAATATAACAGTATTTTTAAAATGGAGAAAGAGACAGGAATAGCACCAGGAACACACTCTGCAGAGAAGTGGGCCCTGGCATGCGCTACGTTGTTCAAAGAAACATCGCCGCCCTACCTGACATTCTTAGGTATCCCCTGGCTTCTAGGAAAACCTGTCACCAGTGAGCAGACATCAGGGCACAGACTGGGCCCGGTGTCACAGTCACTGTGGCCAGGGCTTCTGGCTACAATGGTTAAGTGAGTCCAGGAATCTGTTCTGGCCCCATCTAAATGGTGCTATTTTAATGCTAGATTTCCTTGAGGTAATGAAACAAAAACAGGGAAACGGAGGGAAAGGATAATAGTCATAAGTCACTAACCTAGGAGTCCGAACCCCTATTTAAAAGTAACTCGGAAGGTTAAAATAAAAAGGCAGATGTAGAAGCAGTGTTGAAATCCACAAAATAAAAAACTTTGCTGTGCCAAAGAAAGACTCAAATCCACTGATTGCCAGGGTCTCTGGAGCCCCAGCTAAAATGAATGAGGAAAGGCCACCACTTCCACCAGGGAGGGCAAATATGTGCCCCTTCCTGGGCCAGTTCTCCCGGAGAGCTGCTGGGAACCTTGGACACATCTTCCCTGGAAGAAAAGAGGCTGCGGTCAGCTCAGTGCCCACAGAGAGGACGGTGGCCACCGCTACAGGTGGCATTCTAGACCTCGTCGATGTTTTGGAATCTCAGGGAAAATGAAAATGCCCATAGACATATACACAGGAAAAGAAATAAGAAGAAAATAAGAATTGTAAAAGAAATAGAAATCTTTCTGACCTCAGACTTCTCTGCAGCGTTAAGTGTTGGAAGCAACAGAGTCCTGTCCCGGGAAAATTGGGAGGAAGAGATGTAGCAAGCTGTTTGTCACGTCTGAGAGGAACAGAAAGGGCAGTTCGAGAAGTGGAGGAAGTCAGATAAGACCAGTCAGTGGAAATCATGAGAAACGACAGAGATTAGATCAGAACACATTTGGAAAGAAAACCATTAACATGATTTGGTAAGTTGGAGAGTTGACCCTTTGAAGAACCCAATAAAGTACAAAACTTTAACAAATCTAATCAAGAAAAAATAGAAATAAAGAAAATTGGAACTAAGGAAAGAGACATAACATATGCTGATAAAAGTAATTATAGTTATGAGATAATATTATGCACAGTTATACGCTAATAAATTCCATCAACATGTAAAAATGTAACACTTAGTGAAAATAATGAATTAAGAAAAATAGCTCAAGAGGAAGTAACACCCTAGAACGAAGCCATAGCCACGGAAGAGTTAGGAAAGTATTGTCAGGACACTGCCTTGGAAAGTATTTGGAGGTGATGAGACCTTATTATTAGTGCATGTTGTCTGGACTTCATGGAATAGATAAATTGCATACTATAAAATTTACAGCAGAATATAGAAGACAAGGAAAGGCAAATCCTTTTACTTTATGAAGAAATTCTATTAACCAAATTTGGCAAAAATAGCATGAAAAATGGACTCGTCAGCACTTCCCAAAATACAGTGGTGGGGAGGCTTTTCTTAACAATAACAGCAAAGGAAGAAATCATTAGGAACAAGATGGATAAATGTAATTAAGTTTAAATGTAAAACCTCGTATCGGAAAACACTGTAGTAAAATTCCAAGGGAAATGGCAAACCAAAAACCATTTGTAAGAAATACAAGAAAGGATTAGTCATTAACACATTAAAAAAATCCTCTCACAATTACAAAAACACTATATAACCATAATAGACAACGACACTGAGACAATTATACAAGCAACAGAAATGAGCAATAAGCATGGAAAATAAAGGCTCAAACTCACTAGAAAGGCAAAGAATTACAAGTTAAAATCAGGATGTCCTGTTTCTGACTATTAAATTGGCAGCCATGTAAGGGTTCTCTGCCATGGGCAAGACCGTGCACTGATAATGGAAATATAAATTGATGTGACATTTTTGGAAAAGGATGTGACAACATTTTGCAAGAGTTTTAAATGTGTTCAGATGCCCTTTGGCCTGGTAATTCTACTGCTGGGAATCTATTCTAAAGAAATGGTCAAAGATAAACAGAAAATGCATGTTCTTCCCTAGCGCAGCTGTGAGTTCCCCTAACTCAGGGGCCTTCCCATCGTCCTGTGGACTCCTCCTCTATCCAATCTCTAAACACTTGGGACCCAGGACTTATTACCTGGGACTGTTTTTGGCCACATTCTCCCTAAGGGATCTATTACTGTTCCATAGTTTGAAAAAGTCATCCGCACCCTGATGACTTCTAGATTTCCATATCCGGTCCCAATTTCTCTGAGTTCTAGCCTTGTCCATCCAGCAGTCTAGTAGACATCACTACTTGAATATTTAATAAGCACCCCAACACAACAGGTTCCAAATTTTAAACTGCTGGTCCCCTCCCAAGCCTTCCTCTCCTGTGTCTTATCTATTTCAGTAAATGACACCACTGTTTACACAATTGCTTAGATGAAAGACCCACAGTTTATAACTGAGTTATCTCTTGCCCTGCCACTTCACCTCCAACCCACCAGGGAATCCACATTGTGCTCCCTTCAACATCAATTCTGAATGCAGCCATCCCTTGCCAACTCTTCTGTGACTGTTCACATCCAAGACATTGACATGCACCTGAAACGCTGCTCTAAGCTCCTACCTGGCCTCCCTGCTTCCAATCCAGCCGGCCCTCCCAAGTCATGCGATTCTCCGTCTGCAGTCAGAGTGAGCTGCTTAAAAACCTGTGACTCTCAAGTTTCCTTCACACTTAGAATAAACTCTGAATTCTTTACCTTGGCCCTCAAGACCTTGATTGTGTCGTCTCTGCTCACTTTCCTAGACTCCTGCTCTCTGCTCTCTCTGGCTCTCTCTAAAGCAACTACACTGTCCCACCACTGTCCTCCAGTGCCCAAGTTCATTCCTGCCTCAGGTCAAGTTGCACTTGCCTGCAACAATCCACACCTAGATTTAACCAGATTTCGCCTGCTCTGGAAGGACGTTCCTGGCCCTGGATGAAAATGACTTCTTCCTTTTGCTCCTGTTTCCATCACCCTCTAGTCCCTAATTCCATCTCAATTTTCCTCACAACGCTGATCGCAGCCTGAAATGATAGGTTTGATGCATTTCCTTCCTATTGCCTGTCTGGACTCCCCTGGGGATGGGATCTCATCAAACCCCATCATCCTCACTGCTGTCTCCAGTGCCTGACACGGAAGAGACAGCAAATACTTGCTGACTGAGATTAACAGTGGTGAAAACTGAAAACTGCCTGCATGTCCAAAAATAGTGCCATATTTTTTAGAAATACGGTGGAATCTCCGCAAACCCATTAAAATTGTGTTTTCACAAAAAAAATTTTAAGGAAAATTTTCATTGTTAAACAAGGCCATGTGATAAAAAGTAAGATGCAAAATTATATATTTTGGTGATTCCAATTTTGTAAAATTATTTATCTCGCTAGGTATTTAAAAATAAAGAAATACACTAAAACAGTAACAATGTTTGGATCTGTATAATAGAATAACAGGAGACTTAATTTCATTATTTATACTTTTGAATTTTGCAAATTTTATTTAAAAGAAAGTGACATTGATTGACATTTTTTCTATTTGTGTTTTTTGTGATATTTTGATCTATGTATACATTGTAGAAAAATTCAATCAAGCTAATTAACATATCCATCACCTCACCAAGTTACCATATTTTTGTGTTGAGAGTATAAAAAATCTATTTTTAGCAATTTTGAAGTATACAATACATTCTTATTAACTGTGGTCCCCACACATCGAAATACATCAGTAAAACTTCCTCTTGCAGTAAACTTCGCACCTTTTCATCAGCATCTCCCCTCACCCCACCCCTCACCTGCCCCACCTCTGGTCACCACTGTTTTGCCGTCTATTTCTACGCAGTCAACTTTCTCAGATTCCACATATGCGTGAAGCCATGCAGGATTTACCTTCTGTGCCTGGCTTGTTTCATAGCATAACGTCCTCCCGTGCCAGCCACTTTTATAGAAAAAAAAATTGCATACTCTGAAGTGAGAGAGAAAAATGACTCCTTCCTGGCTAACGGCCAGGAGGGAGGAAGGTGAAGGAGGCGGGTGAGCCAGTTCTAGGGCTGGTCCAGAAGGTGGCCGCTCTTGACCAAGAGATGGATGGGAGTGAGGTAGGGGACCTCGGGCTGGGCTCGGGCTGGAGGAGCCTGCGCCGTTCTCAGGAGCCATCACAGGGACAGGAGGTACACATACATCACTGGTCCCTGACAAATGAACAAGTGAACTCCTCAATGGTGAGTCCACGTAGTCCCTAAAGGAGGACATTCTGGGACGAGAGCTTGGCAGAAACAGCAAACATGGCCTTTGCACTCTGCCCCTGTGCAGGTGTTTTGACCACAGGCTCCTCACAGCCAGCCTGTGAGCAAATGCTGCCTCATGTACTGTGCACAAAGAGGCCGCAGATGGGACTGTGGTCTCTGCTGATTCCCTTGGAATTAAAAACATCATGAGCCCAGGTCTGGAAACACAGAGGCCTTTTGTGCCAGTTAGGCACCTTCTGGAGAAAGGAGAGGAAGAGGAGGAGGAAGAAGATGGGGAGGAAGAGAAGAGAAGGAGGAGATGAAGGAAGGAAAGGAGAGGGAGGAGAAGGAAGAAGGCAGGTGAGGAGGAGAGAAGCAGGGGGCGAGAAGAAGGGAAAGGGGGAGAGAGAGGGGTAGAGAAAGGGTGGACGGAGGAGAGAGGAGGAGGATGGATTTGGAGATGGAGGCAAAACCCCTGCGCCCTGGCCCTGTGGACACTGATCCTAAAAGCTGGAGCCGTTTATTATCTGAATGAAGGAAACATATTTGGGGGGCATTAAGGACAAATGAGTAGAAGAAATTGTGCTCTAGAGAGAGGAAGACAGACAGAAACTTCAGACCCATCCACTAAAGGCTGAGGACACTTGGGAGGGCCAGGCCCTGGATGTGTCTCAAGAATCAGGGGTGTGCGCTGAGACGACCAGCTGGACACCCAGAGTCCCTGGCTTCCCCTGTGCCATCTACTGGTGGACCAGCTTATTCTAGAGCAATGTGGAAAGGAAGGATGATGGAGGCAGAAATAAAAGAAGAAAGAGGAGAGAAAGGAAAAATGGACAGAGAAGGGGAGGTAGAGAAAGAGAGAGGCAGAAAGACTGAAAGATTTCAAAGGCAAACTACAGCTGGGCATGGTGGCGCATGCCTGTAGCGGCAGCTATTCGGGGGATGAGGCAGGAAGACCAAGTGAACCCAGGAGGTGGAGGCTGCGGTGGGCTGTGACTGCACCACTGCATTCCAGCCCAGGCAACAGAGTGAGGCCATGTCTCCAACCACCACCACCACCACCAACAACAAATTGTTTAAAGTAAACCACCTCAGTACGGCTTAAAAGGAAGTAAAGAGGGCCGGGCGCGGTAGCTCAAGCCTGTAATCCCAGCACTTTGGGAGGCCGAGACGGGCGGATCACGAGGTCAGGAGATCGAGACCATCCTGGCTAACACGGTGAAATCCCGTCTCTACTAAAAAATACAAAAAATTAGCCGGGTGTGCTGGCGGGCGCCTGTAGCCCCAGCTACTCTGGAGGCTGAGGCAGGAGAATGGCGTAAACCCGGGAGGCGGAGCTTGTAGTGAGCCGAGATCCGGCCGCTGCACTCCAGCTGGGGCAACAGAGCGAGACTTTATCTCAAAAAAAAAAAAAAAAGAAGAAGAAGAAGAAGAAGTAAAGAGGATAGGTCAAGCCATGCAGGGTCCTCATCTGGTTATCAGAGAGAAATGGACAGGAGGAGGGGCTTCTCCGAAGTACATCTCCCAACCTGTGCACACTCAGGCCGTGCACAGCGGAGGCTTTCACAAGCATGGATCCGTGTGACCCCCACAGTCCTACAGGGTGTATGGAACATCCCAGCCCATTTGTCAGGTGAGAACTGTGGGTTTGGAGAGGACAGAGGAGTCACAGAGCTGCAGCGGGTAGCCTCTGGTCCTGCACAAGCCCACAGGTGTGCAGAAGGAGATGGAGGTAAAGCACCTGCCGGGACAGGAAGGGCCTCTATGAACTAGGGATGTTCCCAAAGCTGGTCAGAGACCTAGGGCCAGAGTGGGAGGGCTGCAGTTGGAAGGTGGTGTATAATAGGCTTTGGGTATTTGTGTCCGTGGTTGGGCGGGTGAGGTTTCCAGGTTCCAGAGTGCACTGCAGCCTTCGCCCACACGTCACCGCAGAAACCCCGCCATTTGGAAGGTGTTCTGTGCAGACACCTAAACGTCATTATCCCAAAACACCAAGCCAGCCAGCCAAGGCTTCGGAAAGTACCTGAACAGCTGAGCTTGCTGTTTTGATGAAACACTGTTTGACAGAAAAACAGGCCGCCCCCGGTAATATGCAGAGAATGATAGGATTCATGAATATGCATGAAGTCCTCTTTCTAGAGACAATTGCCGCAGCGGTTATTGGAGCAGAACAGGCCGGGTGGGAAGACGGCTTATTCCCAAAGCCACTCTGCCTCCCTGCTGGGAGTATATGGAACTTAAGATCATTTCCTGGGGCCCCATGGTGTGGTCTCAGCACTAGCTAGGCCCACAGAGGCCCTCTGAGGGCCACATGATGAGGGCCACCTCACCCCAGCCCACCTCACATTGGTCAGAGCAGAAAATAGAGCTGAAAGGGAAGAATGGGTTTGCCCAAGGTCACACAGCAGCTCCTGAGGGTCAGGGCCTCTGCACCAGGTCAAGTGGCCCCCACATTGTAGGCCCTTGGGAGGACACAGACACAGACCAGAATGTCCTGAGGGCAGAATGTCCTGAGACCAGCTGTCCTGAGGGCAGGACAGCTCAGCTGGCATGCCCACCCTGCAGGGGAAGGACTGCCTATACCCACACTGATACAGGGGAACTACAGTGAGGAGCTGGGTGAAGACCCCCACAGAGCTAGGCCCAGGACCCCCAGTGGGAGAGTGTGGATGGGTATCCGCCTCCACCCCGAGCTGTCTGCAATTTCTTTCCATGAAAAGGATAAGGTCTGACCAACACAGTCACAGCAAGGCATGAGTGATTCTCAGGTTAACTCTACTTTTTAAGAAGAAGAGCCCACAAAGAATTCAAAACGGAACTGCCATTCAACCCACCTATCCCATGACTGGGTATCTACCCAAAGGAAAGTCAATTGTTCCACCAAAGGGACATCTGCACCCATATGTTGATCACAACACTATTCACAATAGCAAAGGCGTGGAATCAACCCAGGTGTCCATCAACAGTGGGCTGGAGAAAGAAAATGTGGTACATATACACTGTGGAATACTATGCAGTTGTAAAAAATAACCAAATCGTGTTCTTTGCAGCAACATAGATGTAGCTAGAGACTATTATCCTAAGAGAATTAATGCAGAAACAGAAAACCTGTTTTCTCTTACAAGTGAAAGCCACACCTTGGTTCCCCATGCACATAAAGATGGCAATAATAGATGGGGGGACCACGAGATGGGGGAGGGTGGGACAGGTATGTGGGTTGAAAAACAACCCATTGAGTACCATGTTCACTGCCTGGGGGATGGGGTCATTTGAGCCCAAACCTCATTGTCATTTAGTATACCCAGGTCACAAACCTGCACACGCAGCTGCCAAATCTGAAATAAAAGGCAAAATTCTAAAAAGAAAAAGGAGAAGAGGAAGAGGAACCTAGAAAGGCAAAGGGAAGAAGCAGCAATAGTAGATGATGCTCAGGTATTCCATAGATTACCCCAGTCACACCCCTAGTCCACTGGGAGCAACATAGCCCAAAGCCCGAGGTGGCTGTGGCAAGAGCCACACCCCTGGTCTGAGTCCTCCTGCAGCCTCCACACCTCATCAGCAGGAGCAAGGTGGGAAGTCGGACATTTTCCAAAGAAAGCCAGGCGTGCTTGAACAACAGGATCTGGCCACTGTCAGTCTCCAACGCCTAGTGCTCTGAAGCCCCAGGAGAGTGCAGGGCAGGACGAGCCGGCTGTCGGGTGCATCCCACATGAAGAGGCAGGGGACAGCGGTTCCCTTTGATGGAGCTGGGCAGATCTGAGGTTTGCCAGAAGCAGCAATCCCCGTTTCATCTGCTTTTGAAGGAGTCTGAGGTAGATGGCTGGCGGGAATGCCATGCCATACTGAGCACAAGGGCCACTCACTTGCAGAGCCTGCTATAAAGAGGGAATCCAAACCCACTTTGCTGGTGCAAAGCTCTGCAAGCCCAGGGCGAGGTGAGGCCATCTGGAGTTCACAGGCATTTAGGAAGCAGAGTGGATACATGAGGAGCACTTCTGGAAACCTGTTTTGTAGCATGGCACCCCAGAGACCTAGGAGTGATCTGAAGCTCTGCCACTTTGGACAACGTTTTTGTCAGCTCTCTGGGCCTCATTCTCCTTCTCTGCAGCTGGTTTCATGCCATGTGTCCTGCCAACTCACTGCCTCATTCACACTGGCCAGTGTTCTCTGCCCAAGAGCTTCTCTGCTTCATGTACCATTCCAGAGATGCCAGGGATCGCGCACCTTACATGACAATGCTGGACTGATGGGGACGGAGCCAGTGGATAGACGTGCCCCCATGTTCACTTTCCCTCCTTCTCTCTTCCTGTCTTCTCAGTTCCCTATCCCAAATTCTCTAAAATCACTTCCAAAAATCAACCTTCTACACACAGGTCCTCATCCCGGGTTCTTGGGTCCTGGGAGGAATCCAAGCTAAGACAGAAAGACCTGCAGATCCACAGGAGTTCCAGCCATGGCATGCATGACCCTCCTCTGCTGAAAGCAGGCTGGGGTTTTACTTCCCCTTCTTGTCTGTGGGTGGGCACAGGTGGGGAGAGGTGCGAGCTCAGGAGCTGGGCTATTCCATGGCCTCGCCCCTGCCTGGGAGTTATGTCATGGATTCCAGGGTGGGTCTTCCAGGAAGAGAAACGGATCCGGAACTGTGGACACAGGGTCAACTCTCTGAAATCCCTTCTGGGGGCTTTGGAACTTGTGGTCCCTTAATGCTTCAGTCTCAGCAATGCCTTGACAATCATGCCGCCGGCCTTCCCAAGACCTCTCCTCAGTACAATGAAGGGTCTATGTTCTCCCAGCATCTCCTCCAACCAAAATGGTCTCTGCCTCTGAGATGTGGCAATACAGAGACCACGCATCATGGGGTAAATGAACAGAAGGGAGTAACCATGGAGAACCAGCTGGTTCAGGGATGGGGCAGAGAAGATAGAGGAAGAGCCTGGAGTATCTTGTGGCCACTAGATAGTAAGAAAGTATTAAAAACAGCCAGGAGGTCAGACAGCCTGGGCAACATAGCCAGACTCCGTCTCAACAAAAAAATAAAATAAAAAATAGCCAGCTATTTGGGAGGCTGGGGCAGGAGGATGACTTGAGCCCAAGAGTTTGAGACTGCAGTGAGCTATGATTGTGCCACTGCACTACAGCCTGAGCAGCAAAGTGAGACTGTCTCTAAAAACAACAACAGCAACAACAAAAACATATATGTATGCATATGTGTATTTCAAAAGGCTACAGGAAGCAAACTGAAGGTGCTCCGAATGGCCAAAGTTAGAACAACTTGAGCGAAATAAACAACTGTAGTATTGAATTATAGCCCAAGATATAATGTTAATATCCATAGGTCCATCCTGATTAAATACATAACTGAACAAATAAATAAATGAGGGAGAAGCAGCAATTCTTCCTTACAGAAGAATTCCAAATAATAAATGTAGAAGAAATAACGGAAGTAGAAATTCATCAATGGCACACCACAAGTATTGTTACAGCCAAGATCTACTGATGGATATGAAAATGAGTGGGAGAAAGTTTAAGCAAAAACAGGATATTTACATAGTCTCAAATATCTGCTTTCCAATACTTAGTAATTTCAAAGATAAAAATAGTACGTTTGCAGTAGACCATTTTGGTAGATACCACCTTAGCCAAGTGATCAAGGACTCACCAATAGTAAGACACATTGAAGTAACATCATGTGTCCCCAGGAAGGGCAAGTCACTTCTGTGGGATCCTTCCCAATAAAGCATAATGTCAACAGAATCAGGAGAAAACAGCAGACACACACAAATAAAGGGACATTCTGCAAAATAACTTACCAGTCTTTCTCCTTCTTCCTTCTTCTTCCTTTTCTTCCTTCTTTCTTCCTTTCTTCTTTCTTCTTCTTTTTTTTTTTTTAAGACAAGGTCTTGATCTGTTGCGCAGGCTGGAGTGCAGTAGCCTGATATGCAGGGACATGATCATGGTCACTGCAGCCTCAACGACCTCCCAGGCTCAAGCACTCCTCCACCTCAGTCTGCCAACTACCTGGGACCACAGGCATGCAACACCACACCCAGTTATTTTTATTTATTTATTTATTTATTTTAGAGATGGGGTCTTGCCTTGTTGTCCAGGCTGGTCTCAAACTCTTGGCTCCAAGTGATCCTCCTCCCTTACAAAGTGCTGGGATGACAGGTGTGAGCCACCATGCCCAGCCATCTTAACAGTCTTCTTCTTCAAAAAAGTATTTTTAATACAAGGTCTTGCTCTGTTGTCCAGGCTGGAGTACAGTGGTGTAATCATAGCTCACTATAGCCTTGAACTCCTGGGCTCAAGTGATCCTCCCACCTCAGCCTCCGTGGTAGCTGGGACTATAGGCACATACCACCATGTCTGACTTATTTTTATTTATGTATGTATTTTTTGTAGAGGTGGAGTTTTGCTATCTTGTCCAGGCTGTTCTTTAAAATTTTGAATATTAAGAAAGACAAGAGAGGAACGAGAAACTCACAGATTGTGGGGTGGAGAGACGGAGGGGCAGGTGGCTAAATAACACATGGGAACCTGGGGCAGATCCTGACATAGAAAAAGATTTTTATTTTTGTGTAAGAGATAGGTATCAAAGAAAGAAAAGGAGAGAGAGGAGGGAAGGAAGGAAGGAAGGAAGGAAGGAAGGAAGGAAGGAAGGAAGGAAGGAAGGAAGGAAGGAAGGGAGGGAGGGAGGGAGGGAGGGAGGGAGGGAGGGAGGGAGGGAGGGAAAACAGAAAGAAAGAAAAGAGGAAAGAAAGAAAGAAAGAGAGGAGAGAGGAGAGAAAGAGAGAGATAAAGAGAGAAGGAAGGAAGGAAGAAAAGGGAAGGAAAGAAGGGGAGGGAGGAAGAGAGGGAAGGAAAAGAGAGAGGGAAATAAAGAAGAGAAAAAAAGAAAGAGAAAGAGATAAGGAAGGAGGGAAGGAAGGAAGGAAGGAAGGAAGGAAGGAAGGAAGGAAGGAAGGAAGGAAGGAAGGAAGGAAGGAAGGAAGGAGGGAGGGAAGGAGGGAAGGGAGGGAGGAAAGGAGGGAGGGAGGAAGAGAAGAAGGGAGGGAGGAAAGGAAGGAGCCGGGGAGGGAAGGATGGGCAAACAAAACAAGATTGTTAGAGGGAAACCCAGTGAAATCCGAATGAGTTCTGTGCTGTGGTTACTAGCACTGTCCCAAGGCTAATGTCTTAGTTTTGATGAAGGGTCTATGGTTGTGTAAAATGTTAACAGATTGGGGAACTAGGTGAAGGGTATGAAGGAATTCTCTGCACTCTTTTGCACCTCTTTGGTAACTTTATCACAATATTAAAAACAAACACTAACTCTCAAAACATTCAAAGGAGCAAGAGGGAAAAACCACATAAACGTGGACACTTGTGCCTGCCATTCCCTTGGCGAGTGTGAGATCAGGAGTGAATCGGTGCACAGGCCTTGGCGTGTAGGCGCCTCAGAGCTGTGGCCCCGAAACCCAAGCTGGTTATTTCCTCTGTTGCCCCAGAGAAGGAGCGGCCCACAGTTCAGTCACAAGATGAGAATCCAGTGGTCTGGAGGGATCCAGTACTCCTGGTCTCCCAGGAGACTCCCTTGTCCTGCACTTTGGACCAGGGCCTCGTGTTCTGAGTGGAGACCACCAGCCGTGTGTCGGGCAGGGTTCCACGGTGGCCCCGGGGTTCCTTTTTCACTGTCCTCGATTGCAGCGTAAGGCTGGGCTTGGAGGTGGACTATGGAATCACCCTCAGGCTTTGCTCCTCTCCTCTGGTTCCACGCTTCCCTGGGGCCCACCCGCTTCCCTCCAGGCACTCACCCTAACCCACGCACTCAGCACTGCCACACGCTCCGAGTGTTTCAGCCTGGACCCTGTGGGGATTATGAGGGCCATGTGCTGTCCTTGTCCGATGAGATCAGGTAGTGTGGGGTTGTGATAGATGTATTTATATTGGTGTTTGACAATGGTTCCTGGCTGACAACCTCCGTAGCCCTGGCACCTGTCTTTTGTGGTCATGTTGGGTGTGTCAGGCCTCAAGAATAGGCCTCAGGAAACAGCATCTCTCCAAGCTCTTCCTGCCCTCTCTTCACCTGCCCCAAAGCAGGACTCGAATCTTCTCCTGCCTCTCTGATTTGGGGTCATAAGATCCACCCCAGAGAGGGTCCCACCCTACTCCCTGGGGGAAGGAATGCACACGTCTTGGGGCTTCTCCTAAAAACCCAAGAAGACTGGGTTTGGGAGTTTTAGGACGGCTGAACGCAGGCAGGCTCCTGGAGGGTGGCCCCCAGGGAGGGCACGAAAGCCCCATGGCCTCCTTCAGGTCTGCCTCCCCTGTGCATCTCTTATCCTTTATAACATCCTTTATAACATCCTTTATAACAAACTGGCACACGTGTTTCCCTGAGTTCTGTGAGCTACGGCTGGTCAGAGGCTCTGGAGGCCCAGACTTGTGACTGGTGTCGGGAGTGGGGCAGTGTTGGGGACGGAGCCATCACCCTGTGGAATATGACACTCTCCACGTAGACAGTGTCAGAATGGATTTCGGACACCCTGCTGGTGTCTGCTGCAGAAATCATCGCTGGCTTGCTGGTGAGGAAAACGCCCCACAAGTTTGCGCACTTCTGTGCTGATGATTGCTGTTGCAGTGGTTTCAGGGCAGAGGAAAAACATAGTTTGAGAGTTTTTCCAAAACAGCTATTTTCACTGTATTTAGGACAGAGGCTCCTGAGAGCAGGTGGAATTGTCTTGGAGCCCTGCTCCTCCGTGCCCTCAAGATCCAAGGTCAAAAGGTACTACTCAGGCCAGGCGCAGTGGCTCACGTCTATTCCCAGCACTTTGGGAGGCCGAGGCGGACAGATCATCTGAGGTCATGAGTTTGAGACTAGCCTGGTCAACATGGTGAAACCCTGTCTCTACTAAGAAAAGAAAAAAAAAAAAAAACAAATTAGCCAGGCGTGTTGGTACATGCCTGTAATCCCAGCTACTCAGGAGGCTGAGGCACAAGAATGGCTTGAACCCAGGAGGCAGAGGTTGCAGTGAGCCCAGATCATGCCATTGCACTTCAGCCTGGGTAACAGAGCGAGACTTCATATCAAAAAACAAAAAAAAGGCTACTCGGTCAGCCCCTATGACCACTGGCCCTCCGTACTGTGGCCAGACTCCACAGATGAACTAGGCATCCTGGGTGGTGTTTTAGGATATGACCTACAAGAGGAGCCAGGGCCGGGGAGATTGACAGCCAGTGGGGCCAGGCAGTGTCAATAGCACCAGAGCACGCTAACACCTGGCCAGCTTCACCCTGAGTGAGGGCCCCCACCAGCCAGCAGGAGAGGCGGTCATCGTGACAAACCAGCCTGCCATCCGCTTGTGCCGCCTCACTGGCCCGATGGTTAGGGAAGGAAATGTGATCTCTCCTTCCTGCCCAGTTCCTCCTTAACTGCAGGCCCAGGGCGGGGTGACAGCAGCAGCTGGCATCTTCCGGGTGGGACCCTGTGCACCCTGTCTGCAAGGCCAGAGGGGAGGGCCGGGCTTGGGAGCCTGCCAAGGGAGGCAGTTAACAGGCAGGCATCTCTCAGCCCGGAGAGCCACGCTCCTCCTGGAACCCTGCAGCCAGCGGCAGCTCCCAGGCATCGGGAAGTAGGAAGCGCTGTCCCGGCTGTGGAATCTGTACCTGGCGTTTAACGTTTCCTCTCCCAAGTGATCCTTGAGACACTTGCTTATTGTTACAGGAAAAACCTGGACCATGTAGAAGAACATCCCCCCAAACTGGGAAGGAGCCGAGAGACCGAAGAATGACTCGGACATGCCCAGCTTGAGGAGTTGATGAGTTTATTAGGACTCCATGCAGGGCCTCCCTGGGTGGCGGCAGCACAGCTCTGGAGATCTGCTCCACCTCCCATCTCTAAGCTGCTTTTGAGTTAGCTTTCGGGTTCTGTGTGCAGTGAGACTGCTTCTCTTGGTTTCTTCCCAGATATGTTCTGGGATGTTTGGGTTCTCAGGGACACCTGCTTCTCGGCTGGGCTCTATGGCCTTGATTCATAACCCGTCCTTCAGGGTTCGAGCAGCGGACATGCACCCTTTGGTAACCTGGTGGGGGATCTGTCACCCTACACTGATGATCCCACAGTTGGACTGAAAGGGAGGGTAAATAGAATACTTCCTAGGCAAGCTTGGGTGTGGAGATTTAACTATAAGGAAACTTGCAATAGGAAAAAATGCTGAAAATTGCTGTGCTTTCCATGTGGCTTAACCTACCTTCGACTACAGAGGCCCCCAGTTGGCCATCCCTTCGTGAATCACAGTTCGCAGGCCACAGAGATTGGCTTATGGTCGAGCCTGTGACCCAGGCTTATCTGACAGGAGGACACCCGGGACTTTCTTCCAGGGAATGGCAGGACATAGCTCCTCTTCCTATGGACCAGGCTGCCATGGGCTATTGAGATTGCTAAAATAACTATTGCAGGCATAAAGGGAGCCTGTATGAAGACAAAATTAACCCCCAAAGGAGAGAATGTCTGAGAAATAGAGCTGGAATTCTGAGGACATTTTGAATCTCTGGATCAAACTGTACCTGAAGCCAGCCCATATTTAGAATTTTTGTTTCCATCCATTTGAGTTTTTAGGCCAGTTTGGACTGGGTTCCCTATCAGTTGTATCTGAAATAACTGAACATCTAGAGGTTGGCTATAATGCACTTTACCCAGTGATCATCTCTGGGTGGCCAAAATCACGATTTTTTTTATAACTTCCTTTCTCTGGCCTGAATTCTTGAATTTCTCTCTAATAAGCTTGGATTTTTTTACATTTTAGAGAAGATAATAAAGTTATTTTTACTTTGATATGATATTACTTGTCCTCTGTACTCAGGTGCCCTTCAAACCCAGGGGAAGGCCCCACCTGGATGTCCTAGGAGCTCTGATCTGCACAGAACCTGCCTGCCAGGGCACCTTGCTCTGGAATTTTACAGCCTTACCGACTAACACATGTGTATTAATTACGTCTTTTTATATTCTGTCTTGGAATTTGGCAGATCCTAGAGAGCCTACCCCTCCTAGGGCTAGACAGTGGCTGGAGATAGTAAATGAGCATCCCTTTCATGTGAAAACCACCAAATGCAGAGCCCACACACCCCCAGACCTTCTTTATCAGGCTTGTGTGGGCTCATATACTCTGGGCCACTATTCCCTTTCCCTGATCATCCCAGGGTCAGGTGCCTATAGCCCAGAGGCCTCTGAAAGTACTAGAACGAGCCAATTCTGAGCCCCAAGACCGCTTACCCTGCCCTGCCTTGCCTTTTCCATGGGAGTCCCCAGGAGGCCCTGCCTCCCAATTTGGGAACTGTGAGTGAAACTGTCTTTGCAAAATCTGACAGTAAGAGGCTGCATCTTGCTTCTATCCTCCAAACTGTCCTTGGTCATTCCTGGGCATAGGCCGAGTTAATTTTGGGAGGAATTATACTTTCTAGTTTAAAGCAAGAATGATAATAGCTCTTCCCCAAACTAAACCACCTTTGTAAAACTAATGAAAATCCACAAGATTAGGATGATGAGAGACACCTGAATTCTGCTAAGATATTCATATGTTAGCTAAATGATAACCAGCCATTTCTCCAGAAGTCACAAGATTTGTAACTTCCCCAGTTATTCCTGCAGGTAACATCGCTATTGTAGAACCTAAGCCTGGCCTTTGGAGATGTCTTTTCAGACTGCAAAAAGTGAAGTAGAGGTTCCTCTTCAAAGAGACTCTGCTCCCTATCTAATTAAGAACAAATAGTAACTTCTCTTAGAAGCAAAATTTATACAAAGACCTGTGCTAACATTCTTAAATATCTGCTAGCTGTAATAAAGAAATCAATGTACTTTGTGTTCTTAGCTCCCACAATTTAGCCTAAATATTTGCCCTGGCATGCTTATACTGCTCCAAGCAAGCATTAGGTCACAGCCTGTTCCTCTTCCTTGTTTGGAGGTGTTTTTACCTTTCTCAGCATTCCACAAGTTACTTCTTCCTTCCTTTGTTCTCCTCTGCCTTTGCCTCTTTTAGGAAGTTCTAAGCTGCTAGCCAACTGGGACAAATACAAAATGTGAGGTCCCATTCCAGCCAATGGAAACTGGACACAGCAGTCGGGTGTACACGTCAGGTTATAAATGACCCTGTCTCCTTTGTTCAGTGTACTCTCGTGGCAAAACTGCTGGTGAGCGTACCCTTTCTGCAGAAAGTAAAACTGGCCTTGCTGAGAGAATTAAATTTATGTTCAAGTACTGTTTCTTTGTGGCACCAGAGAACAAGCATTCTATTTTTAAATAAACATTTTTACATATAACAAGGCTTTGGCATTTCTGAGACCAGATGACTCCACCTGGACCTGTGGCTCATGACTCAATAGGTCCTGTGGCCCCACCCAGAGGCAAACACAGCACACGAGGACTGTTTTCCATACTCCTATGATTTCATTCTTAACCAATCAACAGTCCCCATGCCTAGCCCGTGCCCACCGAACTATCCTTGAAAACCCTAACCCCTAAGAGCCTTGGGGAGACTGATTTGAATGATAACTCCATCTTCTTCTTGGCTGGCCTTGTATCAGGTAAACTTTTTCTTTACTGCGATGCTGTGGTCTCAGTGAGTTGATTGATCCGTGCAGCAGGCAGGAAGAACTGGTCAGGGAATTACAGGAATAACGAATTATCATTTTATTGACAATCCTCTTCTGATCCATTGACCTCACTATATCTAAATAATAATAAAAAAACTCACATTTTAAAACAACGTTCATCTGTTAGGTACCACACACTCCACAGGGTGCTCAGACAGACCCCGTAAAGCCACCAGTGACACGTGGCTACGTGCTTAGCCGTGGGTGCTTCTTTGGATGCCCCAGTTGCAGGGGAAATCCTAGACATACCAATGACTTTTCTATACATAATATGGATATAGGGGTTAAGAAGAAATTATTTAGGCAGATAGTAGGAGTAAGAAAGACCTTTGCAAGGTTTTCCTTTTAATAAAAGCAGCCCCCAAATCATTTTCTTTTCTAACAAAGAGCAGCCTGTAAAATTGAGCTACAGGCATAAATAAGCAAGCTGGAAGCTTGCACAGGTGAATGCCGGCAGTTGTGCCACTAGGAAAAGGCTACGTGGCACTAGGCATATTCAAAATGACAGCTCCATATTCCCTTCTCTTTGCCAGCCACGTGTACAGTGAGGAGCAGACAAGATGGCCCGGCCAAGTGGAAAGCTCATTTGCATAAGATTAGGGTGGGGTAACCAGCCTTCCCGCAGGCTATGTAAATGTCACACCTGGTGGAACCAATCCATGGACCCTATGTAAATTAGACACCGCCTCCTCAAGCCTGTCTATAAAATCTAGTGCAATGCGCTGGGGGCCAGATTTTCTTTTCAGAAGCCCTTCTCTCTCACTAGGAAGAGAGCTGTTCCCCTTTCTCTTTCTTTTGCCTGTTAAGCTTCTGCTCCTAGACTCACTCCTCATGTGTGTCTGTGTCCTTAATCTCCTTGGCATGAGATGATGAACCCCGGTATTTACCCCAGACAATGATGCCTCTTAAATGTATTTTTGTAACTGGTATAACGTTGAGCAAACAATAGGCACTTAACCAACGCACACTGGTTATTTGACAAAGCAGACTAATCAGGCCACACAAAAGCCACAGTCACTATATAATATATTGCTAGAGGGGCCTCTGATAGCTTCTATATCTGGATTTATAGAGTGCCTCTTCCATTAGAAGTTATGAGGGTCTATCTTAGGCTGGGTTCCCCTAGAAGCAAACCTGAAACAAGGGTTTGCACGCCTCTTGGCTGATTTAGGAGGCAATTCCAGAAAGCACAGAAAGGAAGTGGGAAGTGAAATAGAGAAAAGAAGAGAGCCCACACCAGGAATGTTGGTGAGCAACTGAAGCTTAGTCCCCTGGGGACCTCTGAAGGGTAATGATCCTCATACAGTGGCACATGAAGGAACCCCTGGAGGGGTTGTTAGAGTCTGCGCCCCACCCCAGAGTTCCCGATTCAGTGGTCCCAGGTGACATGGCCACTGCTGCGCCCAGGACCACACTTGGAGAAGCACAGCTGCCCACTGGTACTACCCTCTGTCTCTACCCATCCCTAAGGAACAAGAAGTTTTTAAACTTTTATTTTAGGTTGAGGGGTACATGTGCCTCTCATGTATATGTTTGTCATATAGGTTTGTTATATAAGCAACCTTGTGCCATGGGGGTTTGTTGTATGGTGTGTTTCATCACCCAGATATTACCCTACCACCCTGATCTTCTCCCTCCTCCCACCCTAATCCTCCAATAGGCCCCAGGGTGTGTTGTTCTGCTCTATGTGTCCATGTGTTCTCATCATTTAGCTATCACTTATATAAGTGAGAACATGTGGTATTTGGATTTCTGTTCCTGGATTAGTTTGAAACTTGGGTATCTATCATCCAAGTAAACTTCATCGCTGATGGAGGGCAGCCCTCAGGGACAGTGGCTTTCTAGCAGCAGTGGCCTGTCTCTGCATGGGGGGAGAGAAAGTCCTTGCACAGAGAAGCTGGTGCTTGCAGTAAGGCACCATGAGCTCGCCTGCGGAGAGTCAGCACTGAACCGTGTGGGAACCCTGTCAGTGTCTGTTACGGCACCCTGCCTGTGATGGTTAATTTTATATGTCAACTTGACTGGGATATGGGATTCCCAGTTATCTAGGAAAACATTATTCCTGGTTGTGTCTATTAGGGTGTTCCCAGAAAAGGTTGGCATTAAAATCAAGCAACCGAGTAAAGACTGTCTTCATCTGTGTAAGCAAGCGTCACCCAACCCATTCAGCACCAGAAGAGGATAAAAAAGAAAAAAACTGAGGAGGGGGGTTTTGCTTTCTGTTATTAAGATGGGACATCCACCTGCTCCTGCTCTTGGACACTGGAACTCCTGAGGCTTGGGCCTTTGATTAGAACTTGTGTTAGTTAGTTCTCATACTGCTATAAAGAACTACCTGAGACTCGGTAATTTATAAAGAAAAGAAGTTTAATTGACTCACAGTTCCACAGGCTGTACAGGAAGCATGGCTGGGAGGCCACAGGAAATTTACATCATGGTGGAAGGCAAAGAGGAAACAAGCTCGTCTTACCATGGTGGAGCAGGAGAGAGCGTAAAGGATGCTACACACCTTCGATAACCAGATCTTGGGAGAACTCACTCACCATCACAAGAACAGCAAGGGGAGAATGGAGGGAATATGCTCCCATGATCCAATCACCTCCTACCAGGTCCCTCTTCCAACATTGAGAATTACAATTTGACATGAGATTTCGGTGGGACACAGAGCCAAACCATATTAGAAGTACACCCCAGCTTTCCTGGGCCTCCAGCTTGTAGGTGGCAGACTGTGGGGGCTTCCTAGGCTCCATAATCATGTAAACCAGGTCCTTCATATTAAAAATCTCTCTCACGGCCAGGAATGGTGGCTCACGCCTGTAATTCCCAGCACTTTGGGAGGCTGAGGCAGGCAGATCACTTGAGGTCAGGAGTTCGAGACCAGCTTGACCAACATGGTGAAACCCTGTCTCTACTAAAAGTACAAAAAAAAATTAGCTGAGGGTGACAGTGTGCACCTGTAGTCCCAGCTACTTGGGAGGCTGAGGCAGGAGAATTGCTTGAACCCAGGAGGCGGAGGTTGCAGTGAGCCAAGATTGTGCCACTGTACTCTAGCCTAGTGACAGAGCGAGACTCCATCTCAAAACAAAACAAAACAAAAACTTCCTCTGTGTGTGTGTGTAGAGAATTCTAATACTCTACCCCAAAACAAAATTTCTGTAGTCCAAGAAGCCCTCATTCTAATCAGGCCACACAAAAACCACAGTCACTATATAATATAATATATAATATCCCTTTCTGGAAAGTCATGGTATTCACTCACGCAGTAAGTGTTCTCAGAAGTTCTGAAATGAGGAGATACCTTGAACTCAATATTTCCCACATTTATTTGACCCTCTTTTGGAAGAAGGCAGTTTGGAAATTGCTGTTCTAGATCAGGGTTTGGCAGCTGAGACCCGTAGGCTGAATGTGACCTGCAGCATCTCTGTGTGTGTAAACTGTGGTTGGAATGCAGCCATGGACATTCGTTCCTATGCTTTCTATGCTTTCAGCTGCAACAACAGAGCTGAACACTTGTAATAGAGAATGTGTGACCACAAAGCCCAGAACATTTACAATCTGGTCCTTGGCAGAATAGTTCTAGACTAACAGACAGTGAGACTGTGACCCAAAGAGGGAAGGCATTTTCCCCAAGGTCACTGAGCAGATAGTGGTAAAGTTGGGACAAGAGTTCCTGGTTCCTGATCCTCCCCTTTTCCTGAAGCCCCTTCCACTGCTCTCAGCTCTGCCTCACAGTTCCTCTCCTTTATCTCTTGGTCTCTATCCTTGGCTCATCAAGGTGAGTGATGATCATTCTCCAGAAATCAATCCCCATGCTTCTGTCTAACAGCTCCCCTGGAGGCCACTGGACCACTCACCTGTCAGGTTTGTATAAGGAGCCAGGCCTGTTTTAGGCAAGGGGCCAAGATAGTGGAAAATGGGAGACCAAGACTCTCTGTAAAACAAAAAAGAATATTGTTTGTGCTGAATGTTTTGGAGACAACTGTAGCAGGACGAGCCATGGACAAAACCCCTCAGACACCAGGTTAAAGAAGGAAGTGGCTTTATTTGGCCAGGAGCATAGGTAGACTTGCTCTCAAGAACAGAGCTCCTTTAAGAAAGAGTTCCTGGCCCTTTTAAGGGCTTACAGCTCTAAGGGGTCCACATGACATGGTTGTAATAGACTGAGCAAGCAGGTGGTACGTGACTAGGTGGGGGTAAGCAAGGCAAGTATTTCTCCATACTATTGTCTATGTTCTATAGATAGCACAAGGGATTAGAGTGGGGGTTAATCTTTAACCTTCAGGCTTGGCCAGTGACGCCAATCAGTCTGTTATTTTTCAGTTTTTACTTCCTTCTTTTCTTTGCAGACAGGAGACAGTAAGAGAAATGGCCTCTCTCCTCACAATGACACAAGTAAGCCAGAGGCTGTGGAGTCTGTTGAGGCTGGCTGGGCATCGATGGTCATGGGAGCCCTTTGCAAGGAGTGACACAAAGCTAAGATGCAAACCACAGAGCTAATACACTGTGTGAAAGCTGAAGGACAAGCATCCAGGCAGGAAGAAGAGCAAGTGAAATGGGTGGAGAGGGAGCACCCTGGCAGGAGAGGAGGGAGGGAGCATTGAGTCAGAGCGGGTTGCGACCTGATCATCAAAAGCCTTATGGGGCATGATCAGGAATTTGGACTGTCTCCTAAGGAAGATGGGAAGCTGGTGAGTGCAGGAGCAATTCCCAGGAAACAAACTAAAATTCTAACACATGTGCAGGATTCTCCATGGACACCGATGCTCCCAGAGGCCTAGATCATGCAAGAAAAGGCACGTGCCTGCCTGGAGATGCTCCAAGGGACGGGTTAAACATTCACACATCTACACCATAGATGAGGCAGCATGTGCCGTCCTTAGCATGCCCTACATCCTAGTGTGCCCAGGTCAGTCCCCACTCACATCTGTTGCCCTGATATTGATTACTCAGAACACCCCCTTTCACTCTTAACCATGTCTCTGAATGATAAATTATATGGCTACCCTAATTATACCATTTGCTTCCACATAATATAAGCCTCAGCTCATAAGGCCCATTACTCTTGGGTCGATGGTTTATTCTACCTTGAAATATAAATTCCTTGCAATTAATAGAAACTGTCACATGTTTATGTCTTGTTTCTCCTGCTGCACTGTATATTCCCAAGAGCAAGACACATGTGTTTATCAGTTCGTTTTGATAAAGAGCGTGTATTAGTTCATTTTGTGTTGCTGTGGAGGAACACCTGAAACTGGGTAACGTACGAAGAAAAGAGGTTTGTTTCGCGCATGGTTCTGCAGGCTGTATAAATATGGTGCCAGCACCTGCTCAGCTTCTGGGAGGCCTCAGGAAACTTTTACTCATAGCAGAAGGCAAAGGGGGAGCAGGAGTGTCACGTGGTGAGGAGGGAGCAAGAGAGCGAGGAGAAAGGAGGCACCAGGCTCCTTTAAACAACCAGCGTTCCCATGAACTCATTACCACTGGGAGCGCACCCCGCCATCCACCACCGTGACCCAGACGCCTCCCACCAAGCTCCATCACCAACACGGAGGATCACATTTCAACATGAGATTTGGAGGGACAAACATCCAAATCATATCTGAGCTTTCCCACATCTAACATGAACGTAACACGTGGGCTTCGGCACATCACTGCTCATAAATGAGGTCATTTTGTCTTCACAACAAAATTATTGGAGCATGGAGAATCATTTCCCATTTATGAACTGGCGAGGTAAAGTGAGTCGCCAAGGTCTCACAGCCACTAACTGTCAGAATCAGAACTTAAACTTGGGTGTGACTGGCTCCATCCCTAGGCATCTTTCTAAGCCACCACCCTGCCGCTGAAGGCCTGGCTGACTTCTCTCCCAGGGCAGGTCCTGACTGCCTAATAAGACAGAGGAGAAGGCACAATAACCTTTCCTGTCTGGGCTTTGCAAATATAAAGCGCCCTGTAACTGCTGAATAATAACAGCCGTAAGCCTTGGTGGGTGATCAGGACGCAAGGAGGGCTGTTGAGATTTTTATGACTATCTCCTAATGGGTGTCAGGTCAGATGTAATTCCCTGCAATGTCAGAGCTTATCAGTCTCGCTCGAGGCAGTCAGACGTGGCCCACACAGCCAGGGTGCTCTTGGTGCAGGTTCAAACCGTCAGAGTCTCGTCTCAGAGGGTTTTCTGAACACCAGCCTCCAGGGAGTTACGCAAAGAAGATGCAGGTATCCCTGGGACTGGTGGGTTGAGGGAGCCACAGCTGGGGCCTGCACCAGCAGCCTTCACCTGTAGCCTCAGGGAGGCTTGTAAGGTCATCTGTGCTCTCTCGGGGGCAGAGCCACCGTGCCAGGAGAAACCCAGGGACTGGAGAGTCCTCATGTTCTTTCCCTCCCTCCTGAGGCAGGCTCAGAGCTGTGGCTGCCAAGCCCGTTCTCACCCTAGCTCAGCCTACAGCCACCTGGGTGACCTTGAGAAGGGCCCCCGGCAAGAGCAGTCCCTGTAGAGAACTGGGTTTCAATACTGCCAAGAACCACTTCTCAGTCCCTCTAGGCCTCAGACTCCACCCCTGTAAACTTCGGTGACAGCAACCACCTCGCAGGGCTGCTGTGTAGTTGAAATGCCTGGGGGCTTGCACACAGTAGGTGCTCAGAATAGGGGAGCCATCAGCATCCCTGTCATCACATCCCCACCCCCCTCAGGGGCTGGAGCTCTGAAAGAGCAGAAGGTGGGCATGGAGGAGGTGACCTCCCCCAGTAGGCTGCCTTCTATGTCTCTGTCCTGGGACACCCCAAGGGGCAAGGGAACCGCGAGCTGAGAGGGTGACACACAGAGGGCTAGGTTGTCTCCTGCAAAACGCTTCCCCAGACCCAGCTCTTCCCCTGGTTTTCTGCGCCCTGCAATGAGTCCACAATTAGGTTAATGAGTAAATTGGATTCAGAAGCCTAGAAAAATGGCCCACCCTGCTCTAAGCAAGAGCTGTTTATCAATGCCAGCAGGGTACACACAGCCTCCATTCAATTCTCTGTTCATAAGTTTTAATTTTTTTTTTTTACTTTCAATTAGGGAGATTTTCTGACACTCCCTAAAGTAGAGAAAATAATATAACGAGCCCTCAATTTTAACACTTACGCATTTCTGTCGTTCTTCTCTCAGCTGCCCCATACACATACATTTTTAAGACAAATTCCCGATGTCATGTCATTTCACTCCTAAATACATCCTTGTGGTGCCCCAGCCATCCTTGGTGCATGGTGGGGGAGGTGGGGAGAGGGGTGGGGGAGGTGGGGAGAGGGATCAGGGGATTCCACTCCAAAGACGTGGGTGACTGGTCCTGGAATGGAACCAGGGTCCAGGGCCTCCGGAACTGCTCTTTACAAACATCCCATCATGCACCTGGAGAACAGGGAGTTAGGAGTAGATGTGGGAGGAATCTACCTTGGAATCTTATCTAGGAATCTAACGCCAGCATGGAGGACATCACCCAGCCCTGGAAATGTCCAGGTGTCTAGAGGTGCATCCACGCCAGGACCCATGAGCACGGGAGGGAATGCGACCAACTCCTGGGAACACTAGGGCTGCAGTCTTGGGGAAGCATGGCATCGTTACAGTGAGAGAGAGCTGGAGGCAGCCACCAGTTCCCCCTCCCTGCCCTCCTCTGCCAAAGGGAGGCCCTGCTATTACTTTCCACACAAGTAGCTTGTAGGAAGAGCCTGTTAAGAGGATGGCTGGTCCACTGAAAAAGTGGCAGTAGCTTCAGAAATGTTAAAATGTGACCCCTCCTCGCCAAAAAAAAACTGTCTGCAGTTAAGAAAACAAGGTGCCTATGTCCATAACACCATGAACGTGCCTGGTGTCACCTGATCTCAGAAGCTAAACAGGCTCTGGCTTGATTCATACTTGGATGGAAGAAAACAAGGTGTGCCCATTTTACAGATAAGAAAGACAAGCCTCAGAGAAATAAAAAATTTCTCAGCCACCAGGTGACAGAGGCGGCTCTAATCCAGTGATTCCCTCCCTCCTTCCTCATCTTGTCTTCCTGATTCAAGCTTAGCTCCCAGAGCTCATTCCTGGGAGGAGACAGCTCTGGGTGACTGATTCACTGATCAACTTGGTTTGGGTTTCATAAAATGCTGTGCTGGAACACTGAGTCAGTACTTCTCCCAAGTTGCCAGTCCAGAGACACAAGGAGAATGCTAAAAGCTCAAATATGCAAATGAACATTTGGACAGATTTCCTCTAGAGTTTCGGCCTCCAGGCAAATTATTTATTCCCTGCAGAAATGCATTTTTGTTTCTGCTTAACGGGTGAAAAAGGAGAAAAGATTTTTTCAGGACGACCAAGCTTAGGAATAAAAGTCTCCCTGGGAAATGTACTTTTCTGAAAGCAAATGTTGGCTAAACAAGGACGGTGTTGACTAAACACGTGTTCCCCTCACCCAAAGGAATGGAGTCAGAGAATCCCCCAAGCACCAAATTGTGGGAGCAGATGGGTCTCTTGGAAGTTCACGGTTTGCCTTTCTCCTGCCCAGCCCCATGCCTTAAGCAAGACGTGGGATGGTCTCAGGATGACACCCACAAATGTGAGTAGGAAGGTGGGAAGCAGCCTCTCCTCTAAGATAGAAAAGCAACTGTGACAGACTGAACAAAGCATGTGGTTCAGACATGAGACCCCGAGCTGGCCCTCGGGAGGGAGAGAGCAGCTCTGCAGCCCTTATATTCACGAAGCCCTGGGCACCGAGAGACGCTGTTACAGAACCAAGCTGGGGTCCACTCGCTAGGTGAGTAAAACCCGACAGCCACACCAAGGTTTCACAGCAATAAAAAGGAAAGTGTTTATTTGCAGTGCGCCAAGCAAGGAGGATCTGGAAGCTGTTGCTCAGATCCTGACCTCCCAGACGGCTTGAGGGTGAAGGTGTTTAAAGGTGGGGATAGGCCTGGCGCAGTGGCTCACATCTGTAATCCCAGCAGTTTAGGAGGCTGAGGCAGGCAGATCACTTGAGGTTAGGAGTTCGAGCCAGCCTGGCCAACATGGTGAAACCTTGTCTCTACTAGAAATACAAAAATTAGCCAGTTGTGGTGGCGCACGCCTGTAGCCCCAGCTACTTGGGAGGCTGAAGTGGGAGAATCCCTTAAATCCAGGAGGCAAAGATCGCACCACTGCCGTACAGCCTGGGAGACCGAGCAAGACAGACAGAAAGGAAGGAAGGAAGGAAGGAAGGAAGGAAGGAAGGAAGGAAGGAAGGAAGGAAGGAAGGAAGGAAGGAAGGAAGGGGAAGGAAGGAAGGAAGGAAGGAAGGAAGGAGAGGAGAGGGAGGAGAAGAAGAAGGAGGGAAGGAAGGAAGGAAAGGAAGGAAGGAAGGAAGGAAGAAAGAAGAGGAAGAGGAGGAGAAGAAGAAGGAGGGAAGGAAGGAAGGAAAGGAAGGAAGGAAGGGAGGGAGGGAGGAGGGAAGGAAAGAAGGAAAGGAAGGAAGGGAGGGAGGGAGGAGGGAAGGAAGGAAGGAAAGGAAGGAAGGGAGGGAGGAAGGAAGGAAGGAAGAAGAGGAGGAGGAGGAGAAGAAGAAGGAGGGAAGGAAGGAGGGAAAGGAAGGGAGGAAGGAAGGAAGGAAGGAAGGAAGGAAGGAAGGAAGGAAGGAAGGAAGGAAGGAAGGAAGAAATGTATGGGTAAACTTCAGGAGAGCAGAAGCCACAGGCAAAACCAGAAATCAATATATGGAGGGTACACATTGATTTTGGCCTAAAAGGGTCGGGGCATCTTTAGGGGAAGAGCGTACAGGTCATGGGTGGATTCAAAGATTTTCTGATTTGAAATTAGTTAAGGAAGAGAAGCTTTGTTTAAAAATTGGGGGTCAGCAGAAAAGTATGCTAACTATGTTAACTGACTGGGGGACAGGGGTGACTCCCACCAAACCTCTCAGGAATAAACTGAGAACAAAGAACAGTGTGGTCAGAGTTCTGTCTGCAGTTCCCCCTTATCTGAGGTCTGCCTGTCAGCGAATCCCACAGGGGTCTGCGGTGGGGTCTGGGTGTGTGAAAGAACTCAGGGACGTATGTTGAAATATTATCTTTCATTTCTGTAAAGAAACCAAAAATCTCTGGGCTAATTTCCTTGGCTTTAGGTGACGATTGCTTTCTTGCTTATCTACTTCTCAGGCCTACTTAGGTGCCTGGAATTTCCCTTCAAGGAACTCAGGAGTTTTCTTTATTTTCATGCTTGGGGAGACTCATCAGGCCCCTAAGAGGGGGTCCCCTCCCCATCTCAGCACTAAAATATAATGAAGATGTTGCTCAGGTATGCTCGGGGAAGACAGGCTGGGAGGGCTGGGTGCCACCTTTAAGGAGAATTCCTAGCACATTGGGTTCCCGAACCCCTGATAGGACCTTGTGGTCTTGAACGAAAAGCTCAGGCATTAGTTCTGTGTGCCCACTGACTTCTATTAAACAGGCTGCTGCCCAGGCTGGTTCAACGTGACCCCACCACCACCCCCCTCCTCTGTGCTCCCCCCTCACCCAGCCCACACGGGAGGACCTTCACTCTCAGAACCAGCTCAGGCCGCGCTGCGCACTCCCGATGAAGGCTCTTGAGCGCCGTCTTCAGAGCTGCTGATAATCTGGAAATGAATGGCCAGGCTGGAGGTTGCAGGCTGAATCCTTTCAAAGGCTGTGATAAAGCCTGGCATGTCTCAGCACTGTCTCCTTTTGTTTTCAATCATCCTGACACTGCAGAGGCAGCTGGAGAGGGATGGGTCTGTGGCTGACGCCCCGCAGAGTGAAGCCGAGATGATGCAGCCACCAGGGCCGGAGGGTGAGTTTCCTAGTCCTTGTGTGTAACTGGGTCACTATTTTTAGTTGGAACCTCCAGTCAAAAATGTCAAACAGGGAAAATGAATGTGGGCTTGGCTGAGAAGAAGCCAGAGGTGAAGGTTTCGTTCCATCTCGCTTAGCAGCTCACTCTGGGACTTGGAAAAGGCCTTTTCTCAGTTCTGGGCCCAGGCTCTCCCACTTGAACAGCTGACATTCTATGGATCGGAGACCACCCCTACCCCAGGAAAAAGGGACTCAGCCGTAGGAAGCCAGCAGCCTGCTGGAAAGTTCTTGCAGATGTCTGTAATGCTGAGGTTTGCACCAAGCTCTCCCGCTCTTGCCTGTGAAAGTCAGAAAAAGTGGCCGGGTGCAGTGGCTTACATCTGTAATCCCAGCATTTTGGGAAGCCAAGATGGGAGAATCACTTGAGCCCAGCAGTTCAAAACCAGCCTGAACAACATAGCAAGACCCCATCTCTGGTGCCTGTGGGCCTAGCTACTCGGGAGGCTGAGACAGGAGGATCGCTTGAGCCCAGGAGTTCAGAGACTGCAGTGAGTCACGATGACACCACTGCACTCCAGCCTGAGCAACAGAGTGAAATTCTGTCTCTAAAATATAAAATAAATAATTTAAAAATTCAAGAAGCAGAAAAGGGAAATGTTTAGCAGGGTCACATCTGCCACAGATTTGAACATACTTCAGAGGAGCCCCACCTGCCACCGCTCCATCAGCCAGGCCCACCGGTCCGTCCCCGCAGCCTCAGGACCCCCAAATCTAGAGATCCCCAGGCCGTGGAAGATGCACGGGACCCAGGACTGGAAGAGAGTTCAACAAGGCAACTTCCTCATCCCCCGGCTCACTGATGGAGCTGTTGATGGAAAAATCAAACTCTGTAAGGTATTTTTCAGAGGTTTATTCTGAGCCAGTATGAGTGACCATGGCCTAGGAAATGCAGTCTTTAGAAGTCCTGAGCAGGTGCGCCCGGGACAGTTGGATTACAGTTTAGTCTTGTACGTTTTAGGCAGGCAGGAGTTGCTAGTGAAGACATGAATTAATACACGCAAGGTGTACTTTGGCTCAGCCCCAAAAGGTGGAATATCTTGAAGCAGGGTCTTACAGGTCATCAGTGGGCTGAGAGATTCTTTAATTTGCAGCTGATTAAAGGAGTAGAGCTTTGTCTAAAAATTTGGAGTTAGCAGCGAAGAATGTTTTAAGTTAAGGAAGTCTGTTTACCAAACTTCCGGGTCAGAGTGATCTGCGGGGGTGCATGACTTACCCCTTGTCTGGCACCGCCTTAGGTCCTGTTTATAATCGGTATCTTATTGTCACAAAGGGTCTGCTCTGTCAGTCTTACGATCTCTACTTTAGCTTGAATGCCAAGCAGTGGTTTTGTCTAAACTCCAAAAGGGAGGGAGTGTGACGAGGCGTGTCTGGCCTCCCTTCCTGTCATGGTCAGACACTCATTTTCTAAGACTTTTCTGGGGTCCCCTAGGCCAAGAAGAGGTACTCAGCTGGTAGGGGCTCAGGATTTTATTTTCAGTTTACAGAGAGCTCTTGATAGAAATGCCTCCATGACTCCGATGGCTTGAAGGAGAATTCTCTCTCTCTCTCAGTCTCTTTCTCAATACTCAAGGTAGAATTCTCATAAAATACATAAGATGCGGCTAGGCGTGGTGGCTCACGCCTGTAATCCCAGCACTTTGGGAGGCGGAAGAGGGCAGATCACCTGAGGTCGGGAGTTCAAGACCAGCCTGACCAACATGGAGAAACCCCATCTCTACTAAAAACACAAAAATTAGCCGGGCGTTGTGCCACATGCCTGTAATCCCAGCTAATTGGGAAGCTAAGGCAGGAGAATCGCTTGAACCCGGGAGGCAGAGGTTGTGGTGAGCTGAGATCACCCTCCAGCCTGGGCAACAAGAGTGAAACTCTACCAACAAAAAAACAAACAAAAGCAAAAAACACCATATGATGCAATACCTAGATATGCTCTGAACGTCACACTTATTAATTCTCATGTATAACATATGCTCCAGGCGGTAGCAAGAATGTCAGCTCAGGATGGTCCGGTCCTCACTCATGTGCAATGAAGGACTCTCATTCGTGAGGCTGGGGGAAGGATTTAACTGTAGAATGTTGAATGATCATGGGAATAAATTATAGAGAGACCCAGAATAAGTTATATGATGATCAGACAACTTAATCAAGGATGTTCTTTCCATGGGTAAAGTATTTAGAATTTGTAGTATTAAGAAGGGAGGGCAAGCTGTGAGATGTGGCTGCAGGGAAGTGGTATATCATGTCCCTGGTTCTGCTTGTAACTGTGAAAGCTGCTGCTGCTTTTTTTTTTTTTTTTTCTTGTCTCCTTCACAGAGAAAGTGAAAGCTTCTTGCTTTACGTTTTATTTTTAGAGAGAATGTCTTGCCCTGTTGGCCAGGCTAGAGTATAGTGGCATGATCACAGCTCACTGTATCCTCTAATTCCTGGGCTCAAGTAATCCTCCCACCTCAGCCTCCACAGCAGCTAGAACTATAGGTTTGTGCCACCATACCCAGCTAATTATTTTATTTTATTTTTTGTTGAGATGGGGCCTTGCTATGTTGCCCAGGCTGGTCTGGAACTTCTGGCCTCAAGCAATCTTCCTCCTGCCCTGGCCTCTCAAAGTGCTGAGACTGCAGGCATGAGTCACAGTACCTATTCGAAAGCTTCTTAAATCAGATTTGGGCTGGAAATGGACTCCCAAAATGTGGGAACTAACACATGTTTTATCAGGCTGCCCGCTGAGGGGACTTTGCTGAATTTGTTATCTCAAGACCCTGGGAGTGACAGCTCTCCTCCCTTCCCGCCCTCCACACACCAGACACACACACACGCACACAGTCACCAGCTAGGTATGCAGAGAGGAGAAATGAGCTGAAGATCCCACCTGCTGAGGTCCTGAGACTCCTGGCCACACAGAACAGTAGCTCCTATTCCCTGAGCTCCTACTATGTGCCACACACAGCTCTAGGTGACGTGGTAAAATGGCCCATTGGTCAAATTTACATAACAGGGATCTAGCACCTTCCCCTAGCTCATTTTCTAGAGATGATACCCCTCCTCCAGCCTGAGGAGCCTCTGTCAATGCCAGGGAGCTCTCCTCTAGTCACAACCAAGTGGACGCTCATTCAGCCTGGGCCACTTACATTCTCTTTCTGGCGGATGGGGAACTGGGCTCAGAAATACATAGAGGCCATTGAGAGGCAGGCGCCGGCCATGCAGGCCTGAGCTTGTAAATGGGAGCTCCAGGTTTCCTACCTATAGAGAGAGGAAAATCAACCAGCAGAATGTACAGAGAGGAGAAGGAAGGGAGGGGGTGTGGGATGGAGCTGTTGATCACCAAAGCTCTGGACAGATTCCAGCCCTCAGCTCCCAGCCCTCCTGAGAACCCACCTTCCCGTAGGTGCATTGATTCCATGGATGTTCTATTGTACTGGGTGCTGCTGGGTGCCAGGCCTTGTTCCAGTGCCGGGTGTGCAGCACTCCCTGTCCACGGCGCTTCCTCTCTAATGCGCTCTGTGAGGCACGTCCATTCTTTTAAATAAACCTTTGTTTACTGGAGTGAGCCCAAGTAGATTTCTGCTTCCCAGAGATGTGTCATGACGACCAGGTTGATATGGATTTTCTCAGTCTACAGAAGATGACCTGGAGGCTCCTAAGAGGTGAGAAGTGGCCCAAGCTCACCCAGATGCAGCGTTGGACATTTTATTTTTATTTTTATTTTTTTCTAGAGACAAGGTCTCGCTCTGCTGCCCAGGATGGAGTGCAGAAGTGTGATCATGGCTCACTGTAGCCTCTACCTCCTGGGTTCAAGCGATCCTCCCATCTCAGCCTCCCCTGTAGCTGGGATCACAGGTGGGCACCACCGTACTCAACTAATTTAAAAAAATTTGTTTTATAGAAACAGGGTCTCACTTTGTTGCCCAGGCTGGAGTGCAGTGGTTCGATCATGGCTCACTGCAGCCTCAATCTCCTGAGTTCAAGCCATCCTCCTGTCTCAGCCTCCTGAGTGGCTGGGAATACAGGCACTCACCAACACACTCAATTTGTTTTAATTTTTCTACAGGTGAGGTCTCTCTGTGTTGCCCAGGCTGATCTCCAACTCCTAGACTTAAGTGATTCCCTCACCTCGGCCTCCCAGAACGCTGGGATTACAGGTGTGAGCCCCGGCACCTGGCTTTGAGCTGGATTTTGAAAGCAGCACATCATCTTGAAGCCCACTCGTTTCCCACAGGGCTGCCATTACCTCCCAGGGGCTTAAAGAGTTCATTCTGCCAAAAGAGTCAGGGCCCTGCACCCAGGGTAACCCCTGGGGTCAATAGCAGAAACCCCAAAGGGCACACATGGGGAAAGTTCTGCTCATAGCAACACTCCCTCCGGGGCGTTTTGAATGCTGTATGATGTTGATTCTCACCACAGCCCTGCCGGAGCCACAGCACGGGTGTTACCTCACTTTTACAGTTGTAGAAACCCTGAGTTCAGAGCAGCCAAGGGGCCTAGTGCAGGAGGGGCAGGACTCCACCCAAGACTCCTGACCTCTGCTCTTTTCACCACCCAGCAATACTTTAAATCTGCACCAATCTTTCACTTCATCTTCTCTGATGCCTTCCCTCCTTGGGCTATTTGCTATTTCTTCTTGGCCAAGTTTCCCCTACAAATTTGCCACCCAACTTCTCAAATATTTTTCACCCCTTCCCAGTGAAGCACCCGTCTCCCCTAAAGTTGAGCTCCCCCTGTTTCCTCACACTCTCTCTCAAAACACCCCCTCAGCCCTCCCCTAAACCACTCTATCTGGGTGCATGGTACCCCCATCAGTGTCACTGTCTCCACCTAATGGCCAGGAGAAACCTGGAGTCAGCAGTGGCTTCAGTCTCTTTCCATGTCATTCACAACACGTCAGCATCACTGGCGAAGTTTCTGTCCAATCCTAACACTTCCATTGCTTCAATGTATCTCTGTCCTGTCTCAACTGGATGGCTGCAGCGGCTTCCGGAGAGGTCTTTCTGCTTCCTCCATTGTGGCTGAATCTATTCTGTAAACAGCAGCCAGGGGCATCCTCGTGCATCTTTTGGATAAAAGCCAGGCTGGCACCAGATTCAGTGGAATCCCCAGAGTGATGTTCTCCAAAGACCAGCACAGGAGTGTCAGGAAAGGCTCATGCTAAAATGCTGATTCCCGGCCCTGAGCCCATCCCTGCAAGTCAGAGTGGCTTAGGAAGGGGTGGGAATTGTTTAAGAAGGTCCCAGGTGATTTTTCTGCACGCCAAATTTTGAGGACCATGGAGGAGTCTGACAGGCAAGGAGGAAGGGCATAGGAAGGAAGGAACTGGAAACTGCCCTGGTCCCTGCAGCTGCTGAAGAAAGCCAGAATCTAAGCTCCCCGGCTGGGGCTGAGAAGCAGCTGAGGGTCAGGAACCCAGCGTCGAACATCTGGCCCTGCCACTGCTCGGACGTGTGGCCTCCAGCTGAGGCACTCTCTTCGAGAAATCCAGGTTCCAAGTCACAAAACGAGATAATGACATCTGCCCGGCAGGGCTGCCGTGTGGATTAATACCTTTGCAGTTTACCCAGCACTTAGCACAGGTGCTAAATGCCTCACAAATGTGGGCATTATGGTAATTAGTGATGTGTCTTCCCAAAAACATCCGTGATTTTCTGGTTGATGGATTTACATAACTTGAAGGCCAGTGGGACTTCCCTGTAGAATGTGTCTCTGATTCTCACGTACCATTATTCTCCGTTACCCTGTCCTTACACACACACCCCTAACACACATATGTACACATGTACCTGCATACATTCACCTGCCTAACTCACATATGCACCTAGCACACATACACACACACACCTAGCACACATATATATACACACAGACATATACCCACCTAACACACACACCTAGCACGCATATATACACACACAGACATATACCCCCCTAACACACATAACACCTAACACACATATATACACATGCACATGCCCACGTAACTCACACACACACTCCTAACACTCATATATACACATACAGACATATACCCACCTAACACACATATATACACATACACACACCCACATAACTCACACACACACACCTAGCACATATATATACACACACAGACATATACCCACCTAACACACATACACCTAACACACATATATACACATATACATGCCCACCTAACACACACACACTCCTAACACACATATATACACATGCACACATACAACCACCTAACACACACACACCCCAGCACACATATATACACATACACATATACAACCACCTAACTCACACACACACCTAACACACATGTATACACATACACACATACACCCACCTAACACACACACACCTAACACACATATATACACATAAACACATACACCCATCTAACTCACACACACACCTCACACACATATAAACACATACATGCGTACACCTACCTAACACCACACACCTAACACACATATATATACACATACACACACCCACCTAACTCACACACACACACCTAACACACATATATACACATACATACACCCACCTAACACACACACACACCTAACACACATATATACACATACACACATACACCCACCTAACACACACACACCTAACACACACATATATACACTTACACACATACACCCACCTAATACACACACACCTAACACATGTATATACACATACACACATACACCCACCGACCTCACACACACCTCACACACACATATATATACACATACACACATACACCCACCTAACACACACACATACCTAACATACATCTATATACACATACACACACCTAACACACATATACACACATACACACGCCCACCCAACTCACACACACACTCCTAACACACATATATAGACATGCACACATACACCCACCTAACACACACACCCCAACACACATATATACACATACTCACATACACCTCCTAACTCACACACACAGACACCTAACACACATATATACACATACACACGTACACCCACCTAACACACACACCTAACACACATATATACACATAAACACATACACCCATCTAACTCACACACACAGCTCACACACATATAAACACATATACGCGTACACCTACCTAACACCACACACCTAACACACATATATATACACATACACACACCCACCTAACTCACAGACATACACCTAACACACATATATACACATACACACATACACCCACCTAACCCACACACACACCTAACACACATATATACACATACACACATACACCCACCTAACCCACACACACACCTAACATACACATATATACACATACACACATACACCCACCTAATACACACACACCTAACACATGTATATACACATACACACATACACCCACCGACCTCACACACACCTCACACACACATATATATACACATACACACACCTAACACACACACACCCCAACACACATATATACACATATACCCACCTAACTCACACACACCCACACACATATATGCACATAAACACATACACCCACCTAACACACACACCTCACACACATATATACACATACATGCATACACTCACCTAACACACACACACCTAACACACATATACACATGCACATTCACACATACGCCTGCCTAATTCACATGCACACTACTAGCACACATATATACACATATACCTGCACATACACACCCATCTAACTTACACATACACCTAGCACACCCATGCACACACACACATACGCTCACACACACCCTGATACACACCTATCCACTAGCCCCGTCTCAATTCCTCCGAGGCTCCTGCTGCATCCAGCACTGTGTGTGGTGGGGAAGGACTTGGCTGGTGTCTGGAGTGGGAGGCGCTGGCCTGTAATCTGGGCGCCCAAGGCCTGGTGCTCTGCTTCCCTAACTCCTCAGGGACCAGGAAATCCTGCCTTTCCCTTTCTGGGGCTTCCTAAGTGCCGTGAATGGTGCCACCTACTTAGGAATCGATTGGTTTCGTTCTTCTGACAATAGTTTGCTCTAGGTCAGTTTAGGGCTCCAAATAAAAGATTTTCTTTATTTTTTGGCCGAGAGGGGCATTTCACTTTTTAAATCAGCTTTCTGAGGTATGGTCTCCATATAATCAGCTAGGAGCGTACAGCTTAATGATCTTGACAGATGCCAGCATCATTGGAACCACTGCCACTACCAGCATCTCAAACCGTTCCATCAAACCCAGAACAAGCCTCGTTCCCCGAAGCATCTCTCTTCAATGGCAGAACCAGCAGAGATTCAGTGGTCACAAGGTGAGTGAGGCAACCTGGGTCTGGCTCCTGGCCATTAATTTTAAATACTTTACATTTAACTTTGAACCACCACGCCTGGCCATATGGGACCACGCAGGAGGAGTAAACTCACTGGCACATTCTTCTGGGGAGTCTACTGTGTGCCTCCTCCAAGCGGAGCGTGTGGGAACAGACAGCAGCGTCCCTGCCGCGGTGGGTGGCGGTCTGCTTGTGAGGTATTTTATTTTCTTGAAACAAATGAAAAAAGACAAAAGGATGTACGGTGTGAAAACTGGTCGTCAGGCTAAAATCAAAAAACCATTAGTGGGCAACGCAGCACAGAGCGGGCTCTGCCCAGGCCACATGTGTGCAGTGCCAGGGCTTGGTTTCAGACCCAGATGTCCACACGCAGCCCTGCCTATTACACAAAGGCAGACAGAGCTGTGGGCCAGTGGCTGGCAAAAGGCCTTGGGGCAACCAGAACTTTCCATCGGGGCGTTGCAGCCTTTAAGAGAAGGTGGGAACCGCTGCATTTGTCCCGCCCTGGATCTCAGCCCAGGAAATCCACTGTCACAGAACCACAGTCTTAGGAGCTTTCTTACCTAGACAGTAGGAAGCTTCTAAACACATCAATGGTGAACGCCAGGCGGGTCTCTAGAACTTTTTCATCTTGGGAAACTGGAACTCTCTACTCATTGAACACTGTACACTTGATCGAGAGAGTAAACTGTACTCTCAGCTTCTTCCTGAAGGCGGACATTTGTCTCGATCTGTATTTGAATTCTTTATCTATGTTACATTTTGTATGAGATGTGTATGTGAACTAAAATGAAATTAAAAAGTCAAACTACAAAAAAGGGGATATTTTTATTTAAAAAGACAACAGTCACCCCCTAATCATACCTTGTGCCCCCCTAGGCTGGCATGAGGCAATCCACCATTTGTAAGCGTAGACTTGAGGTCAAGGTCCCCGCTCCACCCCTTCTTTAACATCTCTCTGCCTCAGTTTCCTCATAGAAAAATAAAAGCGTTGACTTCATAGGACCATGGTGATGATTTACTCAGTAAGGTACTTAGCACAAGGTCTGATGCAGAGTAAAAATTAACACACGTCTAATGTTTACTATATTCCAGCCACAATGTTAAGCTCTTCAAATAAACATCAACCCTCCAAGGTGGATGTGATTATCAGTCCTACTCTTAGGATGAGAAAACTAAGGCATATAATTAAATTGCCCGGTGCTAATAAGTAATTGGACCGGGATTAAGACTCAGGCACCCTGATTCCAGTGCTGTGTTTTTAACCACTAGAGGTAAGTACCTGTATTTGTTTCCTAGGTCTGTGTAACAGGAATTATTTATTTATTTATTTGAGTAAGGGTCTCACTCTTTTGACCAGGCGGGAGAGCAGTGGTGTGATCCCAGCTCACGGCAGCCTCAAAATCCTGGGCTCAACCAATCCTCCTGCCTCAGCCTCCCAAGTAATTGGGATTACAGGCGTGGGCCAACACACCTGGCTTTTTTTTTCCCAATTATTTGTAAAAATGATATCTTGCTTTTTTGCACAGGCTGGTCTCGAACTCCTGGGTGCAACTGATCCTCCCACCTCAGCCTCCCAAAGTGCTGGGATTACAGGCGCGAGCCACCGTGCCCAGCCAGGAATGGATTTTCTCACAGTTCTTGATGGCGGAAGTCTGAGATCAAGGTGTTGGCAGGGCTGGGTCTCTCTGAGGCCTTTCTCCCCAGCTTACAGGTGGCTGCCCCCTCTCTCTGCCTCTCCTTGTCTTCCTTCTGTCCACAGCTGTGTCCAAATTCCCCTTTCTCATAAGGACATCAGTGATGTTGGATTAGGGCCCTCCCTCCTGACCTTGTTTTAGCTTAGTCTCTGTAACTTAACCCTTAACCTCAGTAAAGATCCTATCTCCAAATGTGTTCCCATTCCGAGGTCCTGGGGATTAGGACTTTGAAGGGGTTAAAACAGGCTCTTCTGGCATATTGACGATTTCAGCTGAAGACTCTTGAGAAACGGCAGGTGCCAAAAGATCGCAGTGACTTCCGTGCTGTACCTTGAGAGGAAATTCCCATGCGAAAGAGTCCTCCCCACCCTAGAAGGGAAAGCAACATCCTTATCTTCGGGAGCGGAAAGTCCAAACGGAGAGCATACTGTGCGTCCCTCGTTAGCATCGCTCCGTCCTCTAAGCCTCCCCGCAGACTTCAGTTGCCTCTTCACAGCTCTGCTTTTTGTCCTGTGCAGTCTCTGAGTAACTGACTCACTGCTTCTGCGGGTCTTCATTTCTGCAGGAGGGCTCCCATGCTTCATAAATCCTGCATTACGATTTTCTCCTGTTAGTCTATGTTACGTCCATTTAATTCTCAGGCCCAGCCGGGACCCTAAGAGGACAGAGGTGGAGTTTTCCCACCCCTACAAATTTACCCTGTCACAATTCAATCCTAACAGTGCCTTTCTCTGGAGGAGCTCTGCCAGCATGAATTCCTTTAGGGGTGGAAGCCTCACAGTCCAATCTACCAGTGAGGTCCACGTGGGATTGGCTGGAGGGAGCTATGATGTCAAGCGACAAGCGGCGTCAGGTACAGAGAAACAGAAACCCCACACCCAAGGGCCGGGAGGCGGTAGAGCAAACCGCGCACAGCCGGGTGACTTAAGGGCAAGGAAGGCTTCCTGCAGGAGGTGAATTTGGCACAAGGGATATGTTTTTAGGCACTGAGTGGAGGATCTGGGTTTCACACCGGACTTTTGAAAAACACAGTCCTATCGTAGAAAGGCCTGCGGGTTTGTTTTAATCACTTCTCAAAGCTACGCTAGGCGTCTGCAGCTCAGGATCCCCAGTTTAGCCTAATAAAAAAAAGTAATTACATCATATTACAGATAATTTGATTGTGACTGAGATGATAATTGAGTTGAAACGCTTATTGTAACAGACACATCAGATTGGCAAGGAGGAAGCTCAGCTTAAATACAAGCAGTGTTGAGAGTAGAATTAAAGGATTGTCAATGCAGTTAATCCAATAGTAATTATTTTCTGAACATAATTTCCTGAGTAGCGAGGACACAATTATATCTACAAACAGTCATAAGAAAATAATTACTCCACATTCCACCTGAAGCAACAGTCCGTAAACACCCTGGTGCCGCTCTCCAAGAAGCCGGGCTGTTTCCATCAGAAACTCACGGCCAATGCCAGTACCGAGAAAAGGGCTCCCAAACAGGGCAGGACTCACCGGGCAGCCTTGTCTTAGGACAGACTTTCCAAGTGCAATTGCTCTGCCCGCCTGATGCCAAGGCCTACTGTGTATATGACCACCCTGACAGGCCAACACTTAAGACTCCCCAGAGGATGAACGCGCACATCTTTCGTTCGCAGACTGCAGTCTCCAGTCTCACTCCCTGGGCCACCCACCCGCCCCCGCTGAAGTGACAGCCTTCCCGTATCATCCAGGGGCCGTGGCCCACTTTGTCAGCCCTCCCTTGTGAAGACCCTCATCTTCCTGCTATGCCTGCCCAGCCAGACTCTAGCCCCATGTCAGCCAGACCCACTGGTAGATCTCAGGGTGGCCTCACACGCGGTCCTGGAGCTGCCCAGGAACCTCACTGTCCTCCTGCGCTCTCCTTCACTCTCCTTGGCCCCTTGCTCACCTGGTGAGCTTTCCCCTCTCCAAAGCAACTCCATCTCCCACTCCAGATCCTCTCCATCCCAATCCACAGAGGGCGTGGGATAAAGGAGAAGCCCCAGATGGGAACCCCTTCAACTTCTGCCTCTGACCCTCAACATCACCTGCAAACAATGTCACCTGTAAAGCTCTTTCCCTCGGGTTTTGTCCTAAGGTGGTGCCTCTTCTCCTCGCTCAGGCTGGCTCCTCGCAGTCTCCAACCCTTTCCCATTCTGGCTCCTTTGCAGGTCTCCTATGTGAGCTTCAGTGCCCGCCACCTCAAAAGCTTATTCCCTCAACTCCACGAGCACCTCAGAGTCAAACTTCCGGAAAATCTCCCTCCTTGCTCAGGGCAGCCTCTTTGCACCCTAGCCTCTGCCCCAGCACCTGCTAGCATCGCTCTCACAGCAGGAGCTGCCCTGCTCTTCTCACCAAGATGCTGCCAGCGTAGCTCGGCCGAAGCCCTGCACCACACTGGAGTCCCGCTCTCCCCAGAGCCCCGGCCCTGCCGTGTGCTGCTCCTCCCTTTCTCTGCAACTCCCTCCAGGGCCTCTGAGGTTCTTTCTTGTGGCTGCTCCATAAAACTTGGCGATGGCCAGTGTTCCACTTCTACCCCAGCCTCTTTGCTTCCACCTTATGGTATTCTCCCTGGAGATCAAATCCTACCTAAGGTTTAAAATATACTGATGCCCCCAGGTCTGTATCTCCAGGCAGCTCAGCTTGTCTGAATGCTGCGCCCACTGTTTTCTCTCGTGTGGGCTTGATCTCTAGCTTTCTCTCTCTCTCTCCTTCTCCTCCTCCTCTTCCCCCTCTCTCCCTCCCTCTCTTTCCCTTTCTCTCTCCCCTTCTCTCTCCCTCTCTCCTTCTCTCTCTCTTCCCCCTCTCCCTCTCTCTCCTTCCTTCTCTTTCCCTCTCTCTCTCCTCTCCCCCTCTCTGTCCTTCTCTCTCCTCTCTCTCTCCTCCTCTCTTTTTCTATCCCTCTTTCTCTCTCCTCTCTCTCTTTCCCTCTTTCTTCCTTTCTCTCTCTCTCCTCCTTTCTCTCTCTCTCCCCATCTCACCCTTTCTCTCTCTCTCTCCCTCTCTTTCCCTCTCTCCCCCCTCTCTCCTCTCTCCTCTCTCTCTCCTCCTCTCTTTTTTCTCTCCCTCTTTCTCTCCCTCTCTCTTCCTCTTTCTCTCTCCTTTCTCTCTCTTTCCCTCTTTCTTTTTTTCTCTCTCTCTCTTTCCCTCTTTCTTCCTTTCTCTCTCTCTCCCCATCTCTCCCTTTCTCTCTCTCTCTCTTTCCTTCTCTTTCCCTCTGTCTTTCCTCTCCTCCCTCCCTCTCTCTCTCCTCTGTTCTTCTCTCTCTCCCTCTCTCCTCCTCTTTCTCTCTCTCCCTCTCTCTCCATCTCTTTCCCTCTTTCTCTCTCACTCCCCTCTGCTTCTCTCTCTCTATCCTTCTTTCTCCCTTTCTCCTCCTTTTTCTCTCTCCCTCTCTCTTCCTCTATCTCTCTCCTCCTCTTCCTCTCTCTCTCTCCCTTTCTCTCTCCTTCTCTCGCTCTCTCTCCCCACTTCACCCCCATCAGTCTTCTTCTGACATTTTCTAGTCTGAGGTTGCGTTACTCCATGCACTTGGAGAAGATGATGGCAACGCAGGATTCTGCACGTAAGGATTTTCCTAAGGGGAACACGGTTGGGATATAATGGAGGGAAAGTGGGAAAAACCTGGAGAATCATCAAAAGGTGGCACAAACCTGGCCCTAAGTGAAGGGAAGTGGGAGGCAAGCTTAGGTGGGAGCCGCCTAGACCACGATACGGTCTAGGGAACATACGCCAAGGCTGTCAGGGAAGCCTCCAGCCAGAATCAGCCAGCAGAGAGGTTCCTGCTCCCAGTCTCCCAGGGTTTGCCTGTCTTGGGAGCCCTGCCTGGCTCAGGCATGGCTGGGAGCAGCTCCTGGGAAGTTTTGGTACAAACGCTGCTCGGAGCACAGAAGCTTGGTCCAGATCCCTGCCTTTGGAGATCTGCCAGGCGCATTCCCAGGTCACCGTAGCGAACCAGCCCCACTGACACGGGATGCTTCCTGCAGGGCTCCCTGGACACGCACTCGCCCCCAGTGCTGAATCCAACGGATTCTTTCTGTACTCACTGATCGTCCTCCTTCTCCATGGAGGGGGTTAGGCTCCGGGCCCTAGGAGAGCCAGGCTAAGGGAAGTGGTGGGAAAACATGAAATTGTTTGAGGGAGGGGGACATGGAGGGGATGGATGCTCATTGGCTGAAGCTGAGGGGCAGGTTAATGCAGGAGGGACAAGGAATGGCTCCCAGCCGCTGTGGCCTGACGGAGGCTGCTTGCTACCTTGATGGAGCTTTTAATCTTTATCTCATTTTACAGATTAGTGTATCTCACACTTTATCATGCTGCAAGAATGCTGCAGGCTGCAGAACTTGGCAACCACAGATTTCTGGGCTCTGTTTCCAGAGAAGTTGCTTTTCCAACAAATTCCCAGTCATGCTGATATCGCCAGCCCAGAGACCACACTACTCAAATAATTTTGGTGAGAGCCACGTTGGACTCCCATCCCTAAGGTGCTTCTTCTTTTCTGAGGAGGACATCCAGGGCCCAGGGACATAGATGTTTGCTTTAGGGAGCTTCTGGCCAGAGCCAGGCCATCTTCTCATCCCAGGCGGCCCAGCTCCCTTTGCAGTGCCTCCATCTAGGGGAAGAAAAGGGAAGAGGTGTCAAGCCCAGTCAAAGGCAGGAGAGACCAATGTCCACGCCGGTCTCATCCCTGGGGCCTGTTGTGGTCACGTTTAGTCCTGCCTCCTACTGGGGGCTGCTGAATTTGCCAAGGGAAGACATTCTCTTGTCATTGAGGTGACACTGCGAGCTCTGCCTCCTGGGTTCAAAAAGCGATTCTCCTGCCTCAGTCTCCTGAGTAGCTACGATTACAAGCATGCGCCATCACACCCGGCTAATTTTTGTATTTTTAGTAGAGACAAGGTTTCACCATGTTGGCCGAGTTGGTCCCAAACTCCTAACCTCAGGTGATCCACCTGTCTCCGCCTCCCAAAGTGCTCTGATTATAGCCGCGAGCCATTGCACCTGGCCGCAAAGGGCATGTTGAAGCTCTTGGCCCCAATCCATCCCTCCATGCTGCAGATGAGGGCACAATCAAGGGCAGAGAGGGGAGAGGGAGGAGCAGCCCTTAGTAGAAACGGTTTCCTTAGTGCATCCTGGGCACCGGTGGATATGAACATGAGCATTTTCTCTTCCCATTTTTCTCCAAAGCATGTGAGATGTTTGTGCTATGGCAAATACGACACCCGTAGGAGGGTGTTGTGGGTTGAATTGCGCTCCCCCAGAAAGACATGCTGAAGCCCCAACTCTCAGGATCTCAGCTGTGACCTTATTTGGAGACAGGGTGATTGAGACGTGATGAGCTGAGATGCAGTCATCCTGGAGCAGGGTGGCCCCCAGTCCATGCTCACTGGCATTTTAACAAAGAGACAGCCTTGAGAAGGCACAGGGTGGCAGGGAGCATGCCACATGAAGACGCAGGTGGAGAGGGGAGTGATGTGGCCACCAGCTGGGATTGGACTGCCCGGGTTGTCAGGAGCTGGGAGAGGTCAGGAAGGACCCTCTTCCTGAGGCTGCAGAGAGAGCACGGCCAGGCTGACAGCTTGAATGGTTTGGACTTCTGGCCTCCAGAACTGTGAGAGGATACATTTCTGTTTGTTACAGAAGCTCTAGAAAAGTTATAACAGAAGGTGTCTGAGGAACCGTGCCTGGGGGGGTCCCTGGGAGTGCCTGGGGATTCCTGGGGGTGCATGGGGATTTTGGGGAGTGCCTGGGGTTTCCTGGGACTGCCTGGGGATTCCTGGGGGTGAATGGGGTTCCTCTGGGTGCCTGGGGCGTAGCAGGCAGGGACAGCGCATGATTGTTCTGCTGGCAGGACTGGGGGCTGGACTGGCCACCCCAAATGTAACCCTGGGCTGCTGCTCAACAGCCCAAACGGAGGGAATAATAGACCCCCAAAAACGGCTCTGTCCTTGAGCCCTAGAAGGCTGCGTGAGAGCTGCCTTCGAGGCCAAATTCTTGCCTCCTCCTTCTGTTGGTCTGTGAGCCCCAGGATCCTCTTCCTGGCTCTATACTGAAGCCTGGACTTGGAAGCTGCCATCCTAAGGCCCGCATTTAATCAGGAGAACGTAAGGATGTCTAGGCCATTAGAAAAAATCACACAGATGTTCCTTTTGGGGTGTTTGCAATCACTTCATAATTAACTGACGGCTTCATAGCAGCCACTTTCACGTGTGTCCAATGGCCACATAACGACATTGCCTACTCTGTATCTACACCACAGCAGCGTGGGAGGGTGTAAGCTAAGGGTGCATCCTGCCACCTCTGCAGCCCCGGAGCCCTCCCCCAGCAGCAGGGGCTCACGAGGGCCTGGGCATCGGATGTGTGCTCAGTGCGCCTCTCCTCTCACCTCGTCATGAAACCTACGGTGGGTCCTCTCGCAACAGCAGCACTTGTGGTGACCACCTGCGGATGGGCCACTGTACCAGGCATTGTGCTGACAATGTCTACATTATCCGGTGGATTTTGCAGCAACCCTGCAGAGGGGAGCCTGAGGCTCGGAAGGGTGACATGACCTGCCTGAGGACAAGGAGTCAGTGAGGGGTGGGGCTGGGGCTCAGCCTCAGTGGTCAGGCTCCCGAACCCTGCTCGTGAATCAGTGTGCTGGGGAGAGCAGCGTGGATTTGGGATTTAGCCACCTCCGGGCTGTCTTTCTGCCCAGCACTAACCCTCAGCATCCCCCTGTGGGCTGCAGAGGGGCTGGGGCTGGGGCGGGGGACAAGGTGCCCTGCCCACTGTCTCTTAGTTAGGTAAATGGAAAATGAATAAATGCCCTGAGGTAAGTGGTCAGGCAGGACTTGCAGAAAGTGAAATGATTCAATAATTAGATTTTTTAAATCAATTAATGAATTAGGATTTTTTTTTTTTTGAGACAGGGTTTCACTCTGTTGCCCAGGCTAGACTTCAGTGATGTGATCATAGCTCACTGCAGCCTCAACCTCCTAGGTTCAAGGATCCCCTCACAGCCTCCTGAGTAGCTGGGACTACAGGAACATGCCACCATGCCCATCTAATCTTAAATTTGTTTTTAATAAATTTAAGATGGGGTCTTGCTGTGTTGCTCAGGTTGGTCTCAAACACCTTGGCTCAATCCATCCTCCCACCTCGGCCTCCCAAAGTGCTGGGATTACAGGTGTGAGCCACCTCACTCAGCCAATAGTTAGATTTTGCTAATGATTTTAGATGCTCCTCCAATAGGTTCCCTCTCTAGCTTTCCCCAACTGTTGCCTTCCAGTGCAGCTGTGAAAGGGAACCAGGAGAGTCCCCCTCCAACCCCCACTCTCCAGAACTGCCCACTGGTGGAAGGATCTCCCGCCCCTCCCCTCTCCCCATCCCTCTTCCATTCAGGGCCTCCTGGAGATCAGGTGTGCCACATGTCTACATGAGCTGTTCATAACCAGAGGGTCTGAAGTCACATGATCCGGGGTCCAGCTCTGCCCCTTGTGAGCCAAGTGAGCTCAGAGAATTCACTTCTTCTCTCTGATCTCCACCTCTCCATCTAAAAGATGAAGACATGAAACAGATTTCCTTCAGGGGCTCATTGATCTACTCTACAAATATTTCAGAACCTTTTCTGCCAGGCCCTGTTCAAGGCTCTCGGTATAAATCAACGAACCCAACGAAATCCCCTGCTCTAGCCCAAGGGAGGCGAACACCAAACAAAGTAGTGTATAGGGTTAGAAGGAAGACAAAGCAGAGTGGAAGCATGGGGTGCCTCTGCGCAGGGCAGCCTTCTCTCCCGCGGCAGGAAACCCTGGGCTGCAGCTGGGGACCGTGGTACCACGGGAAAGATAGGAGCACTGAGCCTGGAGAGGGAGTCCCAAGGACTTCATTTGAGTCCCTGGACACAGCCTTGCCTGAAGGGACATCTGCCCTCCTGGTCTTTGGAATTCTTGAAGCTAATCCACTTTCCCCACCCCTACCTGACTTTCCCATTTTATTTAAATCAGAATTGGGTTTCTGTCATCGTCGTTTGAGAGGGTCCTGGCTCAGGCACGTGCTTAAAAGCTTCTAGTTTGTTTTTCCTTCTAGTTAGAGGGTACGATGATTTCACCAGGCATGTGGAGTGGGGGTCTAAGTCTGCAGGCAAAAGGAGAGGGCTCGCTGCTGAGTGATGAGTGCACATCCCCGTCCTCTCTCTGTCTGGGGAGAACCAGGCAAGGGGATCCAAGCCCTCACATCCATCGGGAGCTCAGCCCGCTTTTCTGAGACCACTTCCGCGTCACCATGTGCCTGTGGACTCCTTTATTAATTGCTCCTTAGAGCCTAAAACCCAATTCTTTTATGAAAATTATGAAACCATCAAGCAGCCTGACAATGAAAATAATGCCTCCCTAGTATCAGTGTTGTAACACTCCCTCCCGTGTTTCTGAGCAATACATTCATCCCTGTGACTGTGGAGCAGGCAGGAACCTGAGTGGCGTGATTAATGGGGCACTCTGCAGCCTCCCATAGCCAGGGACAGGGCTGGGAGTGGAAGACAAAGCCTTGTTCCACCAGGAATAGATTATTCATAATTTCATCCCCTTCGGACCAGCCAGGGTCATTAATCTACCGAGAGCCTCAAGTCCTAGAACGGCAGAAGCCTTGACCACATGCAGTGCGGTGCATCAGAGTCCTGGGGTGGAGAACATCCCATCCTTCCCAGGTCATGCTGGGGGCGGCCTCCAAGCTCCTATCTGCAAACTGGAATAGAGTGAGAATGTTCTGTGGAGGTAACAACTTTGGACATAAACGTCTGTCATGTGGGCTTGTGCAGGTGGAGTTGAGCTCCTGTATATCCTGTTCAGAAGGGGAGGCCTCGGGGTCAGAGGAAGTCCATGCTGTGCTCCTCCTAGGACCCAGTGCCTTTCCTGTGCTGGCCGCAGGTGTGCGCAGCCTGACTCCATGGCACACGTTCAAGTGGGGTGTGTGCAGTGCAGGAACACTGTGGTTGGGGAGGGAGGCTTTGCGACTCCTGCAGTGGGGAAGGGGGATGTCCAGAGATGACTTGGGTCAGGCAGCTGAAACCTCAGCGCGCAGTGGGGAGCAGCGGGGGCACCAAGAGCGCCTCTTCAGGATTCTTATTTGATAGGTGAGAAAGGAAGGCGGGAGAGTCCAGCGGCTCGCATGAGGTTGCACAGCTGGTAAGGGCGGGGCTGGGAGACACAGCCTGTGCCTGGGGCCTCACTCTCAGTCGCCACTCCTGAGGGCCTTTCTGGCACACACACTAGGTGTCCAGTTCTGTTCTGCATGCCAGCTGTCCCCAGCAGGGCCCAGGTGAGCATACAGTGGGGCGAGGGCTGAGGAGGAAGGTGTGATCAAAAGCTCAGCTCTAGGTGGTGGGAGAAGGAGTAGGGTGTGGAGAGGGGGTGACAGAGCCCTGACTTCCTCACCAAGCAAGGCTTTCCTGCACAGGTTTTTATGGGGGACTCTGACAGTAGAGGACTGTGGGGTGACTGGGTGCTGCCGAGCTCAGGAAGCTGGTGGCATGGGGAGGACCTGGAAATGCCTTCCCTGGCAGAGCCTCCAGCCTGGAGCAGCAGACAGGCAGGCTGTAAGTAACAGAGGAGGGTAATGGGAATACAGCAGGGACATTGAGGAGGAAGGATTCACCTTGGGGTGTGATGCCTGCAAGAGCCCCACTGCATCCATTCTGGGAGATGCCCCCCACTGCCAGCCCCATCCAACGTGGACCGGGAGCAGAGGAAGACAGCTGAACTATGCCCCACTGATTGAGCAGAGGGCAAACATCCCCTGCCTTTGTTCTCCTTAATCTAAATTGAATCTGGGCAGGCGGATGATTGCAAGGTGGACGTGAAAACCCAGCTGCATTTCAAAATTACACTGATCAAAACAGAAATGGTCTGGAGGTTTTGAGGAAGGATGGCTGGTGCGGGTACAAACCTTACTTCATGTTAAATGGTGCCCTTTTCAGGAAGGAAAGGGGAGGAATAACTTCATCATACTGTAAACCAAGACTAGCCACTGCCATCCATGCTAAGAAGCCCAGGGAGACTTTGAGGCTGGAATCCTTGCTCCTCATTGTCTAGACCCTGACGCCTGCAGAGGTCCAGAGGCATCCCCTGCTGTGTCTTCTCAAGGGTGAAGATCTCCTGCCCTGATCTCACAGCCTTCTCTGTCCCCTCTGACACTCTTTGACCCAAGTCTCAACAGTGCCTGCCCAGTTGTGGAGGCAAAAGGTGCAGAAGAAGGGTCAGTAGCTTGGAACTGGCTGTAGCTTGGAGCCCAGCCTTAACTCCATCTGCTTCAAGGCCTTCCCTGAGTCATTGGCCCTTACAGAGAACATTCTCCCCTCTCTACACCTACCCAGTCTCCAGGGACCGCACTGCCAACATCCTCAGGATGCCTCATTCTGGTCAGCACAGCCGGGTGTGGGTCATTGTCTCCAGGGTTCCAGAATCCATCCCAGGAGCTCACCCTCACACTCCCTCCCTTAAAGCATATAGGAAGATATCCCCTATATACACACACCCTTATCTCTCCTTGAAATGAAGCAGTATTCACTCAGCCTGCAGGAAAGTAGTCCATGACTTTTTTTCACCTTAATCTAAATTAAATCTTCAAATGGAAAGAAGGCCTCATGTGAGAAGTCAATCTCATCCAGTTGCTGGCCGAGTGTTGGAGGGAGAGCGAGTGCCTGGGTGAGCAAATGCGTCAATGTGAAATGTGCCTCCTATGCAGGACTGTGTGCACATGTACAGGTGTCTGGGGAGGAAGCCTGGGCCACGATTCCCAACCTGCCTCCACGGAGGTCCCTGGCATTCTAGATGTTCTGTATTTAAAAATAGCCTCTCTAGTGGTCTCAGGAATGAAAAGGATAAAATCTAAGAGCTGTGTGACCCCACCCTGCCCAAACCTTTCCACCTCGTTCATCCAGGACTCAGAAGCCTCAGGGCCATTGCTGTGCCTCTGAGGCGGATTTGGGCTCCCTGCAGCCCACATGGCCTAAGATAGCTTGGTCTGAAACCTCAGCATCCGCCTCACTCCACTGAGCTAAGCCATCTTTGGCTCTAGAGAGTCTTTGACGGAGTGTGAATAACCTGGGAGGTTTCATACTCACCAACACAGCCGCCTTGGGCTGGGGAGAAAGGGTTTGCTGCCTGGTCCTGCCAGAGAAAACCTGGAATTTGGGCCACCAGGTGGGGGCCCTGGGTAGGTGGGAAAGCAAAGTTCTCCAAGTGCCTTACGCTGCTGATGTGATGGGGCTGCCAGGTAAAGTACAGGATGCTGAGTTACATTTGAATTTCATGTTGGTGATGAATCTTTTAAAGTATAAGTATGCCCCGTGCAGCATTTGAGGCATACTTATACTGAAAAAAATGTTTATTATTTATCAGAAATTCAAACGTAACTGGGCATTTTAAATGTTTATTTGCTAGATCTGTCGATCCTAGTTGCTGAGGGAAATGGCGTCTTGCAAATAAGATGCAGGGAGCAACGATCCTAGTGAGTTTCCACCCAAGGAGCCAGCCTTTCAGGGGACAGTGCATGCCACGCCAGCTGGGAATGGCTGAAACACCGTGCCAAAGCCACCACTTCTCAAACGAGTTGACAGATGGAATCCTGTCTTTATTGATATCTGTCTAGTGAGGTCTTCCTGGAGACTGCTGCTTAAAGATACAGGTGCGTCCCAAACCTGTCTGTGTGCCCTGCAGGGCCAGCTCAACCCCAGGCAGTGCTAGGAGCCGACACCTTGGGGCTGGGCGCTGTGTTGCATGTCTGTAATCCCAGCACTTTGCTAGGTCGAGGTGGGTGGATCCCTTGAACCCAGGAGTTCAAGACCAGCCTGGGCAACAGAGTGAGACCTCATCTCTACTAAATCAATAAACAAATAAAGGTGATGCATGCCTGTAGTCCCAGCTACTCAGAAGGCTGAAGTGGGAGGTTTGCTTGAGCCCAGGAGGTCAGGAAGTTGAAGCTGCAGTGAGCCATGATCCACTACTGTAGTCCAGCCTGGGTGAAAGAACAAGATGCTATCTTGAAAAAAAAAAAAAAAAAAAAAAAAAAAGAGAGAGAGAGAGACTTTGGGTTTAGTTCCATTTTTGCTGGACACAACCTTTCTAACACTACATGTCTTCATCTGTAAAATGGGGTCAATCATCTCTTCTCTACTTGTCCCACAGTTGCTTGTCACGAATAAATGATAAGTTTTAGGAAAACAGTTGGTGAACTGTAAAATATTTCAAATCAAACATCCTACAGTATTTGTGTTGCTGTCAAAATAGGACTATTACATTCCCCTGAGCAGAGATGTCTTACTTGGTTCCTCCCTCCTTGGTGGGAGCAGCCCCACCTTACCAAACGGGTTTCCCAGAAGGCTGTCGCAGAAGGCCTCGGTGCAGGATGGACTTGCTTCGGTCACAGTGGCACGGCAGCCCCACCATGGACATCGGCAGCCAAGCCTCCACCAGTTGCTCTGACCGATGTTGCAGGCAATAGGAGGCAGTAGAGAAGCATCAGCACACCCCAGCTTGGACTGTCTGTTTTTAAATAAAATCCCTGAGCTAGGCGTGGGGGCTCATGCCTGCCTGTAATCCTAGCATTTTGGGAGGCCGAGGCGGGGCAGATTACCTGAGGTCAGGAGTTCGAGACCAGCCTGGCCAACATGGTGAAACCCTGTCTTTACTAAAAATACAAAAATTAGCTGGGTGTGGTGGTGCATGCTTGTAGTCCCAACTACTTGGGAGGCTGAGGCAGGACAATCGCTTGAATCCAGGAGGCAGAGGTTGCAGTGAGCCGAGATCACACCACTGCACTCCAACCTAGGTGACAGAGGATGACTCTGTCTCAAAAAATATATATAAATATAAACAAACAAACAAACAAACCCTGCAAGGGATGCAGTGTGTCGGGAACGGATATAATTGTAAGTGTTTCTAACTGAAATACGTAGATTGATAGCTGAATCACGAGGACATAGCAATAGACATATGTTTATTCCCACACTTTCAACCGTGTACTCAACACACCTTTCCTCAGCCCCCAGTGAGTCCGTTCTTCCCTCTGGGAAGCCGAGACAGGGTGCTGCAGGCTGCTCCATGGGAGATCGGGGGCTTCTCAGAACTCCCCTCCCCAGGCCTGGTAGTTCAGTATCCAGGCTCAGGTCAGGCCCAGCCCCACTGTGCACCTGTCTTTCTGTCTCTATCTTTCTCTAGGGCTCAGGCAGAGTTCCACCAGGGTCTCCAACTCAGGTGTTGGAAACGAGTCACTGAACTGGGCTTGGTGACGCCAGGCCAGGGACCTAACGGACCCTGTGTAGAGCTGACTCTTGCTCCTCTACCCAGGGGGTGGGGCTGCTGTCCTTCAACAGAGCCTCGGCTTTCATTTAAAGCCAGCAGTTTGAGCCACAGCACGTGGTCAGAGCTTTGCCGAAGCCTGCCGCTCCCGTGGAGGCTTCCCTGATTGCTGCAGCTTACACCAGGCTCCCTGCTTCCTTTCTGCTTCTCAGTGGACACGGGTCAGCTCCCTCATCCTGCCTGGGGCGTCCTCAGCTCCTGGGCAAGGTCAGCAGCTGCTCTCCGTGCTCACTGCTGGGGTGGGGCAGGGAGAACACAGAGGTATTCAGGTTGAGACTCAATTAGAATTTTTAGAAATCTCCCCCTAGTATTATCCAAGCTAGTGAAGAAACAGAAATCCATAACAACCATGAAGCAGCAGTGTGACAGCAGCATGCTGTGGTACTGGAGCAAGGAGATCAGCCCTGTGCTCAACAGGATAATTTTTTTTTTTTTTTTGAGATGGAGTTTCGCTCTTGTTGCCCAGGTTGGAGTGTAATGGCACAATCTCGGCTCACTGCAATCTCCGCCTCCTGGGTTCAAGCGATTTTCTAGCCTCAGCCTCCTGAGTAGCTAGGATTACAGGCGCCCGCCACCATGCATGGCTAATTTTTATATTTTTAGTAGAGACAGGGTTTCTCCATGTTGGCCAGGCTGGTCTCGAACTCCTGATCTCAGGTGATTCACCCACCTCAGCCTCCCAAAGTGCTGGGATTACAGGTATGAACCACAGTGCCCAGCCAACAGCATGAATTTTTAGGACCCTGCAGGAGGAAACCATCTGGGGCCCAGAAATGGGTTCATTTCCACCCAGGAAGCGCAGCTGCCCAGGAAGGTCAAGGAACTGCTCGTGCCTGCTACACTGGGCTAGGACAGGGCGGGACAAAAGGTGAGGGGCAGATGCCTTGTGCATTTGGGAGAAGAACGGAGCCGAGAAGTAGGCAGTGGTGGCCACTCTCAGCCACAGCTTCACCAGGCTCTAACATCAGGGGACACAGGCCTGGTGACAGCCCCAGGACCTCACCACCTGGGTCAACTACCCTCTGGCAATCTTCTCTAGGCCTCATGGTCTTTGTGTCACTCTGTCTCCTCTGTGGATTTTTCATTATGGGCATAACAATTACTGGGTCGATACGTTGCCTCTGAAAGCCTTGTTGGAAGCGTGTCGCTGTGGAGAAATGTGCTCAGGGGAAGCCTTGAACGTACATTATCCAACCCCCAGGTAGGCAGGCCTCTGTCTTGAAAGCACATAGGGTGTCTTCTCACTCCTTAGATCTCTTGAAAGGTGCCTGCTGCTGGGGCGTTGTCAACCATGGTGATATGATGGGAGGGGCGCTGTGATGGGAGGGGCGCACCAGGGTGTGCAGGGAAGAGTAGGCTGACTTCTGGCTCTGCGAAGCTGGAGAACCCTGCTAGCATAGCACAAAGCGCCGGGCTGCGTGCCAGGACAGAGGGTCCCAGTCTTGACTCTAGCTGCGCGTCATTCAGCATTGCTTCCTCTCTCAGTGTCCTCATTTGCATAATTAGGAGATGGAATATTTTTACAAGAGTTGCTCATTCATTCATTTAAGAATATTTCCAAGGCCGGATGTGGTGGCTCATGCCTGTAATTCCAACACTTTGGGAGGCCGAAGTAGGCAGATCACCTGAGGTCAGGAGTTTGAGACCAGCCTGACCAACATGAAGAAACCCCATCTCTACTAAAAATACAAAAATTAGCTGGGTGTGGTGTTGCATGCCTATAAATCCCAGCTACTCAGGAAGCTGAGGTAGGAGAATCACTTGAACCTGGGAGGCAGAGGTTACAGTGAGCTGAGATCGCGCCACTGCACTCCAGCCTTGGAGACTCTATTTCAAAAAAAAAAAAAAGAGACAGAGATAATATTGCTGGGCGTGGTGGCTCACACCTGTAATCCCAACACTTTGGGAGGCCAAGGCGGCGGATCACTTGAGGCCAGGAGTTCGAGACCAGCCTGGCCGACATGTTGAAGCCCCGTCTCTACTAAAAATACAAAAATTATCCAGACATAGTGGTGCATGCTTGTAGTCCCAGTTACTCGGGAGGCTGAGGCAGGAGGATTGCTCGAACCTGGAAGGTGGAGGTTGCAATGAGCCAAGATCGTACCATTGCACTCCAACCTGGGCGACAGAGTGAGACTCCATCTCAGATAAAAAGAATATTTATTGAGTGCCTACTCTGTGCCAGGCACTAATCTGGGCATTTGGGCTGCAGGAGTGAACCAAAGACCCCTAGTGCAGGAGCAGGGGAGTGCTCAAAATAGGACTTGAAGCAGGGTGGTCTGGAGAGGCCCCATTGGAAGAGTGTCTCTTAGCAACTTTCTTTTCCTTCAACCCAGCAAGGCCAGGCCTGTGGGTGAAGAGCCGTTCATTTACAAATAGACTAGGCCAAGAAAATCTTACCCTCTTTGCAAGTGAAGATCAATAACTCATGAATTGAAAACTAGGTTTGTGAACAATGATGCTTATGTTAATTTAACTTTATCAGTAGGTTTAATAATGTCTTATTAATTCAATAGAAGGCTTTTTAAAAAAAAAAAATAATGAAAAGTTGCATTTGAATTAGTCCTGAACCAAACAGGGCCCTGACCTTGGTCTCCCCTGGTGATCCACAAATAGAGCTTTTTGGTGGACGAGTCGCGCCTGCTCCTGCCATGCACAGTTCTTTCCATCCCACCCCACACTGGTTTCTGGCATCTGGCTTGGCCTGTCTGATGCAATGCAGAGAAAGAGATCCAGAGGGAAACGTGGAAAGTGGGAGATGGGGTGGAATGTGTGGAGGGAGACTTACTCTACAGGAAGCAGAAAGCAGGTTCTTCCCAGAGTCTCTTTACAATCGGAGAGGCCCCATCAGCTGTGGGGAGGGAGGGCTGCTCACACCTGCCTATGAGCAGCAGGTGGAATAAATTATTTCTAGAGGCTCTTTGAGCAACACTAGAGTGAAATTAGGCCACCTTCCACAACTCTAGGATCCTACCATCTACCCCCAGAGCCTGATCAAAACGTTCCTCCACCAATCCCACCAGGTCTTCCAGGGCTGCGGGGAGAAATGCCTCTGTTCCGGATAACCAGAGCTGTGCCACAGCGCCTCTGCAGGCTGGGACAGCTCAGAGCTGGCAGGGTTGGTCTCTGGTTAGACATGCTGCTAGGGAACTAGGCCTCATGGACATCGCAGACAGGTGCAGGCATTTGGAGGAGAGGGTCACAGCAGAGTCCGGGAAGTTGGTGCCCTTGGGGCCTGGCCTGATGTTTCCTGTTAAGCTGTACTGTAGGCTGAGCACCAGCCAACTCCTTCTACTTTCCAAGAAGGGGAAGGCTGGATCCTTGGAGATCTGCTTGAGACAGGCCTGCTGGATGTGCGAAGAAACCAGGTAGGATCTGAGGAAACCACTGGTGCTAGCTGCAGAGTCCAGAGCTGATCTCCCGAAGATGAAAAGTTAGATCAGTGAGAAGCAAGTTGGAGAGCTGCCCTTTGGGCTCCAGAATCAACTGAATTCAGGAGACAGGTTTTGGGAGGAAAGATCCTAAGACTAGCTAACCCGCTACTCAGTCAATGGTGGAAAATGACTCGTCAAGGGTCAAGATAACGAAAGGTGGTGGAGATGAAGAGGATGCTGGTGGTGATGATGGCGGGAATAAAGATGAGGACACCCTTCCTTTCCTCTGTTTTCAATTCCTTGCCACATGGGCCTCCCCAACATCATGGGTTTTTTCATCAAAGCCAGCAAGGCAGAGAAGCAATAAAGTCAGCTAGCAAGATGGAAATTACAGTCTTTTGTAACTGAATTATGAAAGTGACACCGCATCACATGTGTCATGTTCTTGCTTTTAGAAGCAAGTTACGAGTGGCCAGGCCAGCCCACATTCCAGAAGAGGGGACAACTCAAAGGCGTGAATGTGAGGACGTAGGGATTATTGGAAGCTCCTATGGTTTGAATGTTTGTGTCTCTCCAAAATTCATGTTGAAACGTAATCCTCAATGCACCAGTATTAAGAGATGGGTCTGTTAGGAGGTGATTAGGCTATGAGGGCTCCACTCTTAGGGTTGAGATCAGCATCCTATAAAAGGGCTTGAGGGGTCAAGTTCATCCCTTCCATCTCTTCCACCATCTTAGGATGCAGCAAAAAGTGCTACCTTGAAAGCAGAGAGCCAGCCTTCCACAGAAACCACATCTGCTGTCTCCTTGATCTTGGACTTCCCAGCCTCCAGAGCTGTGAGAAATAACTTTCTGTTGTTACAAACGACACAGTTTAAGGTATACTGTTGAAGCAGCACAGAACAGACTAGGACAGGAGGCAACTTATTCTGTCCACCGCGCTAACCCTCTAGTCAAATTCAGTGGTGTAAGGGATCCAGATGAAATCAGCAGAGATGAACAGCCCAAACAACTCACAGAATGGCAAGAAAAAAAATGCTCTTTTCAGCTTCTAAATTTTGAGCTGGTTTGTTATACAATCAGAGCTAAATTCAGTAATTCAATTTTGTGTCAGAAATGGCATCCTGCTTTAACAAAAACCTAAAATGTGGCATGAACCTTGAGACAAACAAGCAGACAAAGGCTGAAAAAGCAGCTTCTGGAAAATGGCTGGTAGAGGCTGAAAGTTCCAATAGGAAGCTGTGGGGAGGATGACATTTGTGGTGTGTGATCACGGAGTATTGAAGAGCCATACCTGTGGTCAGTTCACAGATAGAAATGTACCTCATGAATTTGTAGATAGGGCTCAGGAGATATCCAGGCGGTATGCAGAATGTATCAGTTGGCTTTTTATTTCTCGTATGCATTTGATAAGATATAGAAAGAGGGGGATAAACTGAAGAAGGGACTGCTGAATTTGAAAGGAGAATTTAGAAGAAATATAAAAGAACCAGGATTTTCTGCAGTGGAAAATAAAACTGTTGCTCATCTTCAGTTTTTTTCAACTATAAAAATACGCTGAGAACATTAAAACCTGGGTGAACTTGGAAGGATGCTACCAGCAAAATATGCCCTCAGGGTGAAGATCAAATTAAGGATATAGTAGGGAAGGTCAAATGCAAATTTCTGACACTGTCCCTTTGGTCAAGACAGTAAATAAGAAACAATGCCATATTCCAGGTAAAATGTCAGGAAGCAGAGCTCCCCTCAAAGATTAAAAGATGCAGTGGTTCCTGCTATATTCCTGAGTTTAATTCATTAATACAGCCATGTAAGAACCAGAGGAACATGGATACACCAGGACCACAAATGGTCATGGTATATCAGAGAAGACTCCTGTGGTAGACTTAAAGGCCCCTGCCTGTATCTAGGCCTGGTCTCTGTGAGTGTTGCCTTTGTATGGCAAAGGGAATTTGCAGATGTAATTAAGTTGAAGGTCTAGAGATGGGGAGACTATCACCAATCATCCAGGTAAACCCTGAATATAATCACTCATGTCCTACTAAGAAAGAGGCAGAGGGAGATTAGAATACAGAAAAAAACATTGAAAATTGGGCAAAAGACATGGACACTTCTTAAAAGAAGAAATACACACGGCCAGGCGTGGTGGCTCACGCCTATAATCCCAGCACTTTGGGAGGCCGAGGTGGGCGGATCACTAGGTCAGGAGATCGAGACCATCCTGGCTAACACAGTGAAACTCGGTCCTCATGTGGGCTTTCCTCTGTGCTTCTGAGGAAACAGAAAGACCTCTCTGGTCTCTCTTCCTTTTCTTATAAGGACACTTGTCCTATTGGATAGGGCCTGCCCTTATGACCTAATTTAACCTTAATGATCTCCAAACAGGTCACATAGTGTTTCAACATACAAATTTGGGGGAGACACAATTCAGTCTATGACATATCTGCAACAGAAAATTATCCACAATTTAAAAGGCAGTGCCTGGCATGCTATTGGGTCCTACCAGAGACTGCACACCTGATCACAGAGCATCAGATTTCTTCCCAGTACGATCTGAGTTTTGCCTCCTGAGCTGGGTGTTGTCAGCCCACTAATTCATAAGGTTAGGCAGGCATAACATCATTTTATCCTACAATGGCAATAAAACATTTGGGATTAGACTGAGTAGATCCAGAGGACACAAATAAATTAAACTACCTCTTGGCCCAGACCCTCATATCCCCTATCTTTGCTGCACAGATGGGTCTTCCTCATTCCATACCTATGGCTTTATGAATGTTTACTACCACCAGCTGAAAAAGGAGGAAAAACATCCTTGGTTCACTGATAAGTCAGGACAATATGTTGTTACAAGCCCAAAATGGACTGTGGTTACCCTTTAGTTGTATTCAGAGGTAAAGAAGATTTCTCAGTGGCTAGGCTTAAGCAGTACACCTGGTCATTAGCTCGTATTAGAGGGAGAAATGACCTAAGATAAGAATATTCAGGACCTTTGGCTACTATGAATGGCTTTGCTGGTTGTTCAGGAACTTTGGGTGGGGTTGGGGGGCTGCAGGAGGGGAAATGTCCCAGGATAAAGTATGCAGATGTATCCGTGAGAGTGGCCTTGAGGTGTGAAGATAGTTGTATCATATGCTCATACCCACTGGAGAGCACAGAGGAGGCACAGATCAACTAAGTAGCCCCGATGATCCATCTTTGCCCACTCCAGTGCCTGCAGGATGGGTCCATGAGCAGAGAAGCCACAGCGGCAGTGGGTGGCAGTGGTGCAGGTTATGTACAGTTCCAAGCGGGCTGTTGCTCATTGGGACTAATGCAGCCACTGTCGTTATTGAAGATCTGACGGATGAGTACTCGATGCCAAGGTTGGGCCCTCCATGGGTACCAGCTCCCAAGAACAGTGTGCCAGTGTGTTCTCCAGGAAGCAGATGTCAAGATGGAGTCAGGAATATAAGAGAGTTGTTGGGGGTAATGCCTGTGAAAGATAGAGGGAAGAGGGGTAGACTAGGAAGAGCAAGCCTGCCAGATGTGAGGCAAACTTTCCCAGGGGGAGCGAGAAAGGAGGAGGATTGGGTAGGAAGAGTTTCCATCTGAGACATGAGAAATAAAAATAAAATTCTAAGCCTCCACCCAACCAAATAGTAGACCTCCTATTGGTCAAGGGGACCCCAGAGTGACCTTGCAAACTGAATTCTCGGCCATGACAGGAGGGAGGTCGGACACACCTCATTATACCCCCTCCGTTGCTAACCACCACTACGCCTTCTTCCCTAAGAACCAAAGAGAAACCAGCCCTTTTAACAGACTCCACACTGGTATCAACCAACCACCTAATGCCACCACACTGTTTTGCGGTTTTAACACAATTGACCAGCATTTTTTCCTGACAAGAGATCACTGATCATGGCATGGTTCTGGTGAGTCTATGGAGAATGCCCAGTAAATGTTTTTGTGTCCTCTGCTTCACCTTTTAATGTCAGGGGGCTGAAAACTCCACCCTTGGTTCATGCTAACACCGTATTTTGTACATGGAACCCATGAAGGGGCGTGAAGCTCCATTGTGCATGTGCCCATGTCTCTTTTCATAAATATTCATGACTACTCCTATAGCTTATTAAATATGTATACTTAGCCATCCTGCTCAGCATAAATGTCTGTTCCTTTTTCTTCTCCCTCCAAGCGTTGGTTTTTGGTTTCCGACCAGAGGCTATGCTTCCTGGCCTGTCAGAATGACCACCCTGCCGGCTGCAACCCTTTATAAGAAATAAAGTTCTCTTTTCCAAATTTGTGAACCTCGTCATTCTTCAGTTGACAGGTGCAACTCTAAGTATGTCTCTGCCAGCCCAAAAGGGAGATCTGGCAGGACTGATGGCTCGGAATGGTGCCTGGTTCCACTGCATGAGGCATCTGTGGCCTCAGCTTGAAACCAGAGGCAAATTCTGAAGGCACTCATAGCTGGAGGCTACTGTCAGTTAACTGAGCTTCCATGACTGCCACAGTTACCAGCTAGCCATATGGTGGCAAATGGACTCTACTGGGCACATTGCCCCATGGAGGAAGCCGTGTTTCACCCTCTCTTGGGACTGTTGCATATTCTTAAGAAGAATTTGGCTTCTTTGCCTGAAGAGTCTCGGTGTCTGGTTGTCCAGAGAATCTCACATATCATTGGCTCCCACCAAGGGACCAAATTTATAATGAAAGAGGCTCCACAATGGCAGATAACCAAGGACTCCAGTCCATGGTATGTGCATTGGAGCCAGCTTGTATTGGCTTAGGAGAGTTGGCTGTTAAATATTCAAGAATTTTGAGAGGCAGTTGTGAAATCTCTGGGAGATTGAAATTGGCAATAGCGAAAATACTTACATAACAAAACTTAGGCAATCTCTACAAATTGGATATCCCTCCCCCTTCCCCCTACACACAAACCAGTTTACAAACACACCACTGAGACCACTGGTGCTAATACACTACATCACCCAGAGCTGCCAGCAGCCTGAGAAAATGCTGGAATGGCCACTTCAAGGACATGAACACCAGATTGGGAAGAGTCCTTTGTGGGTTTAGGGGTGGAATATTTCAAAATGCAATCTCTATTTGGAACCAAAGACTATGTATGGTACTGTGTCCACAATAGATAGGGCACAGTTGTCTGGGAACCAAGAAGTGAAAATAGGAGAAGACTCCGCTATTAAGTCAAATGGCCCACCTGGGGAATTTCTGCTGCCTGTCCCCAAAGCTTCAGGCTCTGCTGGGCTAGACACCCTGGAAGAAACACTGCCACCAGGGGACACAGTATGGATTCCACTGAACCTGAAGCTGCAGCTGCTGGATTGTCATTTGCAGTTCCTTATCACAGTAAACCTGTAAGCAAAGAAAGGAGTTACCAGCCTGACAGGGTATTGGCCAAGCTTATCATGAATGACAGAGTTGCTGCTGTGTATGGGAAGCCAGGAGGAGTTTGTATGGAGCTCAGGGAACTTACTTGGGGAGCAAATCTTGGTGATTCCTTGTTTGTTGATAACTGCTAATGTTGATAACTTCAAAGGCATGGCTTGACAACCGTATGAGAACCAAATGCCCAGATCCATCAGTCATGAAAGTCCAGGTTACCAGGCAAGGAGCCTATAGCATGCTGAATGCTGATAGATGGTGATGGGAACGTAGAAGTGGTGGCAAAGGAGTGAGATATCGAATAGGAGGCCCCAACCTCAGGAGCAACTGGCCCCAGCTACAGCTTGTCCCACAAAATTTCCTGTTGATGATTGACAAACTGTGATTGACCATGAAGAGAAGTTGTTAACAGGGTAAACTTAATGTGGGTCACAAGTGAACCTGAGGGGTAAACAGATGGACCACAGTGAATGCTGTTGGTCTCCCATCCATATTCCTCCTAGCCATACCAGTGCGGTGAGCCAGCTGACTTCAAATTGCCAATACCTGCGTCTTTTTTCAGGAAGACTTTTTCCAAAGTCATATTGAAGCCACTCTGCCTGCTTGTAGCACAGCCTAGAAATCCAAAAAATTAATATTCACCAGGACCAGGTCTCCATTGATAATATAACCCCCATGCTAAAAGGATAACCCTAAGACATAGGTTCTATATCATTTTCTAGGGAGTTCCTGCAGGATTCAGCTCTAGTTAGCCACAGTTGGTTCTGGCTTAGTAATGACCCCACCACAACCATGGAAATAGAAGGGGATTCCTTTGTTTTAAGGTTTTCTTTTTCTTTTTTCTCTTTCTTTTCTTTTCTTTTCTTTTTTTTTTTTTTTTGAGACAGAGTCTTTCTCTGTCACCCAGGCTGGAGAGCAGCGGCATGATCTCAGCTCACTGCAACCTTCACCTCCCGGGTTCAAGCAATTCTCCTGCCTCAGCCTCCTGAATAGCTGAGATTACAGGCATGCACCACCACGCCTAGCTAAGTTTTGTATTTTTAGTAGAGGAGGGGTTTCATCGTGTTGGTCAGGTTGGTCTCGAACTCCTGACCTCAGGTGATCCGCCTGCCTCGGCCTCCCAAAGTGCTGGGATTACAGGCGTGAGCCACTGCACCTGGCCAGGTTTTCTTTTCACCTTACAGTCACTGTCTCACCTGTCTCACCTTCCCACTCCCCTGTCAGTGTTTCAGGTACCACCCAGATAAATAAGTTGCATTTTAATCTTTATAGCAGGATCCACTTCTAAGGGAAACCAAAACTAAGACAAGTGGATGCAGTAAATATGGGCAAAGGTAGATTCCTAAGCTATTTTTTGAATAAGACTTGCAGGTGGGCTGAATGTGGCAACTGAAAGAAAGAGAGAAAATTAGGAACAATGCCTGGATTTCTCACTTAAGCGAGTGGGTAGAGAGGGGTATCATTTACCGAGATGAGAGGTAATTAGAAGTATAGAAAGTTAAGAGTCCCATTTTGTTAACACTACATTTGAGACTTTTTTTTTTTAAGTCAGAGTCTCACTCTGTTGGCCAGGCTGGCGTACAGTGGTATGATCGTGACTTACTGCAGTCTCTATCTCCCGGGCTCAAACAATCCTCCCACCTCAGCCTTCCAAGTAGCTAGGACTACAGGCATGTGCCACCACACTCAGCTCATTTTTTACTTCTTGTTTTTATAGACATGAGGTCTTATTAGGTTGCTCAGGCTGGTCTCAAATACCTGGCTTCAAGCGATCCTCCCATTTCGGCCTCTGGTAGTGCTCGGATTACAGACATGAGCCACCATGCCCAGCCATACATTTGAGATTATGATAAGACATCAAAGCAGAGATTCAGTTAAAGTCAGAGCTAGAGATACAACTTTGGGAAGGTGGTAGGGGTCACAAAAAATTGAGTGTCACCATGGGACTTTCTACGACCATTAACTGTGGTCAGAGTAAGCTGCCTTCTGCCCCAGGCACTAGCAATATTAAAGAGAGCAGCTGCTGCGTTGGCCTGGGCCCCAGAGGGAGGACACATGGAGCAGTGCCCTGCCCTCCGTGGACTTGCCCCACAGCGAGGAATAACTCTTATTGTCGTAAGCGTCTGTGAATCTTAGATGTCGCGACAACGACAGACACTGCATTACTCTAACTGGTGCAGAAACCCTCGCTTATTAAAACAGGAGGGAAGAGGCACGTGAGGGACATGATTTAAGTTAGGTTGAGGGGTCTGATGTTGAGAAAATAAATGAGTTCACATGTAGCATTAGTCCAGAGGAGAAAAAAAAACCAGTATAAACGCCATTTCCATTCCCCAAATCAGAGCGTTGGAAAAAGTCATCTAGCACTGTTTTTCCAGCCAGCATAACAGAAGTGTGACCTTTACCTGGATTGACATCCCAGGGTGTGTGTAATCAAATGTAAAAAATTCGTTATTATGTCGACTCTCAATTGATTGTGTAACAGAGAATGCAGGTAGCACAGGAGCCCCAGAACCGTTTGGCTGTGATTTCCTCATATGCTGGCTGTTTTGCTGCTGGTTTACTTTCTGCTTTCGTTTTTGTTTTTTTTTTTTTTTTTTTTTTGTCTGCTCACATTAAAAAGTCTTCATTGCTCCTGACAGGCAGGTGGAGACAGGCAGGGAACGAAGGTCTGGGTTAGGATTCTCCAGGCACGCCCGTTCGCAGCTAATTGGGAGCCAGTTGCATCCTCTGAAAGACCTGAATGGCTGACTGCCTAGAGGGGTGGGATTCTCGCAACCCACTTCCCTATTCAGAGCATTCTTCCTGCACCTGTTCACTGAAGTCTGAAATTCATTTACAGGAGACACAGCCTTTTATTCCCAGATTAGAGCTTAGGCTTCCATTGCAAAAGTCCGGGGAGAAAGGTTGTGTCTCCTGTAAATGAGGAGGAGGAGCAGTGCGTGTAGAGGAAGGAGGTGCACAAATCAGGCCGAAACAGGAAAACAACTAAGTTTTTACGACAGGAGAAATTTAATTCAGCTAAATGGTTACAGAAATGATGTAAACCCAGAGATTGGTAAGAAAAGAAAGACACGACTTTCCCTGGGCCAGTGGGACCAAGGAAAGAGGCAGAGTTTGTGGGACCGAGGTCAGCCCTCTAAAACTCAGACTACAGGGATATCCATGCCAGAGCCAGGGCCACAGAAAAGACCAGCTGCTGCCAGAGAAGCTGCCCGAGACAGGGAGGAAGGGGAAGATGCACCAGACTTCTCGCATCCTGCAGTCTCTCCAGTGCATCTCATCGCTGTCCCCAACTGGAGGCAAAGGCGGAAGCCTGGGAAAAGCAGCCAATAGCAGTCAGATCCCTTGCTATGCAGAGCAGAGCAAAGGAAGGGCAGTATATGAATCAGTGGGAAAACAGACACAGAAAGTGCAGCTCCTGGGACTCGGGGTGGCTGCCTAATGAAACACAATTCCTTCTGCAGCTGCACCCCTGCCATTCCCCATTCTTAGGAATGACTGCTCCCTTCTGGCTTCTGCTCCTCAACCCTGATCTAGCCATGATCTCTGAGGAGGTATAAATGATCTTATTACAGGGCCGGGCGCGGTGGCTCACGCCTGTAATCCCAGCACTTTGGGAGACCAGGGTGGATCACCTAAGGTCAGGAGTTGGAGACCAGTCTTGCTAACATGGTGAAACCTTGTCTCTACTAAAAATACAAAAATTAGCTGGTCATGGTGGCATGTGCCTGTAATCCCAGCAACTTGAGAGGTTGTAACAGAAGAATCGCTTGAACCTGGGAGGCAGAGGTTGCAGGGAGCTGAGATCACACCACTGTACTCCAACCTGGAGGGCAAGACTCCACCTCAAAAATAAAAAAATAAAAAATCCTATTACAGCTGGGTGTGGTGGCTCACGCCTATAATCCCAGCACTTTGGAGGCTGAGGTGAGAGAATTACTTGAGCCTAGGAGTTTGAGATTGGCCTGGCAACATGGTGAGACACCATCTCTACACACACACACAGACACACACACACACACACACACACACACACACACACACAAATTAGCTGAGTCATGGTGGCTTGTGCCTGTGGTCCCAGCTGCTTTGGGGGCTGAGGTGGGAGGATCATCTTAGCCTGGGAGTTTGAGGCTGCAGTGAGCCATAATTACACCACTGAACTCCAGCCTGGGTAACAGAGTAAGACCCTGTCTACAAAAAACGGAAAACAAAACAAAACAAAACTGATTCTATTACATGATCTCATTCCCAGCCCTTTGTGATTGGGCAAAAGATGGGCATATGACCTGGTTGGGCCAATCAGAGTCTCCTCTGGGATTTTTCACACTGGGGAGGTGGAGAAGAGTCCTGTCTGCTCTGGTTGTGGAGTGGAAGAACAGGAGTCTGTACACCCCCATCCTTGACCTGTGATGGGAGGCAAAAGTGATTTAAATAGATGGAACATAGCCAAAGTCCCCGTGCAGAGGAAAGTGAAAGGAATGAGAGTAAGACAGAGAGGGGGACTAGAGACTGGATGGTTTCCCAGGCCCCGACTCTGGGAAGGGCCAAGGAGACCTCCATCCTGCTCCTTCACAGTGTGGTTGCTGGAGCCTATAGATCACTCTTCTGGCTTAAAGTAGGATATCATTGTTCTGTCCCTGATAACTACAACACAGATACATTCTGAACAAGTGGGAGAAAGAACACAGGGCCTGATATCATACTAAAACTTTCGCTAAGAACAAACGGGGCTGAGAGGGCAAGGAACGTCAGACAGTCGCATCGCAAACAGGCACCAGCAAGCAGGTGGCTAGGATACCGATGTGCAGAGTCATAGTTTTCTTGAGGGTGTCAGAGGTTCAAATCCAAGCTTCCTTCCAGGCAGGGACGGCCAATGAGAAGTCAGCTGAAGTCATGGGACAGAACTTTTGGGAAAGTTCTGTCAAAGAGGAGAGGGGTTGAGAGGACAGGCTCCTTTCTCTACGCCCATCACTGCCAGACTCATCCCCCTCTCTCCCTTGCATCACCCAGATTCATTGGAGAATCAGGAACCTGAGGGTCCTTGCCCAAGACAAGCAGAGCTGCCAGGAGGAAGGAGACAGAATCCTCCATGCCAGTGGAGCTGCATACAGTTCCGGCTGCTCATAGCTTTCATTACCTGAGGAACAAATACAACGTTTTTGTTCTTTTGTGTATTTTTCTGTTCTTTTGTTTTATTTAAGCTGCTATTTTTCAGGTCTTAACTATTCTGCGCTGATAGGAATTCCTAATTGACAGAGGACCCACATATGCCTGCTGTGTTAGTCCACTCGTGTGGCTATGAAGGATGCCTGAGGCTGGGTAATTGATAAAGAAAAGAGGTTTAATTGGCTCATGGTTCTGTGGGCTGTACAAGCGGCATGGCACCAGCTTCTGCTCAGTTTCTGGTGAGGCCTCAGGAAACTTCTCCTCATGGCAGAAGGTGGAGGGGAGCAGGCCTCACATGGTGTGAGAGGGAGCAGAGAGAGAGGAGGAGTGCCGGGCTTTCTAACAACCAGCTCTCCCACGAACTAATCACCAGGAGGATGGCACCAAGCCATCTATGAGGGATCCACCCCCGTGACCCAACGCCTCCCACCAGGCCCCACCTTCCACACTGGGGACCACATTTCAACATGAGATTTGGAGGGGTCAAAACATCCCAGCCATGGCAGGTGCCTTTTTGTGAGATGCCTTTTTCTCAAATGAAAATCTTTGCTTTCAGGATCTCCATAAGAGATCCTTCTCCTAGGAGAAGTCCACGTCTTCTCTATGCCAAGGGTGAGCCCAACAAGGATGAAAACCCCACTTGAACTGTGGACCATGGGCCAGGGCCATGAGCTAGCATGGGACACCCAGCCAGAGAAACCTGGAGGCCTGCAGGTCCCGCAGAGGGGCTCACACCGGGGAAGTGATGCGCAGGAGATCCTCTAGCTCTGAGAGACAGAAAGCACCCAGAGGCACTCCTGCTTGTTCACTGCAGTCCCAAATCAGCTCCCTCGCCTCTCTAATCCCAAACCTGGCCAAGGGACTATGGGGGGTTCTTTGACTAATCCACCATATCATTAGCTCCTTCCTTTTTGTGCTGGTTAATTTTATGTGTCTGCTTGACACTGTGGGGTGCCAAGACATTTGGTTTGGTTAAACATTATTCTGGGTGTGTCTATGAGTGTATTAGTCTGTTTTCACACCACTGATAAAGACATACCCAATACTGAGTAATTTCTAAAGAAAAAGAGGTTTAGTGGACTCACAGTTCCACATGGCTGGAGAGGTCTCACAATCATGGCAGAAGGTGAAAGACACAACTTACATGGCGGCAGAGAAGAAAGAATGAGAGCCAAGCAAAGGCAAAAACCCCCTATCAAACCATCAGATTTCATGAGACTTAATCACTAGCACGAGAACAGTATGGGGGAACCTGCCCCAGAATTCAATTATCTCCCACTGGGTCCCTCCCACAACACATGGGAATTATGAGAGCTGTAATTCAAGATGAGATTTGGAGGGGGACACAGCCAAACCATATCAATGAGGGTGTTTCCAGACGAGATTCACATCAAAATTGATAGACTGGGTAAAGCAGTTATTCAATGTGGTGGGTGTGCAGGGTTCATGCAATTTGTTAAAGGCTTAAATACAATAAAAGGCTGAGTGGGAAAATAATCTTTCACTCTGTCTGACTGTCTTAGAGCTGGGATGCCTGTTGTCTCCTGCCCTTGGACTTGGATTCAGACTGAAACGGATACCATCAGCTCTCCCGGTTCTCAGGCCCTTGGACTCACACTAGAGCTAAACCATTGGCTCCATTGGGTGCCAGCTTGATAGCTGTAGGATGTGTACTTCTCAGCCTTTATAATCTGAGCCATTTCCTTATAGTAAATCTGAGGCAATAGTAAACAGGAGCTGATTCCCTATAGTAAATCTCTTTGTATATCTACGTGTCTACACCTATATCTATATTTATTTCTGTGCTACTGGTTCCATTATTCTGGAGAAGCCAGGCTAATACACTCCCCAAGCCAAAGGCCTAGATCAAAGGAGAATGGGGGCAGGACTCCCAGCAGAGCTCAGGCCACTGCTTTTCACCAAGACCCCCTGCCTTCAAAGAATCTGATTTTCAAATCTCACTGAGGGCTGAGGGTGTCAGAATTATTCACACAAGTGCATATCTTTCCAGTCTCACAAGGGTTCCAATTTCTTACATTTGGAGAATTATTAAGACAAAAATCCTTTAAAAATAATAGTCTGTTAAGATTTGCTTCCAGTGCTGTGTCCCCAGTGATGGCCCTAAAGACACGCAGTAGAGAGAGAGGATCCTACAGGAAGATTCAGGGAACCAAAGACTGTCACTCAAAGACCAGGCCCAGCTGGGACCAGTTTTAATGCTTCTGTTTACAAGAAGGAATGAAGTTCAGGAAAGTTGCTTTTCTGTGCAAAAATGTCAGTGACTGTGAGCTCCGATGCAGAGGAGTGCAAAGTGGTTAATCAGTGTCACATAAAAATAACAAAGACCCCTGGGACCCTTAACTCAATTTTGCAAGTCATGCAGGATGAATGGAGAATTCTTCCTGGACCTTTTTTAAAAAATCTTTTTTTAGTAGTCGGGAGGGGACAATGGGTGGGCAGGAAGAAGATTAATTCTCTGTGATGAACACAGTGTCGAGGCCAGGATTCTCCCAACAGAACTAGCCTCATTCGGGGGTCCCTCGGAGGTCACCCTCCCAGTGCTCTCAGTGTGAGGGTGTGCGGTTTTCCACCTGCCCACCTCTAGTAGCTGAATGCTTCATGCAGAAAGCCAACATTTTAGCCCAGAGTCACCCCATGGCCAAGGACAGAGCCCTAGGCATCAGGGCTCTACATGAAGCAGATTGCCCCCCACCCCCACCACTTTCCCTTGGACGCCTAATGCTGTTGAATGTCACAGCATGAGCCTGTGTTGCTCCACAAGATCACAGGCCATCTGGGTGTCTGCCAGTGGACCTGGGCAGCCCACCCTCTGCTAGCACTTGCCTCATCAGTCTTCCTGAGGGCTTTCTAGAAGGGGTCACATAGGGGCCAGACATGGAGCCAGACATGAAGAAAGGCTTGGGGGCAAGGCCCGTGGTCCAGCAGCCCCTGCCCTGTCCCTCAGCTCAGAGGTGTTTCTAATATTGTGGGGCTGCTCCAGGCATGGGTTCAACCTGATGGCACAAAGCCTATAAGCCTCAGGGCACTCCATGCAGGACTAGGTTCCCTAGGGAGCAGGCTCTGATATGGAGAGGAGCAGTCAGGATGCTTACTGGGATCAATATCTGTTGGACGCAGGGGAAAGAAGCAGGATTAGGCAGAGGGAGAGGGAGATATCCAGCTAGGATGTGGACCAACAAAGACTGCAGCCGCCTTGCACGGAGCTTTGGAGTTGCAGTGGCCCTGCAGAGATGCTCCTGATGGGGGAGGGGCTGAAACTTTATAGCCTTCATTGACCAGTCATTGGGAAGCCTATGCCACCTTGGGTGAGGCTTCTTCTGCTGCTGCTGCTGCTTCTGCTGCTGCTGCTGCTGCTGCTGCTGCTGCTTCTTCTTCTTCTTCTTCTTCTTCTTCTTCTTCTTCTTCTTCTTCTTCTTCTTCTTCTTCTTCTTCTTCTTCTTCTCTTCTTCTCTTCTTCTTCTTCTCCTTCTTCTCCTTCTTCTTCTTCTTCCTCTTCCTCTTCCTCTCCTCCTCCTCCTCCTCCTTCTCCTTCTCCTTCTTCTTCTTCTTCCTCTTCTTCTTCTGTAATGTTTATTTATTTTTGTAGGAGGCAGGGTCTTGCTGTGTCATCTGGGCTGTAGTACAGTGATGCGATCATAGCTCACTGCAGCCTCTACCTCCTGAGCTCAAGTCATCCTCCTGGCTCAGCTTCCTGAGTAGCTGGGACTACAGATGCACATCACTACACCCGGATAATTTATTTATTGATGTATTTTGTAGAGACAGGGTCTTGCTATGTTGCCTAGGCTGGTCTTGAACCCTGAGCTCAAGCAATCCTTCTTCCTCAGGCTCCCAAAGTCCTGGCTGAGGCTGTTTTCTTCAGCAAAAATACTATCCAAAGCACAGCTGAGGGCCACCTTCTGGCTGTCCTCCAATAGCTTGGGAATAAATCCTTGGCTGCTGAAAGGGGTCTGGGTTGCATACACAGTGTCCCCTCACCCTCCCTAGGCCCTAGCTCCAGGAATTCTGTGAATGCTCTCTTGGGTTCCAGCTCTAGGCCCAGGAGTGCTCTGCAACAATGACCATACTCTAAGCTTGATAAAGTAAGATAAAGTAAGATAAACCATACTTTACCAAAGGGTGGGATTGTGATAAAAGAAAGAGAAGAGCACACTAGCTGTGAAAGGAAAGCTGGATGTTCTGAAGGCAAGCATTGTCCTGCCCAGGGGCCTTTCCAGTTTTCATTTTTATTGTACTTTATTTTTATCTTATTTTCATTTTATTTTATTTTGAGATGGAGTCTTGCGCTGTCACCCAGGCTGGGGTACAGTGGCACGATCTCAGTTCACTGCAACCTCTGCTTCCCAGGTTCAAGTGATTCTCCCGCCTCAGCCTCCTGAGTAGCTGGGACTACAGGCTTGCACCACCATGCCCGGCTAATTTTTGTATTTTTCATAGAAACGGGGTTTTGCCATGTTGACCAGGCTGGTCTCAAACTCCTGACCTCAGGTGATCTGCCTGTCTTAGCCTCCCGAAGTGTTAGGATTACAGGCATAAGCCACCGCGCCCGACTTTATTTTACTTTATTTTTAATGCACCTAACTAACAATGAAACAGAAAAATTCTTGAGTCCACTGGTCAGTCTGGGTGAGACTTGCCCATTCTCTCGACATTTCACCTTCTTTCCTGTCAACGTTCTGGTGGACAAACCTCACATTAGACATGTGTTAAGGCTTCAACCCTGAGTGTAGCCCATTCTCCAAAATCAGCCCCACCCACTGGCCCCACTGGGTATGTGATCGCCTATGTGACCTCCTAGCAATGAGCAATCGAATGAGAGGTGAGCGCCAGCCTCGCAGGCATGTGCGCTGGGTTAGTCCATCCCCTCTGCTGCAATCTGCATGGGGCTGGTGAGGACTGAGTCACTTGGCAGTGGGACCCGCAGCAGAACAGCAATGACATAGAAAGGACCTAGCACAGGCCACCACTTCAGGTATAAAAGTGAGCAGAGGAGCACCCCAGCAGAGAAAAGGAAGCTTAAGTTCACAGCCAACTGACAAGGCGGGAGAGCTGGGAGCAGCAGCTGCTGACCAGGCAGCTTCCCAGACACAGGTGCCTGGAGCTGAGCGCTCCAGGAAACTTGCCCTCACGGGAGGTGGTCAGGGTGGGCAAAGGGCGAGTTCTGACTGAGGGGACTTGAGGAACTGCTGGGGGCTTCAGACGATCATTTCTTCTTTGGTGAAAAAGGAAAGAGAGCTGAGTCTTTTAGCCATTCCTGCTTGTAGATATAGAATATTCAGATCTCCAGTAGCCATTCTGCAACCTTGAGGGAAGATGGAGAGAACACCTGGAAATGAATTTGGCAGACTCCGAGCTTCTAAAATCCCACAAATATCCTGCTTTTATATTTATCACCCTAATAGGAAAGCACAGTCCTGTCACTGAAGTCACTGGCATCCCAGGAGCCTTGACTTACAACCAAATACTTCCTTGCAGAACAGGAGCAAAGATGGCTGCCAAGGACAGCAATAAGCGCAGTTTCAGGAGCCCCATCCTTAAGTGGGTTTCGTGGGGAGAATGTCAAAGAAGGCCTGGTGCAGAAGCATGTTCAGCAGTTTCCTGAGGCTGCCATGGCAGATTCCACAAACCAGATGCTTGGACCAACACAAATGTATTCTCTCGTAGTCCCAAAGAACAGGAGTCCAAAATCCACAGGTGTCAGGTGGGCCACACTTCCTTTGAAGGTTCCAGAGGAGACTCCCTGGCCTCTTCCAGCTCCTGGGGACCCCAGGTATTCCTTGGCCTGTGGAAGCATCACTTAAGTCTGGGCCTCTGTCTTCATATGGCCTCCTCGTGTATGTGTGTGTGTGTGTGTGTGTGTGTGTGTGTGTCTGTCCTTTTCTTAGAAGGACACCAGCCATTGGATTTTGGGCCCACCCTAATCTGGTATGACCTCGTCTTAATTAATCTGCAGACCCTATTTCCAAGTAAAGTCACATTCTGAGGTTCATGGTGGATATGAATTTTGGGGGATACCATTCAACCCTCCAAACATGGATGACTATTTCCAGGTCTCTGTGAGGCCCACAGCTGGTATTTTCTAAATCACTCAGAGAAGAAAGTTTTCAGAGAACCGAGGTCCTGCCCGGAGCCCGTGAGGTCTGAATTACTGTTGTTTAGAAAACCAGAAAACCCGCTCTGACCAGAGTGCCGTGAGGCCTCGAGAAACGCAGGTGCCTGCAGCATTGAGCTGCAAAGCAGGTGTGTTTTCAGGACTAATGAATACCTGAAAATGCCACCAAGATCTTGGAGACATAATTTCTGCTCAGTCACACAGAAGAAAACCAGACTGCAAAAGGAACAGGGCCTCGAGGCATTAAGGGAGAGTTAATGGTACCCGGAGGTCTGCAAGGGTCGCCGTTGAATATCATTCTCAATGAGCTGGCGGGAATTCATATGTCTCAGGCACTGCATAGAACAGCCATGGGCTCGCCTCTCCTCTTTCCCAGCAGTGAACAAGGAGAGGGGCCTTCAGGGAGACAGAACTGCCTGGGGTCCATTGACAATAAATAGAAGAAAATTTGCATCTTGGCAGAAAGAAAACCACCATGCCTCAGGCTGTGAATAAAAGTACCCAGTCTGCACCCACACAATTTAGCAGCAGGTTGGAGACCCAAACACCTAGAATTCCTTGGACTACTGTGCAAGTGGCCATGGCCAGAAGACATTGAAGAATGACAGAGTTGGCTCAGGGGTTCAGGGGATGTCAACCCAATATGACCATGCTCTTTTTACAAAAGGAAGACTCAAGACCAGCAGAGAGGAGGTGGTAGGCTGCGGTCATCGAGTCGGCCCACCGCAGAACCAAGTGGAGCTGGGACCATGTCTCTGCACTCGGGCCGCAAGTTTCCCTTTGTGAATTTTTTTTTTTTTTGAGATAGGATCTTGCTCTGTCACCCAAACTGAAGTGCAGTGGTGTGATCATAGCTCACCGTAGCCTCGGACTTTTGGGATCAAGCGATCTTCCCAAGGAGCTGGAAGTACAGGCATGTGCCACCTTCCACGGCTGATATTTTTATTTTCTGTAAAGACGGGGTCTTGCTATGTTGCCCAAGCTGGTCTGGAACTCCTGGCCTCAAGTGATCCTCCCGGCTCAGCCTCTCAAAGTGCTGGGATTACAGACATGAGCCACTGCACCTGACCTGTTTCCCTTCTGAAGGAAAGTGTGACATATCCAGCCCTGTAGTGTTCCTAGACTTGGTAACAGTCTCCAGAGTCCTCTTTCTGTCCTGTAGAGATTTTCCCCAAAATAATGCCCAGGAGCTTCCTCACTGTCTGCCAACTATCATTCTTGTCATTTGAGGCCCGGGGATTTGGGGGACGTTTCTGAGGTTCACTGTGACTTTCCCATGGCCTGCACAGCCAAAATGCAAACAGAGCCGAAGCCAGAAGCCAAGGATATGGTGACAGGAAGTTTTCACCAGGGACGCACCTGAGCAAATGACATCCATCAGCCCAGCTCACAGAGACGCCTGAGGCTCAGTTTCGTCCAGAGCCCAGAGAAGGACTGGGTCTTGAGGGGCAGTGCCTGTTGTGTGGGAGGCCCTCATCCAGCGTTCTCATTTCAGGTGGGTAATTCTGAGCCCAAGAAGAATCTGATATTCAAGACAAAGCTTCCAAGAGCAATGCACTGTCTACATTCCCTTCTTGATTCTTGATGGGATTATCTTATTTATTTTTGATGGGATTCACTGCCCGGAGTGTTAGAAACAGAAAATCAAAGACAGAGGTGTGAATCAGAGACGTGCTGTGGTTTTCTTACTCACCTATCTGTGATCAGGTGTGTGCACCTAGACCGCTAAATGGAAACTTGTCCCGCTCCACCGCTGCTGGCTTCCAGCCAGAAGCCTACATATCCCCAGGGGAGGACAGAGGTGGTACCACTGGGGGCAACCGGCTAGATGCCTTACATATACACTCACTGAGTATCAACCTCATAGGGAGATTGTGAGACTGAGTTTCCTTCTGTTAAAGTAAGGGAACAATGAAGTCATACTTGTTCATAATTAACTCAACATATGTTAATTAGGAAGCCAGACTTAAGCTATAGGATGGGAAGAGAATGGGAAGCAAGAAACCAGCTGGCTCTTGCCTTTACAGAACTTTGGGTTTTTTCAACTTTTATTTTAGATTCAAGGGGTACATGTACAGGTTTGTTACATGAGTACATTGGGTGTCACCGAGGTTTTGGGTACAAATGATCCCATCACCCAGGTAATAAACATAGTACTCAATAGGTAGCTTTTCAGTTCTCACCCTCCTCCCCTCCACACCCTCAAGTAGACGCTGGTGTCTGCTGCTCCCATCTCTATGTCCGCATGTGCTCACTGTGTAACTCCCACTATAAGTGAGAACATGTGGTCTTCTGTTTCTGTATTAATTTGCTGAGGATAATGGCCTCCAGCTGCATCCATGTGTCTGGAAAGAACATGATTTCATGCTTTTATGTGGTTGTGTAGTATTCCATGGTGATATGTACCATATTTTCTTCATCCAGCTCACTGCTGATGGGCACCTGGGTTGAATCCATGTCTTTGCTATTGTGAGTAGTGCTGTGATGAAGAAAGAAGTGCAGGTGTCTTTATGGTGGAAGGATTGGTTTCCTTTTCAATTATATACCTAGTAATGGGATTGCTGGGAAGAATGGCAGTGCCGAGTTCCTTGAGAAATCTCCGAATAGCTCTTCGCCGTGGCTGAACTAATTTGCATTCCCACCAGCAGTGTATAAGCGTTTCCTTTTCTCCATAGCCTCGCCAGCATCTGTTATTTTTTGACTTTTTTACAGAGCTTTTGCATAAGGGAGAGATAGGATACAGTCACAAAAGCAAATGGGAAATTGCAATTGTGGACAGGGCCGTGACAGAGAGGAAGATAAGCAACTTCTTCTTCAAGAGGCCCATGTGGGATGTGACCCAGTCAAGGAAGTCAAGGTGACCTTCAAGTTGAAGCAGGAATGGTGAGTTAGAGATTACTTGGCAAGGAAGGGAGGGAAGGACACTCCAAGCAAAGGAACAGCACCTGCCAAGGCTCGGGAGGATGCAGTAAGTGCAAAGATGGATGCAGGGCGGTGGGGCTGGGGGGCAGGGGTGGGGTGGTGTGAGAGCTGGCCAAGGTGATGGGCTCTGTCCATGCAGGCAGCAGTGGAAAGCCATGGAAAGCTCATGAGTAGATATTGATTCGATTGGCTTCATGCTTCGAAATAAATAAAGCAAAAGAAATGTTGGAGGTGAGGGCAGCACACAGGGCCTGCAGGGAGGCTCTGTTGATGGTCCAGGTGACAGAGAACTTGAAATGCAGGATCACACGGGTAGCAGGAGCTAAAGCCTGGACTCAAGCACAGCCTAGGACTGCTTATCCACTGCTGATGGAAATGCACATTGGCTTAGCCACTGGGGACAGCAGTTCGCAGATTTCTCAAAGAACTAAAAATCGAACTACCATCTGGCCCAGCAATCTCATGACTGGTATAGACATGAAGGAATATAAGTCATTCTACCAGAAAAGACACCTGCACTCATGTGTTTACCACAGCACCATTCACAACAGCAAAGGCATGGAATCAACTCAGGTGCCTATCAATGGTGAGCTGGATAAAGAAATTGTGGTACATACACACCACAGAATACTATGCAACCATAAAAAAAGAACAAAATCATGTCCTTTGCAGAAACATGGATGCAGCTGGAGGCCCTTATCCTAAGAGGATTAACGCAGAAATCGAAAAACAAACACTGCATGTTCTCACTTACAAGTGGGAGCTGAACATTGAACACACACGGACACAAAGATGGAAACTGTAACAGACACTGGAGACCCCTAGAGGAGAGAGAGAGAGGGAGAGGGCAGGGGCTGGAAAACCTACCTATTGGGTACTATGCTCACTAACTGGGTGATGGGATCAATCGTACCCCAAACCTCACACAATACACTCATGTAAAAAATGTACCCATGTACCCACCAAGTTAAAATAAAAGTCAAAATAAAATTTAAATAAAAAACAAAGCCAAAGCTAGACCCACTGCACTCAGCCTCGTAGGTGAGTGTCTTAACCACATCAGAACTCCTTGAGGCTTGCTTTGGAAAGAATCTCCAAGTGGGTCAGCTCATGCCTGTAATCCCAGCACTTTGGGATGCTGAGGCAGGTGGCTCATTTGAGGTCAGGAGTTTGCGACCCACCTGGCCAACATGGTGAAATCCTGCCTCTACTAAAAATACAAAAATTAGCCGGGTATGGTGGTACATGCCTGTAATTCCATCTACTCAGGAGGTTGAGGCAGGGGAATCACTTAAACCCAGGAGGTGGAGGTTGCAGTGAGCTGAGATCTCACCACTGCACTCCAGCCTGGGTGACGGAGTGAGACTCTGTCTCAAAAAAACAAAAAGGGAAGAAAAAAAAGAGAAAAGAATCTCTGACACTGTGCCTAGGAAGGGCTGGCCAGAGAATGACATGTTTGTGCGTCTCCAGGGTAGATCTCTGAAAGAAAGGATCCAATATCCAGGGTTTGACATTTCCCAACAGATAGCCTCAAGCTCCCAGTAAGGGCCTCCAGGCCAGGCCCTCTGGGAGTCAGTGCTCCCCTACTATCCTGGGAAGATGATGCTGAAGTTTTGCCTCAATAGCCCACTGCTCCCTCAGTCCTGCGAAGTGAAGACACAATTTCCACATACCACATTGTCTAGATAAACAACTAAATTACTAGTTTTAGCCAAAACTGGAAATCAACTCCTATCCTAGGTTTCTGGAGCTAAATGGGCTCAGAGAGGTGGATGAATGACAGAGTACAAGTCAAAACTCCATGCTGTAAAATACTTGCTTTTTATAAGTGTTAATTGGTTAGAGTATCGTCATTTTTACACACATGTAAATAAGGTTAATGAATTTTATTCCACACAGATGATTTAAATTATAAAACAATCAAATTACTTTTCAGGTAATACTTTGGGCCCAAATGAAATAAAATTTCAAGTCATTATAACTTTAGAAAAAGAAACTAATTTGAATATGTGATTTAGATCCATTAATAGTCTTCTTAACTTTAAATAGTGATAATAGAAATCAGAAAAGCTCGAGAGTGGTTAAGATTAATTAAGAGTGAATGCATTTGGGAAAAGGAAATGATGATGCTATAATTTTAGAATGCAAATGAGGTCAAGAAGTTTAAACTAATGTGCATCTATATAAACACAGCCTCAATAAAGGAAAAAGATTTCATTACAAGGGTTTATAAGTACTGTATTCTCTACTTCTTGTTACATGAGTAGCAACAAATTGATAAACAGCAACCTGTTGTCAGTCAATTACAGCACCCTTGTGGCTGCCAGTAGTTAAGCTGGTATGAAATTAGAAATCTTGATTTTCAAAGTTCTATGCAGCCCGGTTTCTTTCCCTATGAGGTAGGCAGTGCTGGTGATTCACTCGATCCTTTGAATCCTTTAGTAGTAGCCCATCTTCTATTTTGTGGGCTTGGCTACAAAAGGCCCCCACCTGCAAGGGCCTTCAGGCACTTTCTCTTGGGCTACCAGAGCCACCTCCTCCAAGCACACAGCCAGGAATGCCTGGAAGCTATGCTCTCCACCTCCACTCCCCATCCTAGTGAATCACCGGTGTGAGCTTGCAAAGCCCACCTTCCTTGCCTTGAGGTGGGAGAAACTCGGGTATATTTAGACTCCAGACCACAGGATATGGCTACATCTAGGACTTGCCCTGAAATTGCAACCCTGCAGCTGGACTTGTGTTAGGGTCCCTTGAAGTAGAGCCTGAGAGGAGGATTTTTATGAAACTCTTTTACAGAGAACACTTTCTGATGAAACGTGTGCAGAAGTGGGGAAAGCAAGGAGGAGCAGTGAAGAGGCAGGCAAAGACATGGGTTCCGCTGAAGTCTGGCCTCAGCCTGATCACAGAGGGTGCTCTGGGAGGAGACGGGAGACAGTACTATCCAGTTGTCCCACTTGAGGGAACAGGGTGGTCTTTCATATTCCCATATCAGTTAGCCCTTGGCTATGGGCCAATCTTAGGAAATATAAACTATGTCAACCCAAGGTGATTCTCTAGAGAATGGTGAGTCACAAGCAGCCCAGACTCAGCAACTGAAGAACCTGCTCCCAGCTCACTGAAGACAAGCTGGGCACTCACAGCCTCTGTTGCAGTGTCCCCCTTCCTGATCCTGCTCCTCTCCAGCCTGCCCTTTCTCTTTCCTCTCTCCTTGAAAACTCACTTGCACCTGAATCCCAGGCACAGCTTCAGAAAAGCCCAACCTAGGACACCCTCCTGCTCTAAGGATCAAGAACTACACTGGATTTGATGCCACAGCTTTCCTTAACCTGAAAGCTGCTGTTATTTTTTTTTTTTTCGTGTTTTGACTCAGGGTCTCACTCTGTTGCCCAGGCTGGAATGCAGTGGTGCAGTCACAGCTCACTGCAGTCTCAAACTCCTGGGCTCAAAGGATCCTCCCATCTCAGCTTCTTGAGAAGCTGGGACCACAGGTGCACCCCCACACCCAACTAATATTTATACTGTAGAGATCGGGTCTCACTATGTTGCCCAGGCTGGTATTGAACTCCTGGCCTCTGGTGATCCTTCTGCCCTGGCCTCCCAGCTTTCTGAGTCCATGTGAGGGAACAGCATTTGAAGGAGGGGGCTCCTGCAGCTCCTTCCAGCCCAATATCCAGGTTCCATTCTTCTAGTGACAGTGACCTGATTTTTCTCTGTGGAACCAGACTTCTGTCAATCTAAAAAGTTTGTGAGCATACACACACAGAAACACACACACACATACACACACACACACACACTTCAGAAGGGCATTTGGCCTAGGCCTGGCCAATAAGAAGTGAGGGGTTGGCTCTGGGATAGGTGTGTGATCCAAGCTAAGCCTCTGCCCTGGGAATGCTGCTGGAATCCTTGGGGAGGTGGCGCTTGCACATCTGCAAGAGGCAGCCGAGGGCCACCTGGCCACACATAGGTAGACTCTGCCTAAAGTCGAGGCAATCACAGAAGAAAGCAAAGCCAAGTAGTAGAGTGTGAAGGTGCATGGCAGCCTCTTGGGAGCCTGGAGCAGTCTTGCCCTCTGAGCTGTGGGAGCCAATTCAGTCCCTTCAGCTGTGGGAGTTGCTCAAGTCACCTGGAGATGAGTTTCAGTCACTCACAACCAGATGGCTCTCCCATGACTAAGATCCCTGAGAAGGGTCTGGTGAAAACCAGCTCTTAGGAAATTGTCTGTTCCTGAGATGTGTGCTGTAGCATTAAAAGTATGTACTCATCTTCTGGAGTCCTGGCAACTATACCATGTGACCAGGATCAAGTCCTTTCTTTCTTGGGGTCAGTTCACCTGTCATATTACGGGAGCATTTGGACCATGTATATCCTAGGAGTCAAGTCCTCAGTCCAGGACTCTATCCTTTATGAGCACACACAGGGTGCTGGGCTCTCCCGTCCAACCCTCCAGGCCCCCAACACTGTGAGCTCTGATGCTGAACTTTCTTCATAAGGGCAAAATCCTGCCTGTGCTTCTGGCCCCACCTCCAGGGACCTGTCTTGAGAGAGATTTGGGACCCAGCCTAGACAAACAGATACAAGAGCCAGGGCCACTCCTTGGCAGTCCTCTGTCTGCTGGAGTCACCCTTGTGCTTTTTGTGGGAGCACAACTCTCATTCACCATTTCACCCTCCACTCCATGAGGCCGGCCCAGGGGCTCTCCCAGGGCCCCGTAGCCCCGTGCATAGAAAGAGTCCTAGGAGGGAGAGGCTGGGTTTGAATTCCGGCTTCTGCACAGAGATGTACAATCTGTTTCTTCAACTTTTCAAGCCTCAATTTCCTCATCTACTCAGTGGGAATAATGAACATTAGATGTGAGTGTCTTAGGTTGGGCTGGGTTGAACTTTCTCAGGGTTACATAACTTACTGTAGTAGACACTGTCAGACTCTGCCCATAGTTCCTTGGGTCCCTTTACCAGTCCCCTGTCCTCGTGCTCACCCCAAGCCTGAAGGGGTGTGTCTCAGTTGGAAGGTTGACCTTAAACTTCCGGAATCTACTTTGTGTGCCTTTAAGGAAGAGCCAAAAATACCTGGACATGTGTACCCCCTCAACCCCACCCCAGCCAACACTTACCCAACGCCAGACGGTGTGTGCATATACAGGGGTATAAACACACCAGGCCTCTTGCCCTGGGTGTGGGCAGCTCTGAGATCCAGTGCAGTCTCCAAAGTCATCCTCTATGAGACTTGGCTTCATACCACATCATTGCTGGGTCTCCCTTTCTTCCCAGTCCCACTTCCCACTTCCCTCCTGGCTATTCCTGGGGATAGCTCCCACTAGGGAGTCCTCACAAGCTTGTCTTCTCTAGATTGGGGAAACACAGTCTTAGGTGCTCCCACCTGAAGTGTAACGGAGTGCCCTCCCTACCCATCACAGCTGTTCAAGCAGTGGCTGCTGCCATGGCTGGTACAGTCCAGTGCTGGCACTGCATACACAGTGCACAAATCCCTGGGGGGTAGACACACATGCGTGCCAACACATGTACACACACACACACAGAGCATTCATTACTGGTGGAGATGAGACGGCGAGCACCCCTGAGATGCAGTGTAGTGATCCTCCTCTAAGTCATGTCTGAGAGCCCCATGGAAACAACATGACTGTGAAGTTAATGCAAGAACCAAATCCCTCTCACTTTAAGAAACCTATCCTCAGTTGAGCACAGTGGCTCACGCCTGTAATCCCAGCTCTTTGGGAGGCTAGGGTGGGTGGATCACAAGGTCAGGAGTTCAAAACCAACCTGGCCAACATGGTGAAACCCCATTTCTACTGAAAAATACAAAAATTAGCCAGGTATGGTGGCAAGTGCCTGTCATCCTAGCTACTCGGGAGGCTGAGGCAGGAGAATTGCTTGAACCCGGGAGGCGGAGGTTGCAGTGAGCCAAGATCGCACTGCACTCCAGCCTGGGCAGCAGAGCAAGACCCCGTCTGAAAAGAAAAGAAACCCATCCTCGGGCATGTAATGGAATGACCTGGGGCAGTTCTGCACAGCACCGGGTAGCAGAAGCCCCTCTACATGTCCATGAGATGCTCAACTGGACAGCACAGTCATCTGTCACGTTTCTATTTCCCTTTATTTTCCAGAACCCTATTAGAAAGTTCAGACAGGATAGAAAGAGAGTTAAGGAGAGTCACAAGGAGGTCTGGAGGATATTCAGTGGAGACAAGGACCTCCCAAAGCTTGAAAGCATCAAGAGACCACCAGGCAGGGGTCACCAGGTGCTGGTTGCTTTGAGCACCCCAAGCCCCAGCCTGGATATGAGTGTCAGGGGCTGGTGGGGAAGCTGCCATGCAGGCAGGACCCCCATGGGAAGGTGCCTGGGGGAGTCATGCTGCCTCTCAACCCTGATCAAAAGAAGGCTGGAGTGCTGAGATCCACAGTGTCTAGGATACCTGCTTCAGAGGGACACTAACCCCGAAGGAAACAGAGTCGAGAGAGAGTGAAATGGGAGGGAGGATTTACAACCCGATTAAACGCCTGGATTCAGTCATACCTGAAACCCAGAACTTCTTGATTTCTAGGCCAGTTCATTCTCTTTGTAGCTTCAGCCATTTGAAGCAAGACCTGGTCAATTTCAACAGTGATTGTGGCTGAACGAGATAGTGATTGGAGGCCCAAAGCTTTGTGTGGGCACGAGTGGAGCCCTAGGCCCCAGCTCACCACACCCAGGGCTTATGCTTTTGTGCCTTAGCCCATACCTGGTACCTATAACATGAGATACCTGAAGATATGCCACTTCCTCCAGACCCCCAGCTACCCCCCAATATGCTGCCCCAAATCTCACCATGCAAATGAAAACACCCCCAACTGAGGAGTACATCCTGACAGTAAACATTACTTTTCTTTTCTTTTCTTTTTTTTTGAGACAGAGTTTTGCTCTTTTTGCCCAGGTTGGAGTACAATGACACGATCTCAGCTCACTGCAATCTCCGCCTCCTGGGTTCAAGTGATTCTCCTGCGTCGGCCTCCTGAGTAGCTGGGATTACGGGCGTGTGCCAGCCACCACATCCGGCTAATTTTGTATTTTTAGTAGAGACAAGATTTCACCATGTTGGCCAGGCTGGTTTTGAACCTGACAGTACACATTCTACCCCAAGCTCCTGAGTCCTGCCCTTAGTGCACGTTTGCAATGGAAGCAGGAGGCGAATTAGATTAGACCAGGTTGAGCTGGGATAGTAAATAACTCTAAAATGCCATGGCTTCAACCGCATTTATTTCTCACCCCTGCAAAGTCCACTGTGAATCTAGGTGACTCTGTGGCCGTCCTCCTCCACGTAGTGACTCAGTGATCCAGGCTGCCCTGGTCTGGTGACCCCACCCTCTCAACGCCAGGCCTCCACTGTTGCCGCAGCAGGAGAAACACTCACATGGGTCCCTCACAGCACTCTTCTAAGCTTCAGCCCAGGCACTGCCCACATCAGTTAGCCAGAAGTCCTCGCGAGAGCCTGACCAACTGGGAAGGGGACTTAGAAGTATGCCTTTCTTGAGAGAGACCAGCTGCAGGCAGCCAGGGCGATGTCCCCCACAGCAGGTACAGGAATGCAGCGTGACGCTGAAGGGCCAGCCTCGCTGTTGAGAGGGTCAGCAAGAATGGGAGGTTGGAGAAGAGAGAGGCATACTCTTCACTCCTGCTCAGAGCCCCTCACTGCACAGGCC